>NW_026136703.1:1200000-1755000 GCF_905237075.1 Dicentrarchus labrax | reverse complement strand
GTACCTCAGCAAAAGGTGAATGCTGAATCTTAATTAAATCTCCAGCTCCAGCTGCTCTTCAATTCATCTTCATATAAGAGGATCACATAGTGTAATAAAGTCAGTTGCAAATTAATCATAGCATAAAGCTGCCTCTGTAGCTGCTGGTGTTGTGTTCCCTCTTATTTGGAGTCATGTCCTTTTACTGTAAGACTTGGTCATTCTGCCTTCTGCTTAGCAGTCTGCAAACAGCACCGGGACAAGGACAGTAACAGTCTCTGCCAGGGGTTTCTTAAGCTTTTTTGATTAAATCTTTAGAAATGTGATAGAAAATAGAAAACATCTAAATCTAAGAATACTGTAGGTAGTCATAAAATTAGAAATCGATATGAATTTATAACAATTATTACCATTTCACTGGGGGACTACCTCATGACCGGATTAACTGAGGGCCAGGGACAAAATTTTGCTCAAGGACCCCTGTATGTAGGTTTAGGTATTTGCATCAAGTAATAAAGCAGGAGCCACCATACAGGTCTAACCACTTCCGTGCACATTGTTTGTTTACAAATTTACATTTAATAAAATTAAGATGCACAAGGCCCCCGATGGTCTGGGGTAATCCAGCCTTGCTTTAATCACTTTAATTAGGTTTTTGTTTGATCGTATAAACCACATTGTTCAAATGTGCCTCCTGTAATGACAGATAATCCCAACGGTCCACCAAAGGTCTAATCATAGGACTTTTACAAATAATTTTCACATCACAGAAGGAAGAGCACAGGTGTAAATCATAAACAGACCTGTGACAGCCAATACATTGTAGTAGAAGAACTCATGTTATCCCTAGAGTAGAAAACAGACCAGGCCATTTGGTCACAGTATTGGTTGAATGGCAGATCTATCCCAAACATAGTGGATGCATTGGTCGGCTACCTCCAAACTCCACCTGGCACGGTCATGACGGCGTAGCTCATCGTGCGCCTGTTCTAGACGTCACACTCTGAAGACGCTCTTCTTAACACTCTCGTGGGGTTTAAAGGATCACAGAGCCAAACCCTGTCGCACATGTGGTGTCATAAAGCCGTGCCTTGTTAACACCAGCTGTAGAGGAAGGGTTATGCTAAGGGATAAAGAAGAGAAGATACAAGCCGTATCTCCCTTCCGTCATCATGGGAAATGTGAGATGGACGAGCTAATGGCCCTGGTGAGGAGTCAGCGGGAAAATTGGGAGTGCTGTGTAATGTATTTCACACATATGCCTGACTCTTTTGCTACCATCACTGGTTTCGAGCCTGTAGGCAGAGGAGGTAATGAAAGGAAAGAAAGGAACAAATGTATAAATCTTGAATGTAAATGATCTAAAACTGTTCAAAATGCCAAAGGATTGCGTGTTCATGTCACGTTGAAGATGCAGGGTGGTGGTAGTGGTGTATTTTGAAATAGCTCTTGCAGAAAGAATGAGTGTGTAATCTTACATGTATTTCTTAAATAAAACCAATTTGACTCATATAGTAAACTTGATTATGCTAATTATACTCAATTTGCATCAAGTATAATACTTAGAGCTGAAAGTAACCCGTCATGCCCTAACGTGCCAGAGAAATGCTGCTGTGGACATTTAAATGAAAATTCTTCAAATGTTTAGCTGAAGAGGAGTCGGTAGGAGTCTGAATGTGAGGCTGGGTGACTCCACGCTGTTTGCAGTGAATAATTTGATCTTGACAAACCATTGCAGATATACAGTAGACATGAAAGTGAATAGAACCATTCTGTCAATGTGTGAGATCACAACCTGATTAGATCTGTGGTGATCTGGGTCTCGCAAAAGGAGAGCTCACCATATCGATTCAGCACGGCTGCAGATTGGTTTTCTCTATTTCCCAATCTCAATCCCACATAGTCCTTATGGGCCGTCCGTGCCAAGAACAACTACAACTATAACAGTAATGATAAGAACGTCCATACTGATAAATTCCCCATACACTGTGCACTCCAGCTGTGTGGCAGCTTAATGGGAAAAT
Organism: Dicentrarchus labrax; assembly: GCF_905237075.1. Lineage (NCBI taxonomy): Eukaryota > Metazoa > Chordata > Actinopteri > Moronidae > Dicentrarchus > Dicentrarchus labrax. The sequence goes on along the minus strand of NW_026136703.1, from coordinate 1,752,997 downwards.
GGATAAAGTCACTGTACGTTGCACAAAGAAAGAAAAGGGAAACCAGAAGAACATAGTTTCACCAAGTTCTTACAAAGTGTAACCCAGTAGATAGTTTATCTCTATAAGTTTCATTTTATTCTCATTCTTTCTGTTTGCTACAAAATGTGTCAGTCAAAGTAAGGTTGCTTAGCCTTGATTCTTATTGTCAATACAGACATCTGATTGGAGAGGGGAATTAAGTCCCACCCCTCCAGGTTGAAGTTTGGAAGTGCAGTCAAGGTGACAACACGAGCAGACAAGCGTTACTCGAGTTATAAACTAGTTAAGTGGAAACGAGTGAAAGTGGATAAATGAAATTAAGGCGACCTTGAGACGACGCGTAGGTGAAGTGGAAGAGGTGATTCTATGATCCGTGTGCCAGGAGTTAAGAGTCTTGGTGAGTTAAGCTGAGTTTTGCTAATGCGGCTAACTACAGTAGCCAGTGCTGTCGGTCAACGCATGGCGGGAGTTTTTTCTTTTCTTATTGCTGATATGTTAACTTGACATTGTATCTACTGCTTTGATTTTAAGAGTGTTAAAGCAATATTACTGAGAGTTAAAGCAGTATATCTCTGCTAGAAAATATAAAAATTGTAAAAGTGTAGCAGTCTTTTACTTTGATGGTGTATAAGATTACTTTTGTAGTCTGTTTACACTGGAAGTGTGAACCACCTTTTGCCCAGAGGAGGAGACCATCCCGGCCTTCATTCCCCATCATTTCAGTATACCTCAGCGTGGTAGGACTGTGACAACTTCACACCTTACCATATGACTTCTGACAGAATTAAAGCACTTTGAAACTAAAACTGACTATCTGACTAAAGCTAGCTGAATGGACGACAACTAAGGAATAAACTTGAACTTGAGTGGATCAAAGGAATCCTGAACTCTATTAATCCGTAATTCTATTCCATATCAAATACATTTTCTGTTGTTGTTGTGAACTGTGTTGAGTATTACCCTTTTCATTGTTCATTTGTACCCTAAAACACTGTGAAACTATATGTTTGTTCCACAGTGCTGGTTTAGAAAATAACTTTTGTTATTTTTTCATAATACAACTTTCAATACATTCACATTTGAAGTTAAAGTACCCTGTGGCTCCAGTTGCTTATTGTGTCTGTCATTCTCTTTCAACTCCTCCTGTCATGGCTCTGCTCCCCTCCTGCTCCCTTTGCTCCTCCTCCTTCCCTGTGTGCCTGATGAGGGTGCGGCCTCCATTCTCCTCACCTGCTGTCTCACCTGCTCTCAGTCATTCTTCATGCCTCAGCCTTCAAGAACCCGGTTTTCCTCCCACTCATCGCCAGATTGTTTCAGCCAACTTAGTGGTAACTTTCGTGGCTCCTTTCAGTGTCTAGCTTTCCACTACATGTCCACCCGTGATTCTCCTGCTCCAGCTCCCTTGTCTAACCATTTCTCTCCTGTGCTCCAGGAACCCTCGTGTGCAGTTCAGTTCCCAGAGTCAGTCTCCTGTGCCTCCGTGTCTCCGGTCTCCCTTGTCATTTCACCTGCCTGTTCCTGCCGCGGCCGCCCCTCTCCCCCCCCCCAGTGTGTGTGTGCGGAATAAAGACCCTTAAACCGTCCATCTTGTCTGTGTGTCTGCTCCTGGGTCCAGTAACTACCCCTGTCACCTCCTACGAACCTAGACACTGGTCCTAAATATTTTTGAGTATTCTGTTAACTTTACGTGGGTTACAAAAGGAATTCAGAGAATCCAACACTGTTACGAGAGTTGAACACAAAGTTTGTTCTTACTTTGGTTAAAAAAAGAGAATGTCATCATGGACTTCAGAGTTCTCAGTACTAAACACTGGCTGCATGTCTCAGATTAAATAAAAAAATTGAGTGATTTGCAGCTGAATATTATATTTATTGTATAAGCTTTTAATAAGTTATATACCACAATATTGAGTTCCTCCAGGAACTAGCTTTTTCGCAATTGCAACAATTAACGCAAATTCAACCAATCCCTGTGATTTATGTGCACCCAACAGATACACTATTACTATTTTGTAAAAACTACAGTGTAAAGCTGTTTTAGTAAATTACTAACTACGAAAAAAATGTATCTTATATTTGTGAGCCATTTTTAAAGATGTATATTACCAAAAAGAGCCAACGGGCTTGGGGCTGAGAGCCACAGACAGACTAGGGAAGTCAGAAAGTATTGAGAGGTGGACTGACACATTCATGTATGTGAAGGTTGTGGACATTTACAGTATCTGAACCATGATACATTTATCATTAATAAGATGTTGACTAAAACACCACAAAGTGAGGCGGAATCAGCCAGGAATCAATATGGGGTCAGTCATCCTGGAAACGGAGAGTTGGTTCTTACTCCCAGGTCATCAAATACTGATGCTTTGGCATGGACACGAACACCTCCTGTTGTGTTGTGTGGCTCCAAGCCACTTTGTATCCCATAACCCAAAGCGTTGGTATTTGACGACCTGGAAATGCAACTCAACAATCACCTTCTCCAGAATGAGTGACCCTACCTTTAAATGTTAAGTCTGTAAGTTTAAGGGATGGTTTTTTGTCAGTTTTTCAGTTTTCAGTCATTTTAACCATTTAATGTTCTAATCAACTGTTTGGTTGATATGGAGGACTAAAAGTGCCACAATTAAATAAATATATACACCATTAAATAATTACTTAAATGTGTAATTAAATGTGTCATTAATTCATTAAAATACCGATTAATTTTGTGTAAAATACATGTATAATTATTTCACTATTTATTTAATTATTTCATGGTCCTGCGTTGTAGTGCTTCATGAATTACTTTAATCTGTCAAACTCGCCCATCAAAGTCAGTGGCTGGGGCTAACGCGAATCTAGTCTGATCCATTGCTTTGGTCTGAGGTAGAGTGCATGGATAGAGACGATGGAGGATCTTCATGAACTTTCTAGGGCAGAGGTCACTAGGAGGCGGCCCGTGGTCCGAGTCCGGACCCAGACGGTGTCCTATGCGGACCCAGACCTATAATCAATTAATTATTGAGGGATTCTAAATTTTGACGGGGCGCTTCTCATAGCTTTTCTAGTCTTTACGGTATTTGTTTAGCGGATCAGGAAGCTTACAGACCAATCGCATGCGAGTTAAGCCATCCCACGTGATGCTGCTCAGCCAATCAAATCTGTGTAAACAACAGCGCGAATGGATACAGAGATGAGAGCGATGAGAGGCGAGTGACAGACGGAAAGAGAAGTTAGCGATACATGGAGAGGAAACTGAGAGATGAGTGAGCGCGAGACAACAGAAGATTTAGAAGAGAAAAGTGGATAGAAAATAGAGCTTTTAACCTGGAATGGACAGATTCATTCATATTCATTCTTCCCACTGGGAGCACATAACCAGTGTGTCTCATATGTTCAGAGACTGTGGCGCTGATTAAAAGTGCCAATGTGAAACGCCATTATGAGACAAAACAAAGTTTTCATCAAACATACCCACTCAAGTCTGAACTAAGGTCACAGAAAATAAGCAGTCTTAGGTCCCAATATGATCAATCAGCCAGTATCCTGACCCATCCATTCACTGCCCAACAAGGGAGAGAGGTTAGAGCTCAATTCTCTCACTGAACAACAAAAAGTGGGGGCGTAAGATATAAGAGGGAAAGAAAGAGAAACTGTTCAATTATAAAGATGTGTTGATATTCATTTATAAAATGTGTTGAGACTGTTAATCAAGATATGAAACAAAGAAAAAGGGAAACTCAAGCTGCTGCTACACTTTAGTTTTCTAAAGTTAAACACTTTATTTTATTTTTTAGACTTAGACATTTTAGGCTTAGCAGAGGATGTGGAAGCAGGACCTGCTGACCCAGAGCATGTAGCGAGTAAACCAGAGGAACATATTGAAGTTCTTGGAGTTATTTCCGCACTTTCCGACCAAGATATTGACCATAGAGTTAGTGCAGATTTAGAAGAAGTAGTCCAATAGCGCCACCCAGTGTATTGTAATGTGTTCACTAGCTCTGCATCAATCCATTATCTGGAATTGATTTGCCTTGGCTTGATGCGCAGGGTAACCAATCAGGCTCCGCCTACCAACTTTGATGGGCAAGTTTGACAGACTAAAGGAATTCATGAAGCACCGCAACGCAGGACCATGAAATAATTAAATAAATAGTGAAATAATTATATATGTATTTTACATAAAATGAATCGGTATTTGAATGAATTAATGACACATTTAATAACACATTTATGTATTTAATTCCAATTTTAATTAATAATGACACATTTAAGTAATTATTTAATGTTGTATTTATTTATTTAATTGTGGCACTTTTAGTCCTCCATAGGTTGAAACCAACCCACCTCCCAAAAAACAAAAAAAAACTTTAAAAAAAATAGTTTTTAATATGATAAAGTATTTTTTACTGTCTAAACACCTGCTTGACCAAACGGTCGAATTGTCCTTGATAAAGGTGGTGATGCTATATATTTACAATTTTTATGAAAAATAAAAAATAAAATAACATTCACTGTTGTTAATATCATATATTTAATGACATATATGCTGGAAAAATAATTATATCAGTATGACTTTTCATATATTTTCTATGAAGCAATGTCTCAACTGTTTCGTAGAGGTCTAATTGACACTGATTGTTGTTATTATTTATTCGTTTTCAGAATCAGAATCAGAATTTTGTTTATTGCCAAGTAGGTTTTTACGCCTAAGAGGAATGTGACCTGGTGGAGTTGGTGCATAAAATATACACATATACAAATACAAATATACAAATATACAATTATTCAAATCACACAAAAATCACACAGAAAAATAAAGTACTTTCAAAAAATAAATAGATAAAGATAAGAAGAGAAAGAGAAAGCTGTGCAGAAGAACGTGGGTGCATTAATGCAATGTATACTTTATATACAGGGTGGGTATAAGAGTCAATGACAGTGGGTAATCCAGGCCTTGTTAAGGAGGCCAGCTGCAGACGGGAAGAAACTGTTTTTATGGCGAGACGTTTTAGTCCTGATGGACCGCAGCCTCCTGCCAGAGGGAAGTATCTCAAAGAGATTGTGACCGGGGTGGGAGGGGTCAGCCACAATCTTACCTGCATGCTTGCTGGTCCTAGAGGCGTACAGGTCCTTGAGGGATGGCAGATTGCAGCCGATCACCTTCTCAGCTGATCGAATGATACGCTGCAGTCTGCCCTTGTCCTTGGCAGTGGCCGCAGCTTACCAGATGGTGATAGAAGAGGTGAGGATGGACTCGATGATGGTGGTGTAGAAGTGCACCATCATCGTCTTTGGCAGGTTGAACTTCTTCAGCTGCCGCAGGAAGAACATCCTCTGCTGGGCTTTCTTAGAGAGGGAGCTGATGTTCAGTTCCCACTTGAGGTCCTGGGTGATAATGGTACCCAGAAAGTGGAAGGATTCCACAGAGTCAACTGGGGAGTCACACAGGATGATAGGGGCGGGTGGGGCTGGGTTCTTCCTAAAGTCCACAACCATCTCCACTGTTTTTAGAGTGTTTAGCTCTAGGTTGTTCTGGCTGCACCAGGTCACCAGATGGTCAATCTCCCATCTGTAGGTGGACTTATCTCCACCAGAGATGAGCCCATGAGGGAGGTGTCATCCGCAAACTTCAGGAGCCTGACGGACTGGTGACTGGAGGTGCAGCTGTTAGTATACAGGGAGAAGAGCAGAGGAGAAAGAACGCAGCCCTGAGGGGATCCGGTGCTGATGGTCTGGGAGTCAGAGACATTTTTCCCGAGCTTCACGTGCTGTTTCCTGTCAGACAGGAAGTCTGTGATCCACCTGCAGGTGGAGTCAGGCACAGTGAGCTAGGAGAGCTTGTCCTGTAGCAGAGCAGGGATGATGGTATTAAACGCAGAGCTGAAGTCCACAAACAGGATCCTGGCGTAGGTTCCTGGGGAGTCCAGATGCTGGAGGAGGAAGTGCAGGGCCATGTTTACTGCGTCGTCTACAGACCTGTTGGCTCTGTAGGCGAACTGCAGGGGGTCCAGGAGAGGGTCCGTTATGGCTTTCAGATGGGAGAGCACAAGGCGCTCAACAGACTTCATGACCACAGAGGTGAGGGCAACAGGTCTGTAGTCATTTAGTCCTGTGGTCCTTGCTTTCTTGGGGACAGGGATGATGGTGGATGCTTTGAAGCAGGCTGGCACATGACATATCTCCAAAGAGGTGTTGAAGATGTCAGTGAACACCGGAGACAGCTGGTCAGCACAGTGCTTCAGGGTGGATGGAGAGACAGAATCTGGTCCGGCTGCTTTGCGGGGGTTCTGCCTCTTGAAGAGTCTGTTGACATCCCTCTCTTGGAGGCAGAGAGTCATCACTGTTGTGGAGGAGGAGGGATTCACAGAGGTGTGAAGCTGTGAAGTGGCCCCAGCTCCTGCTGGGCTGGGGGGGGAGGGACTGGTGAGGTGGGGCTGGTGAGGGGTGTCAGGGGGGGTGGTGTCAGGACTGCTCCTTTGTCTGTCGAAGCGGCAGTAGAACTCATTCAGCTCGTTTGCCAGGCGCAGGTCATTGATGGAGTGAGGGGTTTTGGGCTTGTAGTTAGTTATCTGTCTGAGCCCCTTCCAGACAGAACCAGAGTCGTTGGCTGAGAACTGATGTTTAAGTTTCTCAGAGTACTGTCGTTTAGCTTCTCTCACCGCCTTGCTAAACTTGTACTTAGACTCCTTAAACTTGTCCCTGTCCCCACTTCTGAATGCTTGCTCCTTCTGCAACCGTAGCTGAATGAGTTTGGCTGTGAACCAGGGTTTGTCATTGTTGTAACTCACCCTGGTGCGTGATGGTACACAGCAGTCCTCACAGAAGCTGATATATGATGTCACAGCCTCTGTGTACTCATCCAGACTGTTAGTAGCAGTCCTAAACACATCCCAGTCAGTGGAGTCCAAACACACCTGGAGATCCTCTACAGCTTCACTGGTCCACTGCTTTGATGTCCTCACAACAGGTTTGCAGAGCTTTAATTCCGCTGACTGTAGCCTAACAGTGATCCAGTATATTCTTCTCTTTGGTCGGGCATTTAATAAACTGTTTATATTTTGGAAGTTCGTGACTGAGGTTTCCTTTGTTAAAGTCACCAAGGACAATAACTAAAGAGTCCGGGTTAGTCCGCTCCACACTCAGTATCTGGTCGGCGAGTATGCGCTGTGCCTCCTGCACGTTGGCCTGCGGTGGAATGTAAACACCGACCAGAATGAATGAAACAAACTCACGGGGGGAGTAAAAAGGTTTACAGTTTATGATGAGATATTCCAGAGTAGAAGAGCAGTGCTGTTGGATCACTGTCACATCATTACACCAGCTACTGTTGGTATAAAAACAGATACCTCCACCCTTTGTTTTGCCGGAGAGTTCTGTGTCACGATCCGCTCTGAAGAGTTGGAAGCCTGCCAGCTGCAGCGCAGAGTCCGGTACCGATCCACACAGCCACGTCTCCGTGAAGCATAAAATAGAGGATGAAGAAAAGTCACTGTTTTTCCCCAGAAGTAGCTGAAGTTCGTCCATTTTATTGCACAGTGAGTGCACGTTGGAGAGGAATATTCCAGGAAACGGTGTGCGGTGTCCGCGCTGGCGGAGACGCACAAGCGCACCGGCACGTCTCCCTCTCCTCCTACGTTTCACTGCTTGAGCAAAGGTGAGTGCACCTTTGACCACAATGTCCACTAATTCCACGGAAGAAAGAAGAAAAGTGGGAAAGAGATCAGCTGGGGTTGTTCCCCTGATGTTCATGAGCTCTTCTCTAGTGATAGAGCTCCGGGTATCACAGCCCAAAACTGAATTAACAAACAAAACAAGAAAAAGCGCACCAACACACACAGGCGGCCGTACGTGGCGCCATCTTACCATGATATGTTTTGCCACACTCTCTACCTTTTGTATTAGTATGGAGTGAGAGCTTTTGCAGCAGTTTTACCACATGGATTCCCATTGTTTAGAGAAAATGTAGTTGTCATGAAAAAAGGTGATTAGACTCACGGTGTAAACCACAGGGGAGCCAGGGGCTAATAAGACATGAGCTCCCCTGAAAACGTTATAACAATGAAAATAGGGATGGGGCTGATCCGATCCCGTATCGGTATCAGGACCGATACCAGCGTAATTCATGTATCGGAATTTCCCGATCCAACCTGCGCAGATTTCCGATATCCATGAGCCATGTCTGCGCTTTAACGTTGTCTGCTGAAATGACTCCACAGGTGATTCCTGCCGGCCAGTCTGCTAGCTGGCTGCAAACTGTGGAATGGATTTCCTGAACGGAGGCGTGGCTCAATGAGACACAGAGTTATGAGACACGCCCCCGCTCAGGAAATCCATTCCGCAGTTTGCAGCCAGCTAGCAGGATAGCATTGAGCAGCATTGTGGCTAGCCAACATGTCCGCTGTGTGGAAATACTTTACACTGGAAACACCGCAGAGCAAGACAGCAAAATGCAATGTTTGCAAAGCCGTAATTCAGAGACGTGGAAGCTCCCTCGCGTCGTACAACACTACGAACGCAATCAAACATTTAAAAAAAGCACCACACGAAACAGCACGAGGATTTTTTAGGCGAGCTGTCAGGAATCACTTCTGGAGTCATTCCAAAAACAAGGTAAACTCCAGGCAGACAACGGGAAAGCTAAAGGGATTACCGAGTGTGTATGTGTGTGTGTGTGTGTGCGCGCGTGCGTGCGTGTGTAAGATGTTTACAGTTATTGCACTTTTCTTATATTTCAGATAATTGACATTTTAAAACCTTGATTTATTGATACTACAAGAGCCAGTGTACTTGATCTGTGCTGTTCAGATGCACACTGTTTTATTGATAGTGTGTGTGTAAGATGTTTACACTTATTGCACTTTTCTTATATTTCAAGACTCAAATATTTGACATTTTGGGAATTTAATAAATATTGACATGACAAAAAATTTGAAACCCTTACAGTTGCATATTTGTTTTCAGGATGGGATTTTTCCTGTTAACAGGATTTCCTGTTTTTCTGACTTCCTTTTCTGACCTTATACTCACCTCAAGTTGCCTTTTGGGACATACATGCATACATACGTACACCATACTTGCCTGTTGAGAGGAGTTTATTTCAGCCTCATGTAAAATCAACAATAATGATAATAATAATATTAAAGCAAACACAGTTCTGGTATTGGAATAGTATCGGTATCGGCCGATATCCAAATTCAGGTATCGGGATCGGATCGGAAGTGAAAAAATGTGGATCGGTGCATCCCTAAATGAAAACAATAAATAAAACACAATACATAAAATAAACTAATTACTTTTGTTGCAATTTTCCATGACAACTGAATTTTCTCTTGGAAATGAAAATCGTGGTGGGGAGGTAAAACTGGTACAAAAGCTCCCCACTCCTGCCTCCATGCTGATAGAAGAGGGGGAGAGTGTGGCAGAGAGAATTATGCTCATACATAGCTGTATGTATTAACAGTGAGTTAATATTATTGGAGAACCAATGAGTTATATTAAAGTAGGGTAGAAATTCAGTGCATCATTTTTACTTTCCAGTCACTGAAAAAAACCTAAAATATATTAGTAAATCAATGCATAACTTAAATAAGAATGTAGATTTTTACAACTAAAGACCTTAAGTAACTGTGTATATGGTATATATGTTTTTTTGTATTTCATTCTATTTTTTTTAATACTCAAACTACATTCATCTGTGCCGTTGTGCCAATTTGAATTTCCCCTTCAGTGGATCAATGAAGGAAGAAATCAACACCACAGAAAAACACCATGCACCTGTATACAAATGATTTCCTCTACAGCTGTATAAACAGGAAAACAAAATGGCCAATGCTTACTCGAAAACAAATAATTTTGTTTTGACATAGCACGGTCATATATAAAGATGGATGACATAACAGCCTTCCAATAGTGAAGCCAAACCCCTGGTGGGGCAACAAGAGATGGTTGTTTCCCCATGTTAGCAGATGGGACAAACAAATAAAAGTACACGTCAAAGACATTTTTCCCAAAGATGGTTACTGTCAGTTTAGGTAATTTTTTTGGTATATTTTTTGGGCTTTTATTGCCTTTACTATAGTTGACAGCTGAAGACAGACAGGAAAGTGGGGCAGAGAGAGGGGATGACATGCAGCAAAGGGCCGCAGGTCGGATTTGAACCCTGGGCCGCTGCAGCAAGGACTCAGCCCTGGTACATGGGTCACCAGCTCTACCCTCTGAGCTAACCGGGCGCCCAGTTTAGGTAGTTTTTAACATTTTCTGATCAGTTTGGTTCTAATGAGTTATTTGAAGCTATAAAGGGGGGGTTTAGGTCATGATTGACAGTTGAGCCCTGCTGGGGTTTGAGTAAGTAATGGCGTTTCCAAAAGATTGCAATTTGGAACCTGCTTTGTTTTACATAAGAGGGTGTGTTGAGGCAATCTCAACATTAACACCAGCACTGACGTGTTTCATCACCGTACAGTCATATAATTTCGTTTACAGCTCAAAAAACATGCCTAAGTGTGGAGTACCTCTTTAAGCTAAAATCAAATGCTATTAGTATTCCAAGAGGAGGAGGGTAATAAAATGTTTGTGATGCTCTGCGGTAACTAAACTCATTGTTCCAAATGGCATTTAGCCATTGCCAAATTACAGGTGGTTCTGTAATGGAAAAGAACATTACCCTGGGGAAATCACACATAAAAATTACAGTTACAGGGAGGCTTGCTATGCCTCCATGATCACACACAGAGTGGCTGGCACTGTTGTTACAACAGGAGTCCACAATGAACCTGAGGAAATAAATATATTTGAGGTTCTTACATATGCAAGTGTAGTGGTGTGAAGTTTTTGCGCCATATTATGAACAATGCAGTGAAGCGCAGACTTTTATTTTGAAGGGTAGCGTTTTTGCTGTCATGTTTTTCTTTATTCCTTTGAGTGTTGTTACTATAGTATGAGGAAATTGTGTAATTGTAAATGTTCATGTTAATGTTTTGAGCACATATGTCAGGGAAAATGTCGGATTATTACCGGAAGTATAGCAAGTATTTTATTTTCTAAACCTGCACTTACCGCGTTGCGTCGGGTTTAACTTCCTCTTTGCTTGGTGACTTTTCCCAGAAAGGTATGCAGTTCTGCTACTCTCTGTATTTTCATTGTTTTTGTGGAAAAAGTGAATGTAAGTTACTTAAAAATACTTGTAAAGCTGGTGAAGTCACAGTGTTAACCTGTAGAACTGTTGTGTTATTTCTTTTCAAGCATAAACTTGCAATTAGAGGAGAAGTTGTCGCGGCCTGTGTGTGTTGCAGGGCTGCTACGTAGCTTGTCACGCTAGAGTGTACTGTTGAGATTGGTTGTTAACAGGAGACATGTAGTGACTTTTCTCATGGTGTTACAGAGCACAGAGAGCATGTATGAGAAAACCTGAGCACACCTGTGAATGTTTCTTCTCCATAATGCAGGTATGTGAGTTTATGCAAGTTACTATTATTAGTGTTATTATTTATTTTTGTTAGAAATTCTTTTAAGTTGATTTCATTTGCATTTTATGTATTTTTGTTTATGCTATTGTGCATAACACTGCTCTTTGCTTGGTGACTTTTCCCAGAAAGAGCACAGAGAGCATGTATGAGAAAACATGTGCACACCTGTGAATGTTTCTTCTCCGTAATGCAGGTATACAATGGAATAAACTGTGTTGAGACCATTCAGGACTGTGTCTTTGCCTACTAAATAAAACAACGCAGAATTAGACCCACTACACTAGCTCAGCTGTTATTGGAGCACAAAGCAAAAAGGGGCGGGACTTAGGAAGGATTAATTGGCTGTTACTAAAGCTCACCCCTGTTCCACCTTCTGTTGTTCCACCTGTTTTATGCACCATGGTTTATTGATTGAGGTAGGGGTTAGTGCCTGAATACCAATACCCACAACATAACCCTAATCCTTGTGCCGTTTTTTAAATCCTTTTTAATTAGGACATAGAGACGCAGTTACGCAGGCATTTTGGAGTATTTCACCAGCATTGCTGTACGCAGGGTTTTAGAAATACCCAGGTCCAAAAAGTGAACTTACTTTTGGGAATCAAAGCATCAAAGTAGTTATTTTTAAGCAGTTGTTTAGACTTTTATGATGTACCCCTCGGAAAAAAATATTAAGGTCCATGCCTTAGTGATCGCAGTGCTCGGCGGTACTAAATAAAAAGTAAGGGTACTCGTGGATAAAAAAATTAGGCAGTGGTAAGAGTGCCATTTTTCATGCACCATTTCCTACTGTAGGTTGCCAACTATGCAGTTATATATGTTATTATATATATATTGTTATTATTCTGATGTGACAAGTCTGCAGGACAAAACCAGGAAATTTAGAGGCTAGTTTTCCAGTCATGGAACACCTGGAAATTGATTCCGATTAACAAATTGTTCTGGAACTTACACTGGTCAAAAAAAATTAAGGAACACTTAAATAACACAAGTTCAAAATCTTTACTGTACAACATTGTGTAATTTATTGAGAACCAAATGATGTAACAACAGTCAATGGAAACCAAAACCACCAACCAATTGAGGGCTGGATTCAAAATCACACCAAAATCAAAGTAAAAAATTTAAAGCACAGGCTAATCCAACTTGTGTGAATTTCATCACGCCAACTCATAATGTGACTCAGTTGTGTGTATGGCCCCCACGTGCCTGTATGCACTCCCGACAACATCTGGGCATGCTCCTGATTAGGTGGCGGATGGTGTCTTGGGGGATCTCCTCCCAGACCTGGATAAGGGCATCATTGAGCTCCTGGACAGTCTGTGGCACTACTTGGTGGCATCGTATGCCCCGACACATAATATCCCAGAGGTTCTCAATTGGATTCAGGTCTGGGGAACATGAGGGCCAGTCAATATCATCAATGCCTTTGTCATCCAGGAACTGCCTACACACTCTGGCCACATGAGGTTGTCTTGTACCAGGAGGAACCCGGGGCCCACTACATCAGCGTAAGGTCTGAGGATTTCATCCCGGTACCTAACAGCAGTCAGTCACCATTGGCTAGTATGTGGAGGTCTGTGCGACCCACAAGGATATGCCTCCCCAGACCATCACTGACCCACCACCAAACCTGTCATGCCTGATGATGTTGCAGGCAGCATAACGTTCACCACAGCGTCTCCAGACTCTTTCACGTCTTTCACATGTGCTCAGTGTGAACCTGCTTCCATCTGTGAAGGGAACGGGGCACCAATGGCGGACCTGCCAATTCTGGTGTTCTCTGGCGAATGCCAGTCGAGCTGCACGGTACTGGGCTGTGAGCACAGGTCCCACTAGAAGATGTTGGGCCCTCCTGCCACCCTCATGGAGCCTGTTTCTGACAGTTTGGTCAGAAACATGCACACCATTAGCACACTGGAGGATTTTGTATGGCTCTGGCAGTGCTCCTCCTGTTCCTCCTTGCACAAAGGAGCAGATACCAGTCCTGCTGCTGGGTTGATGCCCTTCTACGGCCTTGTCTAGCTCTCCATGTGTAACGACCCATCTCCTGGTATCTCCTCCATGCTCTTGAGACTGTGCTGGGAGACACAGCAAACCTTCTTGCGACAGCACGTATGGATGTGCCATCCTGGAGGATACTTTTTGGGGGTTGTGTTGCTGTTGCCTCTCCAGTGCACCTGTTGTCACTTTCATTTGCCCAAAAACAGTTGAAATTGATTCACAATCGCTTACACTTCCTAACCGGATTAATATCCCTTTGAGCAGAGTATTTTAGCCTCTTACTCAGATCCCCTACGAAAAGTGTCCCATAAATGCTGACCACATACCTGTAATGAACCTGACAAACTAGAAAATAAATGAATCAAGTATAATTTCTTACAAACAATTCCATTATAATCGACTTTTTCAAATGCACACCTGCCTGTTTAACTGGTTATGAAATACCTCTTTATGACTTACATAAACAAACAACACCATCAATTCAATTTTATTTGTATAGCGCCAATTCATAACAGAAGTTATCTCAGGACTCAGCAAGAAGATTAGTTTTGTCTATATGCCACCTGGTCAGATTCCCCTTGAAATCAATAAAAAAAAGGTCCACAGGGGCTGCCAGAATCAACACTAAATGAAAGTTCCCTGTAGAGGCTTTAAATAAAAATGTTTAAAAAAGAGAGAGAGATGAAAGGTATTATATGAGGATGTGGGAATATATTTCAAAATTATTTATATTCCAATGTGTAAGATTTATTGCCATATTTTAATAAATATTATATTATATTTCTTCAAATTTAATTAAATGTTCAACAAATCAAGGTTTTAAAATGTCAATTATCTGAAATATAAGAAAAGTGCAATAACTGTAAACATCTAACACACGCTCGCTCGCTCGCACACACACACACACACACACACACACTCGGTCCCTTTAGCTTTCCCATTGTCTGCCTGGAGTTTACCTTGTTTTTGGAATGACTCCAGAAGTGATTCCTGACAGCTCGCCTAAAAAATCCTCGTGCTGTTTCGTGTGGTGCTTTTTTTAAATGTTTGATTGCGTTCGTAGTGTTGTACGACGGGAGGGAGCTTCCGCGTCTCTGAATTACGGCTTTGCAAACATTGCATTTTGCTGTCTTGCTCTGCGGTGTTTCCAGTGTAAAGTATTTCCACACAGCAGACATGTTGGCTAGCCACAATGCTGCTCAATGCTATCCTGCTAGCTGGCTGCAAACTGCGGAATGGATTTCCTGAGCGGAGGCGTGTCTCATAACTCTGTGTCTCATTGAGCCGCGCCTCCGTTCAGGAAATCCATTCCACAGTTTGCAGCCAGCTAGCAGACTGGCCGGCAGGAATCACCTGTGGAGTCATTTCAGCAGACAACGTTAAAGCGCAGACATGGCTCATGGATATCGGAAATCTGCGCAGGTTGGATCGGGAAATTCCGATACATGAATTATGCTGGTATCGGTCCCGATACCGATACGGGATCGGATCGGCCCCATCCCTACTCTGTACACCTCTACACTGCAGACATAAGGCAGGGTCAAGCCACCAAGTATCTGCTCTTTGATTAGGTGCCAGTTGGGTTAAAGGTAGCTTGAAGGTACTTTACTGTAGGTCAGGACTTAAGGACGGTGTCACCTGTTAGACAGCTCAGTAGATTTAAGACGGCACAGCCTGATACAGGGCCAAGTGATTGGTCAAAACATTTAACATGAATACTGGGCCTCCAGAGGAATGCTCACCCAGCTTTTACCACATATTGTTGCATATTGCTAACTGCAGTATTGTGTGGTATTGCTAGTTTTACTCAAGTAAGAACTGCCACTGTTAAAAGGAAAAAGCTTTAACAACGGAGTCTTAATGAGTGTCATCAGGTTCTAAAGCTAAGTCTATAGGAAACTGTGACTACTAACTTCACTTCTTCCCTGGAGTTCTTGTGCTTTCTCGTCTCGCAGGTTCTCATGGATCCTGGTGGAGCCTCCTACCATGGTCCTGCTTGACTGCACTTGCCAATATCACTGATATTAGTGTTATTGTTATTATTATTGCTACGGTTACTGTTGTTTGTTGTTGTCACTGCTCATTGTCCCCCATCGTTGCTGTTGTCATGTTCATCATCATCAGTCACTACTATTAGTGTAGTTGTTGCTGTGCACCTGTCTGTCTGTCTGTCTGTCTGTCTGTCTGTCTGTCTGTCTGTCTCTCTCTCTCTCTCTCTCTCTCTCTCTCTCTCTCTCACCCCAACTGGTCGAGACAGACGACCACCCACCTAGAGCCGAAGGATCTGTCCTAGGTTTCTGCCTTTCAACAGGCAGTTTTTCCTTGCCCTTGTCGCCAAGTGCTTGCTCATGGTGGTACTGTTGGGTCTCTGTAAATAATGTTATAAGGAGTTTGGTCTACACCTGCTCTATTTGGGAAGTGTCCTGAGATAACTTCTGTTATGAATTGGCGCTATACAAATAAAATTGAATTGAATTGAATTGAATTGTGAGGGAAGAGTTTAGTGCGAAACATATAGGCTGGGACATGCTGCTGTGATTCTAAAATCTCAACCAGTGGCTACAATACGCATCAACTGCAAACTGAGGTTTGTGTTGAGCAGTACTGATTTTCTAATGTCTTTGCACAAGACAACATTAGCTGTTGACAGTAAAAAAATCCAAATGATCTGTCACAGTAAACTGCCTGAATCAGTTCCACTGGTTCCATTAAGGTTTATAGTTGGGTCAAAGGCCTCAGCACCCACTTTGAGAAATATTATTGTCTATTTTCTGATTTATGCGTTATTAGTGATTTATCAGTTGTGCTGTAGGCCATACTTGTGGAATGTTTAATGTTTAATGTTTATGTTTGTCACACAACACAGCCATTATTCTTCCTCTCTTTAAACAGAAAATTTGTATCAGATTTGAATTTGAAGTTTAGATCTAAAGTTCATCAAGAGGATACATTCTAATGACTTTGGCAACCCTGTGACATTTGATCTAGCGCCACCAGCAGGTCAAAGCTTTAATTTATTCACTGAAATGTCTCAACATCTACTTGATGAATAGGCCGACATTCATGGTCCACAGAGGATGAATCCTACTGACTTTAGTGATTTCCTGACTTCTCCTCTAGTGCCATCATCAGGTTGACATTAAAGCCTTTTATTGAAATATCCTGACATCTATTGGACAGATTGCCATAACATTTTGCAACTGGCATTCATGGTCTCTAGAGAATGAATTGTACTCTCCTGACCATACATTCCCACCAGCTTCAGCTGTTTTTTGTGTTTTGCCCTAATTAATTAGCAAAGCTTGCTAAAATGGTAAACATTATACTTGTTAAAAGCGTTATTATGAATCCCACTACTTTTCTTGCCAAGACACCCTCTGTGTAGCATACATGTGCTAGGATTGGCCAGGCTCCCATTCTTGTCAGCTGATGTACTGAAAGCTTAGTTTATAAATGTGGCAACGGCTGCATTTTTTGTTGTAGCTCCTCCAAACTTGATGTATTTTTCAGCTTTATTGCTGAAACATCATTGAATTATGTCTAATTGGGTTTGATTTTTAAGGGCTAAGCCGAAATTGTTCAGGTCGACTGGATTCAGGAGATTTTGACTATGGCAATGGCTGAGAGTTTAGATGCTGCAGCACAAAAGGCATTGGAAAAGGAAGCATGGAGTTTGGATTAAAGAGCAGCAGATTTTGAGATGATCCACCCAGCCAGATCAGCCAAACCAGCCACCAGGAGAGGAAGAGAGCCGTGATAGGATGCCATGCTGGCCCAGATTTATAGATTTCGGCATTATGGCATGTGATTAACACAGCTGAATTCTGCAGTTTCTATGAATCATAATAAGAATGTCAAGTAATACCAGCCCATACGAAAGGATTTCACAAGCTAAGACGCTGATTTAGCAATTATACTTAGAAAATTCTGTTCATAAACACAAACCATAGTTTAAAGCAAACAAAAAGGTTTTAGAAAGAGCAACCATTGCAAGGTGCTCTATCAGTCTTGTTCTCTCCATTATCATGGTGAGACTTTCTTTTATATAATTATCAAGCTGAGAGGCAGACGACGCCAATGAGGACACACAGGAAATAGGCCTTTAATATCTGCTGATGGAGAGAAAATAATTCATGGAGCTGATGGAGTTCTGGCTGTTTACACATGCTGCTTTAATTACTTCACGCACAAATATTTGGTGGAAATTACTTTTATTGATTAGTATTTAGCTTCTATGCATGTGGTACATGTTGGTCCTATAAGATATGGTGAAGCCCAAAATTGAATGTTGCGAAAGAAGGATAAGGGAGAGCAATCACTGGTTTTCTATGTTTCATTGGGGAACTTCAAACTTCCAGAGCACTTCCCCAGTGATCTGTATTAATGGTATCAAACTTTGTACCATTCTGCTCCTACATTTCAGTCCCAACTGCTCTTTATTCCATTAAATGATATGATGATGCAAAGTAAAGGAAATAAGTCTTGCAGGAACTTATTTTTAAGCTTAAGGAGCATACACTCAAAGAATCTGTCAGGGTTAGGGTGTTAGATACAAAAAGACAATCATCCACTGTCAGGCATGACAGGACAAATCTGACTACTGTTCTAGAGCATTATTCTCATGATGGAAGGGGCTCCCAGAGTGTTGTAACCATTGAGGTGTTGTCTCTTGGTTGCTTATCTCATCCTTTCAGCCTGGTTTTCGCCAAAAACATAGCACCGAGACAGCATTACTGAGAGTATCTAATGACATTCTTATGCATGCTGACAAAGGTGAAAGCTCCATCCTTATTCTTCTCGATCTGACTGCAGCCTTTGATACCATCGATCACGCCATTTTACTTGATAGATTACAGAACTGGGTTTAGCTGGTGCAGAATTCAGCGTACAGGCTGTGGACACTGGACATCTGAGCAGCAATCCCAGCGGTGCCTCCAAAATGTTATCCCTTAAACTAAAGAGGGGAGAAATAATCACAAAAGATATTAGATGTGTGTCTCTTGCACGAGCTTTACTCGAATCAATATATGATGTTTTATAACTAGGTTCGGGAACAAAGACCACGCCCTGCAATCATTTCATTTCCGCTCAAAACTTAAGCACACCTTATCCGTTCACTCCCTCCTTGACTCATTTCCCACGTGATCGGCGTCAGACAGGAAACACAAAAACATACCTCGAACCACGGAGTACAAGCTCACGCTCAACTCTTCAGACAGCAACATGTTTGAGGACGGATGGCAAACTCACGAAATCTCCGAGTCCTCTTCCTCGCCTACCATTCCTTCTCGTCAGCCACCGCGGCTCCGCTCAACAATCCACGTGCTCCGACTCTCCCAGCCTTCATCCACCGACAGCTCCAACACCATCGGGCCTTCGCCCCCCAACAGGTCCAGGGAAGTTCTCCGGCGTCCGACCGACCTCCCTCCTGCCAGCAGCCTCGGGCGAAGCTACCGCGACCCGACTTCACCTCGCAGTTTCTCTGGCCATCCCTCGGCCGTAAACTACGGTGACTTGCCCGAGGATCGCTCTCTCTCAGCGAAACACACCCTTCCAACACACCGATAACAAAACGAAACTTTCCACGCACTTCCAGAGGGCCAGGTAGTATCAAACCCAGTAACTGCCATTTCGCCTTCACAAACAACCTGAGCACAGGCATCCCTGCATCCCAGCATCTTTTCCCTTCTCTCATTTCTAACTTCCCTGTTCCGTCTTCTTCGGCTGCCTCTGCTCCTCCCATTCCAATACCAACCTTCTCAGGCGCACAGAGCGTGCCCACAAATACAATCCATGTATTTCTGGGCACGCTCCCAGCCACAAAACCCTTATTCTACTCCTGTTTCTTCATACGTAGCCCGTGTTTCTCTTCCTTAACACACCTCCTTTTTTCCCCACAGGTAGCTCAATCGTGGGCTTTCCCACCCATCCTCCATGCATAATTTCGATCCAGCCTCCGCATTACCTCCAGCACGGCCAATCCTTCCTATCATCCCTGTGTCACCACTCTCAGACGACAGATTTCCGTCTCTCATTACGTGGACATCGCAATTTAATTCTGCACGCTGAACTTTTTAACTATAAATGAATCTTTCATGACTAACTCTTAAAACCTATATGTAATATATCTTTTTATGTTCGTTCAAATACTGGTTTGCCTCTTATTGCTGCAAAAGTTAGTAGTTTTATTTCAGAGTCATCAGTCATCCAACCACAACACACACCCTCACAGCTTCTTTGATCCAAACCTTACCTCAAAACCAACGTAGCCCTGCTTTTGCCCTAAACACCCCCCCCATCCATCACCCCCAAATCCGCAAACGTTCAACCACAGCTCTTGTTCCAAGGGCGTAAACAAGAGAAACAGACCAGTCCTCTACCATGCTAAGAGGCCGGTTCGTAACAATTCCAACAACTTCAGAAGCAACATCTTGAGTTGCCATTTGCTCCTCACCTGCTCCTTCTGCAGCAGAGCACATGCAAGACCTGCATGTCCCCATAATCAAACTAAACACAGCCTGCATAAGTATCCGAATACACCAATAAAAATCAACGCTCGTTCTTCTCGAGCATATCTCACGTACATCCGTTATAACCTAAAAACGATATCAAACGCGTTTACGAATCCATTCAAAGTCTTTTTGGGGGCTCTCTACAAGAGATACGAGGAGACAGTTCCCCCACCCAGTGTCTCGCAACCCACTCAGTTCCCTCTTACATCGCACCGAACCCCTCCATCCATTCATCGATCCGCCAACTGACCTTCATTCCTCCGACCTTCATTCCTCCGACCTCATCCATCCCTCATCCCTCGAACCTACCTCCATCCCTCGAACCTACCTTCATCCCTCGAACCTACCTTCACCCCTCATCCCTCGAACCTACCTTCATCCCTCATCCCTCAGTATACCACATTGGTTCACATTTGTTCATTATGTGCAATAAACTTTTCTTATTTCATACATTCGATGGCGTGGTTGTTGTTAGTGAAATGATGTTTTATAACTAGGTTCGGGAACAAAGACCACGCCCTGCAATCATTTCATTTCCGCTCAAAACTTACTTAAGCACACCTTATCCGTTCACTCCCTCCTTGACTCATTTCCCACATCCCTCCCACCTAAACCCTTTCTTTTTCTCTCCCTCTCTTATCCAAATACAGGAACCACTGGGGCTCTCTACAAGAGATACGAGGAGACAGTTCCCCCACCCAGTGTCTCGCAACCCACTCAGTTCCCTCTTACATCGCGCCAAACCCCTCTATCCATTCATCGATCCGCCAACTGACCTCCATTCCTCCGACCTTCATTCCTCCGACCTCATCCATCCCTCATCCCTCGAACCTACCTCCATCCCTCGAACCTACCTCCATCCCTCGAACCTACCTTCATCCCTCGAACCTACCTCCACCCCTCATCCCTCGAACCTACCTTCACCCCTCATCCCTCAGTATACCACATTGGTTCACATTTGTTCATTATGTGCAATAAACTTTTCTTATTTCATACATTCGATGGCGTGGTCGTTGTTAGTGAAGTATGAAATGTAACAAAAAATACGCCAATTTACACACTACAGAAAGATACAGGAACAGGAAATGTATGAAATGTATCTAAAATACAATTTACACACTACAGAAAGATACAGGAACAGGAAATGTATGAAATGTATCTAAAATACAATTTACACACTACAGAAAGATACAGAAACACAAAAGTGGCGAAGCTGGGACCTGCACACACACACACACACACACACACACACACACACAACACAAAACGCCGGTTAAACTACTCTGCCTGTACACACATACACACACACAACGGCAGTTGGCGGTTAAGCTAACACACAACGGCGGTTGCCGGTTAAACTAGCCTGCCCGTTCACACACACACACACACACACACACACACACAACAAAAACTTGACTACATCTACCCGAAAAATAACAGAAACATTATGTATATATTCTTAACATGTCAACAAGTTACTACAGACAAAACAACTCAGTTTCACATACACAACATACCTAAAGAGGGGAGAAATAATCACAAAAGATATTAGATGTGTGTCTCTTGCGCGAGCTTTACTCGAATGAGACTAAAGCAATCGATCTCAGAGTGCAGGACTGAGACCAGGCTGAGACCAGTCTGTAGATCACAGGTTAAGATTTGAAACACTTTAAATATTAGAATTTTAACTATTAGAATATTAGAATTAAATAACAATGAAAAATAAACACTCAATAAATGTAATAAACATTCAGCTTTCCTTTACCCCACAACAGTCTAAAAAGTATCAATTCCCAACATGTCACACTTACTATCACATCCCCTGGTGAAGCAGTAAAAACAAAAGACGTGGCAATAATCTCCTTACTGAAATGAAACTATCAGCTGATGAAAGGCCTTAATGGGAATGTAAGTTTGGATTTTTTGAAGTGGGGTTGTCTGAGGTACTATTCCATAGACAGCGTATTACCTGAAGTAAATGGAGGTCAGCACGCCCCAGGTTTGGAGCAGACAGGAGTTCCTGCACATTAGCAGAGCAATGCGCTGCTGTGGACAGGGTCTGCAGAAAAATATATTTCAGCCACATAAGAAAAATCAATATCAGTTTAGGTGTACGTTATATTTAGAATGTTTTCACTGCTTTACCTTGCTTTCAGACAAGCCCATTGTGCCAGGGGAAATCTCCAAACCCAATTTTAAGATGTAAGTGACCAAACAACTCCTTCACTGACTGGTTGGATAGATAAAACACGGCAGTAAAAATTAACATAAAACACCACAGCATTACTGCAATTATTGCTAGAGCACCAAATGTGTAATAATCCGCCACTTAATTAGTCCCCTAAAAATGCCAAATTCCTTCTGTTTTTGTGTAGCTGTTTAGGAATCAACTATTTTGATCATTTTTCTTTTTAAGCAGAAATGCCATAATTTTCTGGTGCTGCTTTCTAGAAAAACCAAAAAACAAAACCCACCGCTGATCCATATCAGACTTTTAAACTCTGTAAAGAAAAGCATCCTTTGCCTGTGCAGATGCTTTTCCTCATTGAGTCTGGCTCCACTTTCTCCAATGTAAAGATTTACTGCTTTTCTCTGATTTATATCTCTATTATTTATGGTCTGGGTGAACACTTGATTGTAATTGGCTGCTGGGTGTCCATTCATTCCTGATGTAGGATTTAACTTAGACATTAGACATTAGATTTTAATTGCAAAACAACATGCATGAAATTTTTAAATAATGTTTTTTTTCTTTGGCGAATGTCCATGGCATAATAATGGTGTTAATAGTCAAGAATTATTGGCTCTATATAAACTGAGTATCTTTGGGTTTTGGACTGTTGGTCGTATAAAACAAGACATATGCCCAGATGAATTTAGCATAGCAAGAAGTACAATATTTCTGTCTGTGTTCTGTGAAATGTAGGATAGAATAGAATTAACTTTACTGTCATGTGCAATCATATACAGTACAACGTTTGGAGAAATTTATTTTGTGCATTTAACCTATCCTAAGTTCTAGTGGGTAACCACTGTATAGCGCCCACCAACTCCAGATCTAAGCCAGCACCTTGGTGAAGGGCACAGACTGGGGAATTAACCAAACATACATGTTTTGATGTAGTGAAGTAGAATAAAATTAAAGTAAAAATATTTCAAAATTATACATAAATGCAGCAGTTACATTTTACATAGTTGATGGCAAAGATGACTAATTTCCGCTTACATAGAGGCTTCCTTAATTTCTGTATTAGTCTTTACGCAATGTTCCAGAACTAGAAAACTGGTAATTGTGCCCCACTTCTTTCCAGACATATCTTAATTAGAGACAGAGTCTTTATATCAACTCAACTACAACTGCTCATTTCCATCACCAGTAAACTCTGTTAATTTGAAATCACAAATTAAGTACATGAAAAGTTGTGGAAAGGTTAGGAAATTCTTTTATCATTTTAGATAAACATGCAGTCTGAGGGATCGGTTCATTTAAAATCATGTTAGTGTTACTATATAATACAAGTGTTGGCTGCTTTGTGACTTCAAGCACAATCTTTTTGAATATTTTAGCTGTTTGGATCATTTCCTTTCCATGATCATCCGTGTTCCAAAGATTCCCTCTCAGCCATCTAAAGCCACGTCTTGGGTAATTCAATTCTCCAAATGAAGATCCCTTTCTGTTCGATCATTATCACATTAATTTGCAGCTCAGTCATCAAAGGTACATTTGTATTGGGTGGACACGCAGTGAGACTTGCGTCTTTTATCCTGATGGTCCTCACTAAAGGAATCTGATTATGCTAATAGATTGGCTTATCATGTTCTATTTGACAAAGGCAACTTCAAAGTTTCAAATTTTCTTGCTGAGAATTGTAGGTGACTTCCTTTAATTCCAAAATGGAAAGGCTCTGGCTTCAAAGAGCAGTCATGAATGCTTTAATACCATCTAACAGAGTTATTTCCTGAGTCAAATAGAGACAGCTCAGACTCATTCTACTGGACGATTGGCTGGAATATTATGCCGCTGTGAAATCTGTAGACTGGTGTTTCCCAGTATAGACAGGCTGCAAACTGACAGGAGTAAAAGTTTGTGATTTATCTGAATAAAAGCAAAATAAAAGCTCATATTACTTATAATACAAAGCATCACAGTCTTATCTATGTTGTAACTCATATCTTACAACAGGATAATTAGTGCTTTTGTTTCTAAATGTGGGAACGTGTAAGTGAAGCGAGGGATTTGCGGGGAACTTCACCATTAGATGCTACTAAATTCTACAAACTGGTTCTTGACAGTGTAGGAGTTAGTGGCAGTCGCAGATTGCAACCATTTGAATAAAGTTCAAAAGGCCCGTTCTATAGCCAAGATGTAATTGGATTGTTGGATTTCAATAGGGGATGGCAACAAAAGTAATGTTGTAATTAGTTATTTGTTGGGGAGTAAGAATTACTTAGTAATTACTTACAATACTAGTTACTGGGGAAAGTAATAGTATTAATGTACTAGTATTGCCTTACCGCCCAACACTGCTCAAGCCATCTGTGAAACTTAGCTATCCTGGTCACCATTTAGGCTAACTAATTGTGTTAAATTGGCATTTGATATTATCTCATATGATTCGAAGGACCCCCGAATCGAAATTGTATCGTGTCAGACATTGTGACATGGGAAAATATCACCTCATTGTCCAAAGAATTTATATAATATTGTATTTGTATGATATTGTGCAATACTGGTGATTTACACCCCTATTTTTTACACATTAAGCAGTAGTGTTGAATTTATTTTGTGTTCTCTGTTCAATTTAAGTCCCTCTTTTTTCTCAGTGTTTGGTCTCCACCAACTCCTGAGGGACATATCTGTCTCTGTAGCTGCTAAATTCTGCACTATGCTCAGCAGCTAGCCTTTAACTCTGTCTGCTGTTTGGTGGTGTTTTTTTGAGCTTTTTCTTTGAGAACAGCTGCCTGCTGTAACCAAAAAGGATGGTATAGAGTGGTGAGGGTAAACCAAAACAGTAAAGAATTAGGTGATAATTAGGTTTATCACCACAGCTGATGTCTTTCATATTGTCAGTTGACACGTGGCTTTTATAGAAAACATCTATTACAGGCGCCCTAATAATATATTAACCCTCATCTCAAGAATAAGAATAAACTACTGTAAGACACAACCATCATAGCAAAATGTTAACTTATTTCTTCTGAAATCATTATTAGTTATGTGATTGATGTCATCTGAAAAAATACAAATACATATTATTATTATTTTAGGAAATTGAAAGTGTTGTGTAAAATGCAAATATAGCACATGAAGAAATATGTCTGTTTCCTTCAGAATGAGTGACTGTGTGATATTTCAAATCCAAATTCATGGCAAATATGAACTCCTATAAATAGCTAACTGGTGGAAGGTGGTGCTTTTTGACTAGGGTCAACTAGTGTTGTTTTTGGCGGCCTGTTTTAATTTTAGTTTTAGTCTAGTCTTTGTGTCAAACTGTCATTTTAGTTTTTATTAGTTTTAGTCACGTTTGTACTCTTTTTAGTCTAGTGAAGTTTCAGTCGACTAAAAGTCTGAGCATTTTAGTCTTATTTTAGTCAGAATTATCCATGACTATTTTCGTCTAGTTTTAGTCGACGAAAACTGATGACATTTTATTCTAGTTTTAGTCAATGAAAATTGTATTTTAGGCTCTTTTTAGTAATGCAATTCTATTTAACCCAGTTAATATAGTACAAGTACCTAGTATAGTATAGAGAAAACCAAAATTTTCTTTAAGTCACCCATTTCACAAGTCAAACAAGGTTATCTTATTACTATATTATTGTTACCTTATAGACTCAAGAATACATTCAATTCCAGAAGCGGAAGACGCTCTGATTTGAATTTACAACATATTTATTTTACCTACCAAACATGTACTAAGAAGTACACAGACAAACATTTTAATAAAATAAATAAATAAAATAGCTTCAAATGACAATGCCAGAAAAAATTTACATTACATTCAAGTTTAACTTAAAGAGAAACAAGGTGCTTGATTGCTCGAGCTACAATAACATAATAAAAAAGTGCAAATAAAATGTGTGTGTCTGTGACTAATGTTAACCCACCGCGGCTGCATCTTCTAAATAATGAAGCGAGTGGGGATTGAGGAAGTGACGCAGCCTGCGTCTGCGCAGTGCGCTGATGCAGCCCCGAGACTCAGGAAACAGAAATATTGCAAAATAATAATAACAGCGAGACGAAATAACGTTATAACATTTCGTCTCGTCTTGTTTTGGTCAACGAAAATGAAGAGATATTTTAGCAGAGTTTTTATTTTGCAAACCACATTTAGTCCCATTTTTATCTATCAACAATATTGCATTATATATTTGATATAGTTTTCGTCACATGACCACCATTTACGTTGCATCTCGTCTCGTTTCCGTCACGTGATAAAGGTTCGTTGACAATGATATTTAGTCATAATTTTCGTTTATGAAAGCAACACTAGTCCCCAAGGACCCTAACCCATTGGTGTTTTTAAAAAGCACCAATTAAAACTGAAACAAAATAACAAAGATGGGAGTTTGTTAAGAGCAAATTGAGTGAGCAAGTCATGAACATTTTTAATGATAGAATAAAGGTTGGGACCCCCACTAGGGGACACCAAAGCTTCATGGGGGGTCGCGGAACCTCCTTGATTTTAAGTGCTAGAAAACTTAAAAAACACACAGTAGGCCTATATCTCAGCATTTGGTCCACTTCTGTGAAGGCATGTAAATGAAAATACAGACAGAAAATTTTATTAAAAGTTCCCTAAACAGGAAATAATCTTCCTTATAATTCATCCAAATCACTCATTTGACACAAATCTATTGCAAAGTAATTGTTCTTTGTACAGTTTTGTGTAGTCTAACTCAGCTAATCAGGATCGTGTGGGTGTGTTTTGATCAGGTTTGACTGGCAGGGCTGGCAATATATCAGTATTTTTGGTTAAAGTTCCTAAATCCATGGACTAGGATTATGGAACATGTAAAAGGTCCCTGCATCCCTCCTGTTGTACACATAAGCAAGACACTCAGACTGAAAACAACCATGTATAGGACATATAACAAAAAATTATATTCAAGTTATATTTATTATAAATGTCACATTTATATGATGACATGACTCACGGTCAGAGTCCCTCTCACAGCTTTACAAATCTCACTAATTTACATGTTTCTAATTTACATATTTTAATTTTGAGTTGGCAAGAAATAAAGGTTCTGCTAAATCAGTCCTTGGAAAGGCTGTGATATTGACTTTTAAAAAGCAGATTTTCTTAGAAATACGTCTTGCATAATTAGAATGAAGCCAAACTTCCAGCCCACAGCACCCTGCAAAATAATCTTTGAAGCACAGTGACTGGGCCTCCAATGCGTGCACAAGTTTTGATATACTTAAATAATGTACCATCTATAATGCTTATGTGTGTGTTTGTGCTGTGTCATGCAAGTAAATGTGCCAGTATCAGGCAGTTTGTTGTTTGTTGCCATAGGTTCCTTCACTCTGATGTTTTTCCCATATGGGTTGGGATTATTGGATTCTAATGAGAGACATCCCGTCTACTCATTTAAGCCCTTTCTTCTGTCCTCTTTGAAGGAGTGAGGAAGATTTCTGCATTACTATGCAGAAGTCATATTACCACCATTTTATAAAGGAAAACACAACAAAAGGAAAAAATCTGATTTTTTAGAAAATAATTGTCGCTTTCACTGTACTGACCTTGTTCATGTTAATGTCACCCAATTGCAATGATAGGACACTCTTTTATGTGTTTCTTATAGGCTTTAGTGACAGTGAAGCAATATGGTGTGGGAGCATAAGCTATATGAGACTGGCTACATTTGGTACAATTAAAAAGTTGTTTGTTTTGGGCCATTCATGATATCTATTCATAATAATCAAAAGATAAAATAACACCAGCCTTATTGCTTAGTGTATTGATATAAAGACCCTGACTGAGCTTGTCACTGAGTTTAAATCTGTCACAGTTTACATCTATCACAGAGATCTTACTCCTGGGGCCAGATGCATAAACTGACACATAGAACCAAATGTACTTGTATAGTCTTCTGACCACTCAAAGCATTTTTGCACTATGTGCCACATTCATCCTTGCACACACATTGGTAAATGGTAAATGGACCTGTACTTGTATAGCGCCTTTCTAGTCTTCCGACCACTCAAAGCGCTTTTACACTACGTGACACATTCACCCTTTCACACACATTCACTCAGTGATGGCAAAGTCCATCGAACAGAAACTAACATTCATACACACACACATTGTGATGGCAAACTCCATCGAACAGAAACTACCTCATTCACAGCATCGGGAGCAATTTGGGGTCCGAGGTTTCTGCCTCTAAAAAGGACGTTTTTCCTTGCCGCTGTCACCAAGTGCTTGCTCATGGTGGGAACAGTTGGGTCTATATAAGGAGTACGGTCTAGACCTACTCTATTTGAAAAGTGTTCTGAAATAACTTTGGCACTATGCAAATAAAATAGAATAAAATTTAATTATATCTTGTCCTGGTGATGAACAGGTTTTACATACATTTTGAGAGCACAGCAAGAATATAAATGGAAAATAGAAAAAAGAAAAAAAGGTAAAAAAAAAACAGCACATCCAAAGTAAGGACAGGTACTTCTTTCATTATTAAATTAAATGCAAAGTAGTTTCCTTAAAAAAAAAAACACGCAGCAAGGTGCTTTATAGTGAACACAGTACATTAGTCCTCATACTGAAACATGTTCAGCACAGGATTCCAGATCTTATAAAACAAACGTTCGTCATTATAAAATCTTTCCTAATGTAATTTGTTTGCCTTTTCTCAACCACAAGTCATATGAAGGTACAGAGTCAATTTTCCTCACTAGCAAAATTTACTTGTTTTGCAATCACCATTCCAAACAAAACAGCTGTTTTCTTCATACTTATTGGCAAAAGATTATCTGTGTGCCAAGAATGGCTTGGAATGGGTCAGGTTCACTGCTTTCCGAAAGCCTCTGAGAAACAATGAAAAACGCTTCTGCAATATGTGTGAAGTTTAGGGCCAGTTGGGAAAGAATGTGTAAGATTACTGATCATACATTTACTGTGATTACAGGCAGGTGAAACACCAGGGAAAAAGCTGTGCAACTTTCAACTGGAGTAATAAAGTCGGTGTAATGTTGTCAACTGCATATGCCTGTCATGTACATTCTTTAGACATTCATCCTAGACCTCATCTTTTAGTTTCAAATTCAGCTTACCCACCCATGCCTGTTTAAGTCCTGCTGTATTCAGTGGGACTTGAGTATGTAGGATCTGATATAAAAATGAAATTGCCCCTCAAATAACAGAATCAAATTTGTTTATTGCCTCCAGAGACTCATGCTCAACTAAGATTTCAAAATTAGGCATATACTTCCTGACATAGTCTCGAATTTGTAAATATTGGAAAAAACCTGATGCAGGGATGTTGGAACACCTTGTAAAATTTTTAAAGATTTAAACTTTTTTTTTCAAATGAGGCAAAATTCCAATTAATATACAGGTCACCTATATAAAAAATATATCTCCAGTTCCATGTGGAAAAAACAATATTATTCAGGCCAGGTACAAAGGAATTATTTTTCACAAATTGGAATATCCACATAAATGTGGTGATGAACATTTGCTAAATCTAAAAGTATAACCACATCACTCGGTACTTTGGTTATTTGTAAGAGGTTTGAGTCTATGTAACACTAATAATAGTAATAATGGCATTATCTACCACGGGCTACTCTCTCTCTCTGCAGCCACCTTGTGGCTATGTCACCTATTCGCTACACGGCGAAAGACACAAGATATGGTACAGTGTTTTAAAGATGATTATTAATGATCTCTTAAAGTGTGTTTGTTCTTTGAACCTGTATAAATAGAATTTGTGGGCCACTTGGGGGCAGCACAAGCTTTAAACGCAACACTGACACATTAATACATCTAAAAATTCAGAATGATGTTAATAAACACCTACATATCCAGCAGCTATGGAGCAACAGGACTTTTCATTTAGTGGTTTTACACTTGACAAATGTACATAAATCCATTATTGACTTGAACCTACAGTTATATAATGAAGAATTTCAGTGGCGTGAACTGGTTGTCTCAGCTCAACTCAAGCCGGTCTTGGTCTGAACCAAGTGTGAACCTATCGTGACGTCACCCATCACGCAACGGAGATGCCACGCAGTGCTCAGCCCGGCAATGTGAACAAGGTGTTGACGTAATGAAACAGTTTCAGACACTCCCCCCACCAAAGCATAAATGGTGTTGCACTCAGTTGTTACAAAAAATTACAAAGTAGTTGTGAATGTAAGAAAAGAGCGTGAGAGGGAAATTCAAATGCCCCCTCCCTTTATACTTTTGAACACCAGGCCATTAGGAAGTTGTGGTGGTGATGCTTGTATAGAGGAAGCATTCTGAGGCCTTTAGTCTTTGTAGTGTCATTAGATCTGCAATAAAGATCTGTGATCATTGTCTGAGTGATTCCAGCCATTTTGCTCTGAGACAGCTGATAAAACTGTTGTTTGTACCAAAAACAATTGTCCTCATTAGACCCAGACCCAGTTTTTATGGTAATAAATAGACCCCAATGCAAAGAGCTCAAATGTTGTTGATGCAGTAAGAGAGGTTTTAAACTTCAGCTCAATCCTCTAATAGTACAAACACTCTGTTTTACATGAGTCACTTTCTTATACCATAAATCTTCTTGGTATGGGCAAAACAACGAACATGACTGTATGTCATGTGAAACCAGGGCACGATAAATGCTCATGGCCAAATCATTAGATATTGCTGTGTGCTTTTACAAGGGTCCCTGTCTTCACAGATGGCTACTTTAACTAGGCAAAAACAAATACAGGAGACCAGAGCAGCATTAAATGGGACATGGGCAGTGAAAACTGCTCAACCTTGATGCGATCTGCTTTGGCGAGCGAGCCAGGCTTTTTCACGCTCAATTTAAAGTTTGAGGAGGTAAAACTCGCTTGTGTTCTTTTGATCTGGCTTGCTCCAGTTTGCCTTTCAATGACACGCCATGATTAGGGAGATCCACTCAGGTTTGTCTGACACAAAGTCTGTATGCATGCTTTTCATTCCATAACAATTTCACCTCAAACACATAGTAGTGAAATCAGGGTGTGATGGCATATTGCAATTATAAAAATATGCTGTCAAGGATCAGGAAAATGTATTTACAGACACACAAAGTTTGCAGTCACCTCAAAGCTACACACATAGAAAAAGACAATTCAATTTATAGTAAAAAAAACCCCAACAACCTTGAAAATAATTTATATACATATATACATGAATGTAAACACCCAGTAAATAATACTGCAGTGCACCTTTTGAATACGCGTCGGGGGGGAATGTAAACAAGATTGTGATGATAACATGGTTTTACTTTCACATAAAAAGAAACCAAGCATCATCGATGTAAATACAGTTTACCTGCTCTCGTCCTGTGCTCTGTTGGAACACAGTCTGCCTGTTGAGGGTCCGCTATGTTGATGGAGCAGGTCTCTGTAAAGAATTCACAACAATCTCTGATTTCCCATTGTTTGGCCAGCCTGACCCCCAAATTCCACCAAGCACAGCCGCAAAGTGTTCCAGCTGCGGCGTGGCCCACAGAGTCTAATGTTCTAGACAATAGAGCTGTGTATTGGTAACAAACTGGCTATACGATACGTATCACAACATGGATTATATTGTGACATATTGGGATACTGCAAGTAAAATGCAATATAATAAAAACAAATTGGGGGGGGGAAACTGTGTATTATAAAGAACATATCACCATCTAAATAAAATATGAGCTAAAAAAAGTTTACTTTGTTAATGCAACCAGAACAGTAGAAAAGTGAGAAATGCATTTGTGTTTATCGCAATCGCTGTAACATCCAACATCATTAATCTGAATTAACCCCCCTACACTTGAGTGACTTTACTGTGATTTATTTAAGAGTGAACAACGTGCTTTGCTTTCTCAGGTTCGCTCAGCAAAGTTGCATGAGCACTCACAGGTGTGCCAAATAGGCCGCATTTGGGTCACGTGATGTGATCGTGCCATCACAGTCTTAGTTTTTTCATTTCAAAATTTAATTATATTTATTATTATTATTATTATTATTATATATATTAATATAAGAATTACACATTACATACAACAAGAAGAAAACTAATGTAAATGTACCACTAAATGGGAAGGCCAGGGGACCTAGTGTCAGGGTCCAAATACAGAGAGATATAAGATACTACTCAAATCCTGTGCTTCATTGAGTCCATCAGGTTCAATTATGTTCAGTTCATCAATCCAAAATGCCTCCCTTCTTAAGAGCTGGTTAATAAGATTGCCCCTTTTGGATTGGGTCGCACTCTTTCAGTTCAATTCAATTCAATTTTATTTGCATAGCGCCAATTCATAACAGAAGTTATCTCAGGACACTTTTTAAATAGAGCAAGTCTAGACCGAACTCCTTATAACATTATTTACAGAGACCCAACAGTTCCCACCATGTAGCAAGCACTTGGCGACGGCGGCAAGGAAGAACTTCCTTTTAAGAGGCAGAAACCTCGGACAGACCCCGGCTCTAGGTGGGTGGTTGTCTGCCTCGACCAGTTGGGATGAGAGAGAGAGAGAGAGAGAGAGAGAGAGAGAGAGAGACAGAGAGAGACAGAGAGAGAGCAGAGGTAATGACAGAAGGACAGAGACAGAGACAATGGTGCACAGCAATAACAGTAGCAACAACTACACTAATAGTAGTGACCGATGATGATGAACATGAAGAAGATGATGACGACGACGACAACGATGGGGGACAAAGAGCAGTGATTATAGTAATAATAGTATCTGTAGTAATAATAATAGTAATAATAATAATAATAATAATAATAATAATAACAATAATATCAGTGATATTAGCAATGGGAGTCAAGCAGGACCATGGCAGGAGGCTCCACCAGGATCCATGAGAATCTGCGAGACAAGAAAGCACAAGAACTCCGGGGAAGAAGTGAAGTTAGTAACATGCATTAATGGGACATGAATGAGTGCAGAAAGAGAGAGGAAGAGAGGAGCTCAGTGCATCATGGGAAATCCCCCAATAGTGAAGGCCTATAGCAGCATAACAAAGGGATGGTTCAGGAGTCACCTGATCCAGCCCTAACTATAAGCTTTATCAAAGAGGAATGTCTTAAGCCTACTCTTAAATGTGGAGAGGGTGTCTGCCTCCCGAACCACAACTGGAAGCTGGTTCCACAAGAGAGGAGCTTGGTAACTGAAGGCTCTGTTCTACTTTTAGATACTAGTAGCCCTGCATTCAGAGAGTGTTCAGAGGGGTAATAGGGTATTATGGGCTCTTTAAGATATGAAGGGGCCTGACAACGAAGAGCTTTGTAGGTGAGGAGGATTTTAAATTCTATTCTGAATTTTACGGGGAGCCAGTGCAGAGAAGCTAATATTACGTAATATTACAAAAATTAGACACATACTATCACAGACAGATGCAGAAAAACTAATCCATGCATTTGTTACTTCTAGGCTGGATTACTGCAACTCTTTATTATCAGGTTGCATCAAATAAGTCCATTAAAACGCTCCAGTTAATTCAGAACGCTGCAGCACGAGTACTGACAGGAACTAGAAAAAGAGATCACATCTCTCCTGTACTAGCTTCTCTGCATTGGCTCCCTGTAAAATGTAGAATAGAATTTAAAATCCTCCTCCTCACCTATAAAGCTCTTCATGGTCAGGCCCCTTCATATCTTAAAGAGCTCATAGTACCCTATTACCCCACTAGAACACTACGTTCTCTGAATGCTGGGCTACTTGTGGTTCCTATAGTCTCTAAAAGTAGAACAGGAGCCAGAGCCTTCAGTTACCAAGCTCCTCTCCTGTGGAACCAGCTTCCAGTTATGGTTAGGGAGGCAGACACCTTCACCACATTCAAGAGTAGGCTTAAGACATTCCTCTTTGATAAAGCTTATAGTTAGGGCTAGATCAGGTGAGTCCTGAACCATCCCTTAGTTATGCTGCCATAGGCCTAGACTATTGGGAAGTATTATTATAGGTACGGTTACTGTTGTTGCTGTTGTCACTGCTCATTGGCCCCCATCGTTGCTCTTGTCATGTTCATCATCATCAGTTACTACTATTAGTGTAGTTGTTGCTACTGTTGTTGCTGTGCACCTGTCTGTCCGTCTGTTTCTCTGTCTGTCTGTCTGTCTGTCTGTCTTCTTCTCTCTCTCTCTCACCCCAACTGGTCAAGACAGACGTCCACCCACCTAGAGCCGAAGGATCTGTCCTAGGTTTCTGCCTCTTAACAAAGAGGTTTTTCCTTGCCCCCATCGCCAAGTGCTTGCTCATGGTGGTACTGTTGGGTCTCTGTAAATGTTATAACGAGTTCGGTCTAGACCTGCTCTATTTTAAAAGTGTTTTTTCTGAGTTTAGCATCAGAAAATCGCAGCTCGTCCAGGTTTTTATGTCCTTAAGACATGTTTGTAACTTAGATAACTGATTAATTTGGGCTTGATCGACAGGTATAACTGGGTATCATCTGCATAACAGTGAAAGTTAATGGAGTGATTCCTAATAATACTGCCTAAGGGAAGCATATATAAAGTGAATACAATTGGTCCAAGTACAGAACCTTGTGGAACTCCATGACTAACTTTAGTATTTATGGAGGATTCATTTCTATTGTGTACAAACTGAGAACAATCTGATAAGTATGACTCAAATCAGCTTAGTGCCGTTCCTTTAATGTCGATTTGATGCTCAAGTCTCTGTAAAAGAATATTATGGTCAATGGTGTCAAATGCGGCACTAAGATCTAATAATACAAGTACAGAGACAAGTCCATTGTCAGACGCAAGGTCATTATTAACTTTAACCAGTGCTGTCTCTGTGCTGTGATGAACTCTAAATCCTGACTGAAAATCTTCAAATAAGCTGTTGCTATGTATTTCAATGCCAATGAATTTGAGGAGTGTGGCTGAACCATAGTTCATCTCCCTATAGTGCCTAGCAATGACATAAGCCATGTTACCATCCTTAATGGCCTCCTTAACCACTACTATCTAGTGGTTGGGGGTTTAACCACAAAAATTGATAGTGTTTTTGAGAATCTATACAACATCTCAAAATAAAATATCGCAATACAATATTTTTCAGTATTTTCTTATATCCCTACTAGACAATGCTTGTGAGTCCACAAGAAGCATCTCTCTGCTGTGCTCCATGGAGAATCCGGTAAACTTTCAAAATAAAATACAGATCAAATTTCACGGTACATCAACACTGTGGCACCAGGCCAGAAGTCAGTCAGTCAGAGGCAGATCAGAGGAGATTTAAAGTGGTAAAACACACTGTTTAAAGAAAAAAATACAGGTCAACAATGTTGGACAGGAAAGACACTCTGAAGACGCTTCACTTCTGTAACGCTATTTTTGGAATTTGAAGACGTGCAGATCATGGAGCCATGCTTGGTGGAACATTGGGTTGACTCCCATTTTGTCCAGACCAGACATTAGCCACGGGCAGCATTCAAAAGTCCAAGCTGAGCTAGCATGTAATTTGACCCAGTAATGAATGGTGACAGTACCCTTTTCATTCTATTTTACTCTCCATTAAATCACAAATTTTTCCGTTAAGGTCAAAGTGGTGGCATTCTCCCAGTGAATGCTCTACAGTATTCATGATAAGACAGCATCTATAAGGAGGCCAAAGTCTCTAAGACCCTTCAGCTGTCTCCTCCAACAGCATCACTGGTGAAAATAACATTACTTTTTATTTGTCTGAGAGAGAAGTAATTAAAATGACATTGTTGTCAAGACATCCAAAGGACACACCAAGGCAAGTTGGTTAAATCAATGATTGTAAAAAGGTACTTCAAAATTTGATATGACATGCATAAATGAGTCATAATGCAGAGGTTGCAGTGATGGCTGGCAGTAATGTATGCTTTTATAAGAATCTCATTACTTAAGCAGGGCCTCCTTTGTGACGCTGATCTCAATCGACATGAATAAGATTTAAATGCCATCCAGATAACTAAAGCTCCTGATAGCACTAATCGGCATTCAACTGAAAAAAACCAATCTGCCTCAGCATGTCAATGTGCTGCTGATGCCTCTCACCGAGGCTCATTTGGAAACAGATCATACACACCAAGCAGGAACGTAGATGGGCAGGGTCAAGGCAGCCAGAACAAACTCTGTAAACAGGATCTGAGTAATGTTTCTGTGAGTATGGGATGAAGGGAGATAAATTTATAAGCAACTGGCTGACCATCAGAGTTGGCCACTAGCCAATAGTTACCAAGTGAAGTACCTGGGTTGCAGCTATTGTCATCCTCTGTCCTTAGTTAAGTTATCCCGCTCAGATCCCCCGTCCATTCCAATGTGGTGGGTACGGCCATGCTCACTAGAGGTGGCAGTACTCAATAAGAAGTAAGGTAACTTATGTGGACAAAAATCAGAAGTACTCTACGGTACTCTTTTCTTTTCTTTTTCCCTTTGTACAGAACTTTTTAACATTATTAAGGGAGGTGTTGGGGTGGATGGATGGCTCAAACAAACAATCTTTACAATCTTTTCCTTAACCTGACCAAACTGTGCCCACTTTACAGTGTTAACCAGGCTAGCTTTATTTTGAAACTTGAATTCCATCACATATATTGTTGCGAACTTCTAGAATATACTAGAGGGACATCTACAGCATTATATTTTAAAATGAATAACTACTGACCGAGGAGCAATATTTGTTCGGAGTGAGAACGTGTTGCTCTCCTATGATAAAGGCTCTACTGGTGTTTGTGGGAAATATACATACATACATACATACATACATACATACATACATACATAATATACATAATCATTGCTGCTGTTAAGATTGGATAAATCAATTTATACAGCCCAAAATCACATATCACAGATTTGCCTCAAAAGTCCGAATTAACTGTTTGGGTTCATCGTACAGTTTTGAATATGAAATATCCATAAAATATGTCACTGAGTCAGGGGTCGTCAGTTTGCTAAATTATGAAAAGGGGTCCCTTAAGGAAAAAGATTAGGAACCACTGTACAAGGACAAAAAAATATTGGGTATAGTTCCTCTTTAAAGGAACAATGTGTAGGATTTTGTGGTATCTATTGGTGAATACAGCTCAGACTAGGAGAAACTACAGTGGCCACAAAAAAACGTCTCATTCTAAGGTAATGAAAACACAAAGATTCTTATATTCAGGTGATTATACACTAATGAAAACATACCTATGAATATTATATTCCATTACTGCAATTAGATCCTCCTAAATGTTCCACACTGGATTTTTGAAGCAAATTGTATTTTAATCTCCACGATCTGTAAAATGCCTAAATTATCAAGGTTATTTAAGTATGATAATTATCTGAAAAAACCCCCAAAATATTTTTACATTTCTTCAATGTACTGACAATGAAGAGAGGCTCACAAAAAGATGCCAGAAGTGATAAAAATTCCTGAGAAAAGCAAAGTGACTGGGCGCCTGGTCAGCTCAGTGGGTAGGGCTGGTGACCCATGTCTTGCTGCAGCGGCCCAGGGTTCGAATCGGACCTGTGGCCCTTTGCTGCGTGCCATCCCCACTCTCTCTACCCCCCCTTCCTGTCTGTCCTCAGCTGTCCTATCAAATAAAGGCAATAAAAGCCAAAAAAATACTTCAATAAAGAAAAAGCAAAGTGACTACTAGCTCTGGTCTCCCCTAATGTAAATGTATTTTTTATCACTAAATATAAGGTGTGACATAGTGCATTTATGCATTAAAGATTCTGTTTTATGATTCATATCCTAGAGAGGCTGTATCTTTTCAATTTAAAAATCACCAAAATATGTCAACATATATGACAAATGGTTCCCAAACCTGTTTGCAGGTGGGGTTTTAGAAGATTGACAGCATCAGCTAACCTAATTCCAAAACGAGTGTGAAAAGTGACTGTTACTAACTTAAAGCTCAAGCAGCACAGTGTCATTAAGCAGTTTCCACAAGCTGGCCCCCTGTTTCGTGTGTGTTTCTGTCTGTAACCTGGGTGAAAAATGCTAATTAATCGAAGTGTGTGTTTGTGTGTGAGTCTGTGCTGCTCATCGCCCTCCTAGCAGCTGGCCCATATCTAATTGCTTCCATCTTGCAGCTAAATAAGAGGCTGCGTCTACAAAATTCCCCTCCATCCACACAGCGGAGGAGAGTGCAGGGATCAATGCAGAATTCACATCTTTGAAAACTGAGGAGCCATCACAAATAATTCAGCAGGAGTGTGCACCTAAGAAAATACAGTGCTGTTTCACAAGTTGTTTTTCATGCGACAGGGGCAGGGACTCAGTTAGCTGCAGGTAAATCAAGGAAAGTGTCCTCGAGAAGTCAATAGCTGGCCCTCTGCGATAAGTTTCGGTCAATGGCGGCTCGCTTCTTCTGCTTCCGCCCACTCAACACTGCAGATACTGTGTAATCAGAGTCAGCATTACAAGCATAGTTAACAGCACTAATAAAAAAGCTGATTAAATATGATTGATATCAGATTAATGAGGATTAATGAGTCAGTGCTTGGGTGATGGGCACAGAAATCAATGGTACAGGGAAAGCTTTAAGACAGCTTTAATTATATCACTGGTTAAGATACTTTGTATTCTGTCTGTCAATTCTGGAAGTGAATGCAGATTGCGTTGTAATGGATTTGGCTTTTTTGCAATCCTCCTTCACCTAAAATGCCCAGGGTACTTAATGAACGTGCAGAAGATACAAAAATATGGGGGGGGGACCAATGAAAAACTGTAGCCCAAAAAAATCTATAACAGGGCTCTCTTTTTTGTACATCCCAAACTCAGGTCAAAACCAATCCCATGCAGTTTTAGAGTACATTTGCATAATTTCTGTCCATTACATCCACCTGAAATGGCAAAAATGGAGGACTGTCCTGCAGTTCCGATGATCCCATCAACCAAGTTATTATGCTAAAATAAGATGGGAGGCCAGCTGAAGATCCACTGGGTACGGAGCATTCTGAAATTGTTGTTCAATCACTGTTCAACCTGTCTAAGAATCAGGTTTATTGCCAAGAAGGTTTTCACATACAAGTGATTTGCCTTGGTTCCAATGTTGAATATCCAAAGGCAAAAAGGTAACACAAACAGATTTCCAAGACACTAGCCTCAATTTCACAAGTATATTCTGGCCATGTAAAACAAACATGCTAATGCTTTGGCCTAGGGGGCTTCATCAGAGAATGGAAGAAAATGGCAGTTTATCTATAGGAGTTGGCAGGTGATTGGCTTAAAGGAGCAGTGTGTAGGATTTTAGTCGGTTCGAAGGATGCACAATCATGTCTCTGATTGTTGGTGCTCCTTGGAAAGACAGGATGGGAGGACTTTTGGTGATCTCACGCAGCAATAGTTCTGCTCCAGAAAGTTATTGTTGTTAAGGATATATTCCATTGTGAATTTAAAAAAAGAGCTACTTAAATTTACATTTGCGATTCCAAAATATCAAGTCTATAATGTGGCAATAACACATTATGTTTAAATTAGATTATTGTGTTAATTTGTGTTTTTTAATATTTCATTTTCCAAATTCATCTAAATTAATGTTTGACAACATTTGAAACCAGACTGGGGTGGCCAGGCAGCTGCTACCCCTCTAGATCTGCCCCTGAATCTGCAACTTTACAGCTTGATTATGGATTTATTCATGTTTTATTTGATACTGTAAACATTGACAGGCTTAAAACAGCTATGCAAGTATCATAGTGTTTATTGTGGATGCTAAATCTCAACACCCATCCCTAGAAGGCCTTACAAAACACAATACAGAATACAAAAAGATACACAGAATTAAAGATGTCAAATTTCAAAACTACACATGACTACAGGCTTGTTTCTAAATTGACAAAGATTTGGTAGACCTTACCTTTATGTAACATGTAGTGTCTTTGGAGGGAGGGTGCAAGGTGAGGGTCTTTGTACTTGTTTATGAGGCCAGCTGCAGTCGGGAAGAAACTGTTCTTGGAGTGGAAAGTTTTGGTCCTGATGGACCACAGCCTCCCACCGGAGGGGAGTGTCTCAAAAAGTTTGCGTCTGGGGTCAGCCACAATCTTTCTTGCTCACCTTAGGGTCCTGGAGGCGTACAGATCCTCGAGAGATGGCAGATTGCAGACAATCACCTGCTCGGTGGAGTGAATGATAAGTTGCAGTCTGTCCACTGTATCTGCAATCAGTATCTAATGTAATCCTCTACAACACCCCTGCAATAAATTCTATATTGTGGAGCTTATAATGGAGTATATGATCGTGTAGTCTGTTTAACACACTCAAAGCAACATAATAACTGTCATCATGTCTGTGTCAGAAAGGCTGAACATGACTTTAAATGTATGCAGGGAAGAAAGGAATTACATCTGCCTCAGCAAGACAACAGACAGCATCACAATAGCTACAGTATTGATAATGTATTGCATGTTCTCCCCAGAAAAAACAACATAGTTTGTCTGTTCAAATGCACACAACAACCTAAGGCTGCTGCTGTTAGCTGTGATTTAGAGCAGGTTCAACAAAAGCAGAATGTGCAGGGGTGTAAAACGCTGCTACTAAAACTGGCAAAACAAGCCTTTTTGTGTCTTTTGTTTAATACACTGTAAACGTCTGGGGAAGAATACATCACATCTGTAAAGCTGACCCAATGCACCCCACGGTGACTTCTTGCATGTTTTCGTTACATATTGTAATAATGTGCTTCAGTCATGGATTTCTCCAAGTGGAATAATGTTGTATATTTGTCTGAGATCAGTTGTGTACGCCCTCACAGTGTGGGACTGAAATGTCTTTGTGTGGGAGTAGCACATCAATCCTGACTCTCTGAAAGTCCTGTAGTCTACCTCTGGCTCTAGTTTACTGTATATGTCAGCATTTCCTTCATAAGATCATGTATGAGCTGCTGTTCCTGTTCCTCCCCTCTCTGTACATTGTGCACATTATTCCTGGAATGCTACCTGACCCCCAGTTTGCTCTGGACCCTCTTCAAGAGATAAGGTAGGGATCTAAAAGTCAGATAATAAAGCAAAACCCACCTTAAGACCCTTATCATGTCGGTTTACACTATATTGTGTTGAGTACATATCTTATCTCACACACAACTTACCAGACTGAACGGTTATAATGTAAATTTACTTGGATGAATTCACTGGATTCGTTACTTCTAGGCTGGATTACTGCAACTCCTTATTATCAGGTTGCCCCAATAAATCCATTAGACGCTCCAATTAATTCAGAACGCTGCAGCACGAGTACTGACAGGAACTAGAAAAAGAGATCACATCTCTCCTGTACTAGCTTCTCTGCACTGGCTCCCTGTAAAATGTAGAATAGAATTTAAAATCCTCCTCCTCACCTATAAAGCTCTTCATGGTCAGGCCCCTTCATATCTTAAAGAGCTCATAGTACCCTATTACCCCTCTAGAACACTACATTCTCTGAATGCTGGGCTACTTGTGGTTCCTATAGTCTCTAAAAGTAGAACAGGAGCCAGAGCCTTCAGTTACCAAGCTCCTCTCCTGTGGAACCAGCTTCCAGTTGTGGTTCGGGAGGCAGACACCCTCTCCACATTCAAGAGTAGGCTTAAGACGTTCCTCTTTGATAAAGCTTATAGTTAGGGCTGGATCAGGTGAGTCCTGAACCTTAGTTATGCTGCTATAGGCCTAGACTATCGGGGGATTTCCCATGGTGCACTGAGCTCCTCTCTTCCTCTCTCTTTCTGCACTCATTCATGTTCCATTAATGCATGTTACTAACTTCACTTCTTCGTAAGCCGAAACCTGTCAAAAACTGGTTTGGTCAAAATAAAATAAAAGGATCACTACAGAGAACTTTTTTAACCAGAAAAAGACACATTATCGCTGTCACTCGCCACCAGACTCCATTTTACCTTGCATATTATCGTAACACCATACACTTGTGTGGTCAGAAACAAAATAAAACAAACAGTCTTTTTTGTTAGTCTTTCCACTGTTCTAATATTCACCAACCATTGAAAAATATTCTTAATTCACTGATGTAGATGAGAAAAACTGCTCTTTAAGTGTCTCTACATGGAGCAGATGGAGCAGACTGGCCATGTAAACAAAGAGAGAGGCTGCGATAGCAACACAGGCAGAGGGAGTGTGACACCATGACACCACTATATAATTACATAGAAAAAAGCTGCCTGCTGCTATATTATCATATATTTAAATCTCATTTAACCCACAAATGTCAATATAATAATATAAAAATATAATATTCATAGGTATGTTTTCATTAGTGTATAGTCACCTGAAAATAAGAGTTATTTTCCTTACCTTAGAATGAGCTGTTTTCATCTAGAGGGAGCAGGTCCTCTTTTACGGATGCTATATTGAACCACGTTTTTATAGTAGCCCAGAACGGACAAGCCAAACACTGGCTCTACATAGTGCCTTCCATTTTTTGTTGATTGCAAAAGAATATACCATAATATATACTATTATATAAGATTGTACAAAAAACTCATTATATTTAACTTATAGATGTCATCAGTGCTTATTAGCACTGGACAGTTCAGCAAAAGCCTGGATAACATTCAATGACATGTTTTGATTATATGTGTTAATGTTCAGAATCATCCAAGCACCTAAAGAGACTGGACTGTCTAATCTCAACACCACAGCCGGCAACTTTTGTGACATGCCATCATCACCTCCGTCCCTTTAGTTCCTCTGTCTCCACTGTCTGTCTGTCCAATGAAGCAGGAAACTCTTTCCTAAACCTCCATAAAACGTGTGCATTAAAAAGCCATCCCAACTCTGCAAAATCCAGATGGTCTCTTATTGTGTGTTTGGAATGGTTGAGCTTAAACAGTGATTGCTGTTTGTCTACCCCAAAGTGCAGGATTAAACTATAGGATCAACTAGGGTGCCGTTTGGCACAGCCTGTGGCTTTTATCATTGTGCCACTCGTCCCGCTTCATCAGCAGCTGCCAATTCACACACTGTGCCAGTGACTGCAGAGCTTTTATGGTCCGCTAAACAGGTTGTGGGAAAATATTAACAGGCAACCGAGATGACGCCCATTACCAGATTTTTGGGACAGAATAAAGAGCATGCTTGAGATTACATAATGTGTTGGTATAACATTATTTAATCTGAGAGAACAGAAATTTCTAAAACACGTAATCTGTAATAAGCAGACTGTATGGGTGTTACATTCATGTCCAATATTGATTTTCTGGCTCCAGGAAGGCCACAACGTGTATAGTGAAGAAGTGACCACAGTGAGAGCTGCAAGTCATGTGATTCCCACTGGTCTAGACATTTCTAGCCACACTAGTGGTGTGGCTGTAGGGTTGGCATTTTGGTTATAAAGCGAGACACTACAGGCAAAAACATGGTAAATGGTAAATGGACTTGTACTTGTATAGCGCCTTTCTAGTCTTCCGACCACTCAAAGTGCTTTTACACTACGTGCCACATTCACCCTTTCACACACATTCACTCAGTGATGACAAAGTCCATCAAACAGAAACTAACATTCATACACACTCACACACCGATGCACGGCATCGGGAGCAATTTGGGGTTCAGTATCTTGCTCAAG
Organism: Dicentrarchus labrax; assembly: GCF_905237075.1. Classification (NCBI taxonomy): domain Eukaryota; kingdom Metazoa; phylum Chordata; class Actinopteri; family Moronidae; genus Dicentrarchus; species Dicentrarchus labrax. Next base: position 1,709,319 of record NW_026136703.1, on the reverse strand, counting down.
GATACTTCGACATGTGGCACCAGGAGCTGGGGATCAAACCCACAACCTTCCGATTAAGGAACGACCCGCTCTGCCTCTGAGCCACAGCCACCACATGTTTCTTTCATTCTAACTCCTCAAATACCTAAGCTGGTTCAGTGCCCCTACACCCCTAAGTTGTAAATTATATCACACACCTAGCCTACCTTATATAACTTATGTATATAAAATAAAATGTAACTTGCGTAACATACCTGATGTAACTCACCCACATTATGACATTTCGCTTCAGATGGGACATCAATCACCATCTCCTGGGTGTCCTGTGTTTCTTTGAGCCATCCATCCACCCCACCGCCTCCATACTTTCTCTTTCTTTATACTATGTCACCTGACTTTGACAGCGGGCTCGTCCAGAAATGACAGTGACAGGGATACCAACATCGTCATATTTTTAAACAGAGGACCATGGACCAAGCTGCAGTGTTTGATAACTTGATCAGGTTTTTCATGCACTGGTCAATTTTGAGATTTTGCCCTATTGTGTTCAATAACGTGTTCTTTCAGAATAGTGGAAAGAAAATGCCCCAAATAAACATTTAGGTGTATTTTACTACACTGTATCTATTTGCGTCTATAGATTTCACCAAAAGCTAGCATTAGATAATGCCTTATTTGCACATTATAACAAAATTTCAGAAAACTTGTAATACAAATAACTAACTTAACTTAACTAATAACTGTCTTCATGTAAGTAACTGACAGGCGTAGTTTCATAGTAATATCCATTTGTTAGCCCCTAGTGTATTGCAGAATGTAAGGGATTATACAAGCTCCTCTTTTGCATTCACCAAACCTTCCAATTGTATTCCTATTTAAATTATGAAGGTTTTTACAGAGGGTTTGTTCATATATCATTCATAACTTCATTTATTTAACTTTTTTTTTGCCTTTTCATGGCTTTATTGGATAGGACAGCTGAAGATTGACAGGAAAGGGGGGTAGAGAGAGAGGGGATGACATGCAGCAAAGGGCCGCAGGTCGGATTCAAACCCTGGGCCTCTGCTGCAAGGACTCAGCCTCAGTACATGGGTCGCCAGCTCTACCAACTGAGCTTACCCTGCAGTAGGCAACTTTTATGAAAATAAATTTTGGCATATTTGCTGAAACTTTTACAATATCTTGACAGTAGTACATGAGACAGATGATCTGATAATAATCTGCCATTAGATGCTCTAGGAGGAACCAGAGTCAGGATACAGTTAAAGTTTCAGAAAATATGACAAAAAGTGATCCAACTGCAGCTTTAATGTAAGTAATCAACTGGGAAAGTTTCATGGTTATATCTATTAGTTAAAATTTGTACGCTATTCACCTGTAGTGTTTCTTGGTCCCCAGAATATGAAACCAACTGACTAGGGTGATCCCCTGAGTTTTTCTCTACGGCCACCGAGAGTATTGGTATTGGATGATTGCATGAAATATCAGTAAATAATATGTGACCAGCCATGAGAAAACCAGCAACAAGTCTCCCGAGAGGCATTTTGAGTTATTTACAGATTCTGAAAGAGTAGTTTCTAAGCTTTCCAATGATGTCTAACACATGGATAATATTTGAAGAAGTTGTGGCCATTTGAATGTATGCACATCTCAAAACCCTTTAGGGAGAAAACAGCCCTAGAACATTTGCAATTCTCACCTCAGGAAATTCTTAATTCTTCTTAAATTCTTAAGCTCTATGTTGACTATTTTTACACAAGCCCAAAACTGTTCCGCGACCTGCTGGAAAACTAACCTCAGCGATGTGCACTATTATTAGGCCACTTATTCTCCATGCACTTTATTGTACAGTAACGCTTGCCGTGTGTGTCTGCTGCAAACCAAATCGCCCTTCAAGGGACATTTAATAAAGTGAAGTAAATGATGTGTGATAAATAGTACCTGCTGTGCAAAATCAAAACTGTAATGCATCCTGATCTTCTTGCTTGCTGATGGGGAGGGTCCCAAAGACAACTTAGAGTCAGCACATGTCTTTTTGCACAAGGGCAAGATGATTGTATTGATTCTTGACTGCTTCAGACTTTTCCTTTTTTTTTTTTTGGGTTTTTTTTTTTTTTTTTTTTTTTTTTTTTTTTTTTTTTTTTGTGGGGGTCTTTTTTTTTTTTTTGGGTTGGAGGGTGGGGGGATTGTTAATTTTTTTTTTTAATTTTTTAAAAATAAAAAAAAAAATAAAAAAAAAAAAAAAATTATTTTTTTTTTTTTTTATTTATTTTTTTATATTTTTATTATTTTTTTATAAAATAAAATAAATAATTTATAAATAAATATATATTAATACCCAACCTCCTCCTAAGCAAAAACGAAAGAAGAAAACAAAGAGGGAGGGGTAGGGGTTGGCATCACCCCCACCCCCCCCCCCCCCCCCGGGGGGGGGGGGGGGGGGGGGTTTTTTTTTTTTTTTTTTTTTTTTTTTTTTTTAAAAAATACTAATTTTTTTGTGATGGTGGGGGGTGGGGGGGGGGGGGGGGGGGGTTTTTTTTTTTTTCTTTTTTCCTCCCCTTCTCCCCTCCTTTTTTTTTTTTTTTTTTATTTGGGGGGGTTTTTTTTTATTTAAAAAAAAGAAAAAAAAGGAATTTAAAATTTTTGGTTATTTTAATTTTTTTTTAAACAAATTTTTTCATTAATAGGTTAGTTAATAAAAAATTAATTAAAAAATTAAATAAAAAAAAAAAAAAAACCCCCCCCCCCCCCTTTTTTTTGTTTTTTTTAAAAAAAAACTAAATAAAAGAAGGGTATTAAAAAATTATAAATAATTAAAAAAAAAAAAAATAAAAAAAAAAAAAAAAAAAAAATTTACATAAATAACAAAAACCCCCCCTAAAAATTTTTTTTTTTTTTTTATATAATTTAAAAAAAACAATATTGGGGGGGTTTAAAAAAAAATGGGGGTAAAGTAAAAAAAAAAAAAAAAAAAACATGAGATAACAGTTTGTAATCCCTGTGACTTTGACTGCGACTTTGAACGAACACATAACGAAAGTAGATAACTTGGATGTTAATGGAAACTCACCCCATAAGAAACTGAAAAGTATTCCTGCAGACTTCATTGCCTCCGATGGAATAAGGGGTCCGGGGGCGCTTTCTCTTCGTCTGGGGCTTTTTGGTGGATGTAGTCATGTCCGAAGTAACTACTGTGCGTCTGTTTGCCTCGAGATGTCCAATTATTCGCATGTCCTGCCACTCTCTTTCGGCAGCTAGAGAATCCAACCGTATGCTGTACATAGGCTCTGGAGAAAGTTTGTCGCTGCACGAATGTGTCCCAATGACAGAGTTCTCCTTTCTTCTTCCGTAGCATTTGCAGTCAAAGTTATGGATTTTCTCCATTTCGCTGTCTTTATTCCCTTCACATGTTACTGTAGATATAGCGTCTGATATCTTAAGCTCCAGTGCATAAGTAGCCATGCGGTTCGCTACTAACGTGCACCTGATTGGCCGAAAAAAATAACAAAAGCATGTGAATGGTCAAAGGTAGCCAGTATGGAAATTACCTGTATCGCCGCAGACGCTGACGAAGCGCCAGCATTTCTTGAAACTATACCCGATTTCAAACACAAAATGCATACTTTTAAGGCAACCAATACTGTTATCTGAAACATGGAGTGGCTTCGTCATGATCTCAACTTGCACATTCTGCAAAAAAAACGAAAATCACTAATTTTGAAAAAAATGTTGTAGTTTCTTTGTTTATGTGAATTTCTCCCAGCCGACTTGCTGCTGGTTTTGCTGTGGCGCGTCACAAATAACTAATGGGTGGATTGGCATACAATTTGTTCCTGTCTTTCTGTGTCAGACTGCAACACTTACAGTGACACCCACAGTAATGCTGGTGATAGGATTCTTCAGCTGTTCTCTGTATTACTACTGTATATTCTAACAGTAAAATGCAGCTTGCAAGTGAGTACACAGCAGCAGTTTGGTCCTGCCCTCTGGGCACTGGCACTTTTATGGGCGACGTCCTCTGTAATGTAAATGATGGCATCTGGGCTGTGATAAACTGGATTACACATTGCTTATGCCGTGATGAAATAGCATAATGAGTAAAGGTGTGCCAGCACAATATATCCCCGCAACGAAAAGCAATTACATCTGGAGGCTGTCCAAGTCAACAATACTCCACAGTGAGCACAAAGTGTTCACTGACAGGAGTTGACAGGGACATTTTGACACATTGAGGGTGCAAGCATCTTCCTTTAGCTGTCTGAATGCCGGCTCCTGATAGTTGCACTCCACAGGATGTGGGGATATAATGCATAAAAACTAAATACAGATAATCTAAGCCTGTGGAATCACTTAAACGTACAATATGGCATTTCTGTCAGTAGAGGGTCTGTCACATCAGAACAACAACAGAAGATGAAGTTTGATGACGCTGTAAAGCAGCATGGGATCATGGGAGTTGTCTTCATCACCACCATTGCTGTCATTGCACTCAGCTTCTCCAGGTTAGGATTCCTTCAGTGTTCATGGTTCAGGAGGTTTCTACTGGGAGCCTTATTATACACAGAGGTCTCCTCCTCTCCAAAACAAACTCACCCACTGATTAAAACCCCTAAAAACACTGAATAAAGCAGTTTCACCTTTAAAATCACTGTTTCTCCCAAGCTGTTGGGCAGACAAAGGATGTCCCGGAGGGGCTACAAACCGAGCAGCTGCTAACGTTAGCTCAGCTTGTTCCTCTGATAACTTAAGATCCAGACGTCCGATGACGAAAATCCTTCATCCGGTTCAAATCTAGAGTAAAAAGCACCAAGATCTAAACAGTGGATGGTAACAATGTGGCTTCGGACTGGATAAAAAGTCTATGTATTACAGCTTCTGACAGACAACCACAATGCAGAAAGGAGGTATGACGCCATTGACAGGCGACCAGTGAAATGCAGCGTTACATGAATTACAACATTGTTGGAAACATTTGGGGTAATATAAGTACTAGTGCTGTCAAACGATTAAAATATTTAATCGCGATTAATCGTATTAATGTCATAGTTAACTCGCAATTAATCGCACATTTTTATCTATTCTAAATGTCCCTTGATTTCTTTTTGTCCCATTATGTTTTCTCATTTTAATGCTCTTATCAACATGGAAAAGGTGATCGGCTTGCTTTGTGCAAATGTTGTTTTTATTGAAAACAACATTGGCATATACTGTAGTGTTCAATTTCACACTAACATTCACACTTGGAGCAAATAATCTCTCACACAATGTAACACTGTCCATCAATAAAATGGTGAAAAAAATACTTTGTCACACAAACAGCCCCTTCAACAGCCCTTTCTAAGGGATCAAAACAGGGCGATACAAAATAAAATTACAAAGTGCACATGTAAGGTAAACTAGGACTCAGCCTATAGTGCAGTTAAACCATGGCTTAATACTTTTCTCAAGTTTGCTTTGAACATAGCAGTCAGGCTACTGCTCTTTATTCACCATAGGCTCAACCCAGCCTCTTATTTCAGAAAGAATGAACAGTAACAGTTACCAATAAAAGGTAAGCCTACTACTTCTTTGCTTTGAACCAGTTACTCAAACAGACAAGCCTGTTGACATTTTAAGACAACAAGGAATCCATCCATTTCGGCGTCTCGCGCTCGCCATCCACTCAAAACATAACATCTACTACACTTAAACAAGTGTGTGCGGTGTGCCTGTTGTTTTGTTTCCGGTCTAGCTAGATCCGGTGTGGTGTTGTAGTTTTTCTAACGTTACTAGTTGTTGCAACAGCATGTGAAAAAAACTACAAAGTGTGCTAGGCGTAAATCTCGCGATAAAAAAATTGACGCCGTTAAAATGGGTTTATGTCAACGCCGTTAATAACACGTTAAACTGACAGCACTAATAAGTACACAACTTTATACAAGTTTCAATGCAGAAAGGTTGGATATTATTGCTTTTAAAAAAGGTCACAGAAGAGTTTCTTATAATTCAGTATGTACGGAACAAAAACATTTCACAATTTCTGTACAGTTCATTTGGATCTTGCTCCATAGTCTTGGCAACAGAATGCAAAAATACTTCAATTGAAATGACAATTTGACAGCTTTCTGATACTGGGCTTGTGGTGATTCAAGAACACAGTACGAATGTTTCCTGTCTGGATGCAAGATTTTGAAGGTTTCACAGAAAGCCTGTGTAACCAAACTAACAATGCTATCACTGCATTGTTTGACATATTTTTGTCATTGTCCATCTAATGAGACACGATGGTGAAGCAGACAATAATACTGTACATACTGGTAATAACAAATAGCATACTAGAAATGTTACAGTTTTGAGTGGACATACATATGGAAATGTATGGGCTACTCACGGCTCGATTAATCGTTAAGAAATTCACAGACAATTCTTCTAGTGTGAAACACCAAATCAAGACTGAGTTTTCATAACCTGGCAACGGTAAAAGTTACTTTATCAATGGCCCGTAAAGCATTTGTAAATGATTTATAACCAATTTTTTTATTTAGCAATTAGTTAGCATTAGTTATAACTTTATAAAGGGTGTCTTATGAGAAAGATGGTAAAATGTAGCAAGTAGTAGAAATATACATACTGTGCTAGCTTGTTTATGTTGAAAAGATCTTAACTGATGTAAGAAAAATGCTAGCTAGCCAACAATTGATATAGATTAGCCAGCTAGTTATTAATACTTACTAACTTGCAAAATTACATAAATCATTAGTTAGCTAGTTAGCTAACAACCAACTCCCAAGGGTTATTGTACGTGCTGGTAGGACGTTATGACTTAGTCTTTGTTCCTCCAAAGCTCTGCTGTTGTCATCTTATCAGTCAATTGTCTTGGGCACTGTACCATGTTATTTAGAGACAATAAAGTCGCTGCTCTTCCTCAAACATCAAAAGGGTGACATTCATAACAACTGCAATACAGAGAGAGGCTTTGATAAGAAGACAGGAATTAAACCCCCAAACAACAACGGAGAATTTGGTTACACAAAAGACGGTGCACATAAAGCTTTATGTCAAAGCACATTTATATTCATAGCGCTTATATCGAGACGGATGCCATTGTTCTACAAATAAACTTTTCTTCAGAGAAGGTTTCTTGCTTATTATCAGCAGTAGCACAGGCACTGACAATTTCTAATTCCTTTGGACTTTCTGTGTGTACTCACCAACAGGGAGCACAGACAAAGAGGAAGAGCTAATGAAGCGCCAGGTGCAGCTCTTTGATTGGGCGAGCAGTGAATCTGGGTTCCCGCAGCAGGGGTGTCAACTGCTGCGCCCCCACCTTGAGAAATCCCTCCAAGTAATCATCCACTCATGTTGGTGATCTTCTTGTTCAACCAGGTGATACTGGAGCAAGTAGCAAGGTTATACTTAGAGATTCTACTTTTCGTCAAAAACATGGAGGGTGATTTCCCCCCCAAAAAACAAACAAAAAAGGGTTATGTGAATTACAGCAGGAATAAAACTGCAAGAGGTCCACAAGCTTAAATTAAATGTATTATTATTATTATTATTATTATTATCAACACAATGCTCTGGCCAGAACAGAACCTCTACATTTTTCAAATCTGCAAAACAACGAATTATGGTCAATGGCAGCTTTTTAATTTTTTAGTACCAATGCCAGCATTTTTAAAATGGTCACTTTCTGAAATGTGAATACTTGTATGGTTAAGGTTGGGAAAAGATATTACCAATACTGGCAATAACAGATTTTTTTCTGGCCACTTGGGGGCAGAAGAAACAAGTTGTGAACACAGCACTGACACATCACTTTTTAAACGACCAGTGTGAAGGATTTAGTGACATCTAGCAGTTGCAGAACGCAAATAAGTGAATACCACTTCTGTCTGTATTTGACGACCTGGGAATGAGAACGGGTGCGAAAGGCCCTATTGTTCTGTTTTTGGTTGCAGAAAGCTTCATCACTACCAAGTGTGAGCCTATCGTGACATCACCCATTGGTTTGTGGAGTATAGTTTTAAAGCCTCGAGTTTTGGCCACCGCCATGACAGTAAAATGGAGCCAGCGCAAGCCAGTGGACGTGACGTACTGCGAGTTGATCTACGCTCATTGGCTGCGCAGTTTTTACTCGTCAATAGCAACAAACAATGGTGGCTCGTCTGGTCACACATGATCTCGTATTACAGCAAACAGTCAACTAAAATGTGTTTCTGAGACGATTTTGACGGAGAAATAGGCAACGCAGTAACAGAATCTAGCTTCGCATTTGATCAACACTGCCCAGTTCGACAGTTTGATCTGAGTGCTGCGCTGGACACACTGAGAGTGACCTGTCAATCAAAAGGTAGCCCCGCCCAAAAGTGCATGTGCTTTCGGGCTACCGGGGCTAAAGCATAGCTTTATCGTCTATTTAAAATTGAATTAGTAAATTATAATTTACTAAATGATCATCATAATGTATTAAAGAAAATGTTAAACTAGCGACTGAGACCCTAAACTAATCAGGAAACTGTTTACTGAGCTCATAAAGGAAGTGTCCAGCCAGCTCATTCTCCATTCAAGTGAATGGGATTACTGTGTTATTGCAGCCAACGGTGCTGCCACCTGCTGGAATTTACATAGAATGCAGGTTTAAGATACTTCCGGGTTGGCTTCATTGTTTTAATGCTGTCATCTGATACACTGTTACTATAATTTTTTTTTTTGTATTTGATATTTGTTTAAACTCTCACAATATCCTTACAGTAGTAATGAGACAGATAGTCTGTAAAAAAAATATTTGGTCCTCCTAGTGCTCCTAATGGCATTTGGAAGAATCCACCGGGCCTGAACGAAAACAACCAATCAGAGCCAAGAAACATACATACTTCTCATTCACAGGTCATCAGATATTGACGGTTTGGGTTCGTGGCTTGAAGGTTTGGAACGCACAGCTGACAACCTGGGAATTAGACTCAACAATCAACTATCTTAGCTCTAATTGGCATTTTATGCTCATGCTGGGTGGACACTTACAATTGTCATTAGTAGCACTAGGAGGAGCCAGAGAAACAGATTATCACAGGTTATCTGTCTCATATCATGACAGGATATAGAGCTATGAATAGGGTTTTCTTTAATTCTTTTCAAGCCAGCATAATACATAATCAAATGTGCTTAACTGGTCCATGTTGTACAATAAAACTCTATATTAAAGGGGACAATTATGCAAAACCAACTTTTTAATAATTTGATTATGTACATTTGGGAATCTGGAGGGCCTATCAGCAGGCAAAGTGTGAAAAAAAATGACTCAGTCATGTTTTTGTGGGCTGCCTCAGTCAGAATACAGGAGATAAATCACTCCTTTTCAGACAGTCAGACTTTTTGACGTCATTTCGCTTCCATGTTGCCACCCACCGCAGTTGACTTCCTGTTGTCCATCGGAGCTCCGCCATTGTTACTATAAAAGAGCAAGCTAGCGGAGAACAAGCAAGCGAGCCCAGCCTGCCGCCTGCCAGCCTGCCAGCCTAATGTCTGGGCAAAGGCTTCAGCAGACAAACTGTTCAGTCATTGGCTGCACAGCTCAACACAAATTTACATATGTATGAGCCACTGGATTTATTTTTATTTTTGATGGCAATGTCTGTCCGAAAAACCGGAAGGTGTGTGAACCACTTTGTGGTTTTCACAACCTCGGTCAGTACAACACTGGACTGGTTGAAAGACTGTATCTGTAGCTCAGTATCTGTTCACCGTGTGGATCAATACAGCTGTGATCAGAAAACATATTGTGTAACTACGACGCTCACTAGGCTGTTTTGTGGAGTCAAACACTGCTTTATTATTTTATTTTATAACTTAGGTCTACTTTGAGCCACAATGAGCTGTTGTACTTGTATTATATTATACTGTATATTATATTATACTGTATATTATATGCTGCCTTACAAGTAACACTGAATCTGACTTGTTTTACAGGTGACCTGAAGAAGCTCAGGTGTTCCTGGACCCATCAGAGGACAGAGACAGCTGCAGCATCAGGACAGTCTGAAGGACACGATCTGCACAGTTTACATAAAAGTTATAGCTTTGTTACTTACAACATGTGTAACTGGAATATGAATGAAACAGAAATAAAGTGTTTTACTTTTAAGAAGAGTTTTGGTCATTTTTAAATTCAGTAATAAGTGTGGTTTTATATAAATAACATGTTATTTCACAGAGGTTTTATGAAGGTTTCCTTGATGTACAAGAGTTGAAAACCTGGTTCGTGTAACATCTATCAAATTGAAAATGTTAAACCTGTATTAATGATTGTAAGTAACACAATACATTACTGTCTCACATTCAAACTTTATTACGTTGGAAGATAAATGACATGACAATATATAATAAATGATAGAGTATTCACTATATATACAGTATTTTTAATGGGGTTCAAACATAATTGCAGCTTTTACACATATCTGAAGGTTAACTTTGGTAATAATACTTTCAAGTTCAAATATCAGACTATGAAATATGGATACAGTACAGTACAGTTGGTTACTTAGCAGTTTTTAAACCACATAAACAAGTTACTTTATTAGATGAGTAATTCCTTCAGTTATGTTGACATGTTGTACAGGATAAAGTATTGCAGGCATATAATATGTTTAAGTTCACTGTAGGCCACTGCTCACTGCTGTACCGGTAAAGACACGCATAAAACACAGTGTTGGTTCTCATAATTAAGGTATAAACACTAACATTATGTGATAGATAGAGGTTTTTATAGCAGTATTTACCTGAGGAAAACGTCACAGAAAGCTGTAATCCTGATTGTTGTTGTTGTTCATTTCTCTGTGATTTCAGGTCAGACTCCCGCTCTAACATGTCCGCTGGTGAAGTTTTTGGTTTAGAAGCAGTTATTGAATTAATATTGACGGTAGAAATGCAGCTAAACTCAGTAGCAGTGAGGAGCTAAGTGCCAGCGATGAGGCAGAAGTGGGAACCACGTCATAATGCCGACCAATCAGAGCAGACTGGGCTTTTCGGGAGGGGGGCCTTAAAGAGACAGGAGCTAAAACCGATCGATTCAGACAGAGGCGGAAAAGAGGTGCTCAGCTATAGGCAGTATGAGAAAAATAATGTGTTTTTTGAAGATCAAAACATCTAAAGCTATTGTAGTAGAGCCACAAAATACAATTATGAACCTGAAAAGGGGCATATTATGTCTCCTTTAAAGTTTTTCAAACTGAAGCTGTCTCCTGAGGCAATCTTTCAAAACCCATTGAAGGTAATTTGTCTCATGCAAATTATAGACCTGTAACAGTACAGTAACAGTATTACAATTGTCATTATAAAACACCTCAGCCAAGTCACCACACAAACACACACATACACCCAGGCAAAGACAAAAGCAGTTGTTGAGAAGTTTAAAATGTCACCCGTAAATGGCAAATCAATTTTGGACCAGACATTTCAGAAAACACAGCATCAGGTACATCTTTTCCCGCTGCCCTTTTCCAATTATCACACTGCTGCAGGGTTCTTTACATGAGGGTTGTTCTGGGAAAATAGCTATTTAACTGAAACACAGGTAGAAGGATGCTTGATGCTTTCAACCATAACGTGTGCTACCAAATAAAAACACATACTCACCACTAGTGCCGCTGACGGCCGGCGATTCCAATGTGCTTCTCCATGCTCCCCTTGGCTGCACTGTCAGAAACTTCTGAGAGTTAACGTAAATGTGACGTAACATCCCGCCTCCCACCGTCACCGTCATCATTGTTGTGAGTTTTTATAAAATATCTGCTAACACAGTCACTAATCATTGATACATGTCTGAATAGTGGATGTGCAAGTGCATGCAGAAATGTACAGTACAATGAAGAGTAAAACATTTATAAGTGTGATTATAAACCACATAGTAATGACTATTTACAGCAGAATCATGCTTTATAAATGATGAATTCAGTATTTACTAATCCCTAACTAATGTGCTTATCAATGATGAATAAAACATTTTTAACTGTGTTTATAAACTACATACTAATGTGTATTCATGCGTTATAAATGATGAATTCAGTATTTATTCATGCTTAACTAATGCTTAATAGTGTGTACTCATTATAAAGTGTTACCCAAAATTTTAAATTAAAAAAATAGTTACACTATTAAAGTACCAAAAGTGGAGATAGTAAAGAATGGCTAACACAGGTACATGTAACTGAGTTTTAACCCCAGTTACTGTTTTTTCACTCAGACATAAAATATTCCATCAGTTTTTGAGTTGGTATTGAATGATTTTACACTTTCTCTATTATATGTGAACATGAAAAGGAACTCTTTGAGTTCAATGCCTACTGTGTGGAACCACCTGCAGAGAAACTTCAGGAACTAGTGTTTCTGTTAGTTGGCAGCTGTAGTTAGGTCTGTAGCACATCAAAGTTTGGAGTGTTGTTTAGAATACACTTCCAATACTCACAAAGTCATGTATAAAATATTAATATAATATCCATCTTGCCAGGCTTTAAGCAAAGCCCAGGTGTGTCCTACAACAGTGGTTTGTACAAATTAGCATCCTTTGAGGAACTACTGGCAGCTACAGTATGAGCTGGGGGTGTGGTTTAATGGGTTTAAGGTGTGTGACTGCTTGAAAACAACAATGGCAGCTGCAAAAAAGCTTCAATTCAATTCAATTCAATTCAATTTTATTTGTATAGCGCAAATTCATAACAGAAGTTATCTCAGGACACTTTTCAAATAGAGCAGGTCTAGACCGAACTCTTTATAACATTATTTACAGAGACCCAACAGTACCACCATGAGCAAGCACTTGGCGACAAGGGCAAGGAAAAACTGCCTGTTAAGAGGCAGAAACCTAGGACAGATCCTTCAGCTCTAGGTGGGTGGTCATCTGTCACGACCAGTTGGGGTGAGAGAGAGAGAGAGAGACAGACAGACAGACAGACAGACAGACAGGTGCACAGCAACAACAGTATTGGTAATGGCAATCTAGCAGGACCATGGCAGGAGGCTTCACCAGGATTGACAAGAACCTGCTAGCACCAGTTATATCAGAACTGAAGAGTATTTCTACATTGAAAAAAGAGCAAAGAATGACACTGAAGGCTTTTCTTGATGGAAAAGATGTTTTTACTCTTCTCCCGACTCGGTAAGAGTTTGACTATGTTATATGGTTAGTTGATCTGACTAGTTGAAATTTGCCTGTGGTATCCAATCACCTGCCAAGTACTTTTTGATAGAGCCTGCCCTTTGCCCGACAGTTCCCATCGACGGCTTCCAACAAACCATCTGGCACAGTCCAGACATATTGGACAGCATACGAGTCATAGAATCTGCCAATCATGCTAGGTTTTCTTTTTGAATACATGTTGATTGAAGAAGGATGAACATGAAAAACAGTTCCGTTAAAGACTGGTTCCTTGAAGGCCCACAAAATCTTTGATATGGACCTGCAATATCAGTATCAAGATGCTTTTAGAGAGAGTGGTAGATATTTTGCAAACTGATGCACCCATTAAGGTTGTGTAGAGAGAAACTCTTCAAGCAAATGTTCTCTTTGTTCTGAGTTTTGTATGTTTTTTTAAGGTATGGTATATGGTTTAGACTAAAATACTGTATCTCAACAAGTAATAGACAAACTATGGAGTTTGTAATTTGTTGGTAATTTGTAACCCTAACCCAATAAACCAGATATTCAAGGGGACCAGATGAATACTAATGCCTTTGCTGATCCCCTGACTTTTCATCCAGCACCAAGAGCAGGTCAAAGTTTTTAATTATCCTCTGAAATATACCAATATATTCTAAATGCATAAAAAGACTAACTAAGATATACACTTAATTTGTCTATCTCAGGCTGCTGACGCCTCATAGTAGCTTTGGCTTAGCTTTAGAATGCACATTTGTACTGAAAGAGAGCTGTCGATTTTATTCTTCATTGCACCACATCAGAAGGGGGTTAGGAGATCTTTTAATGACCAATTTCAAACTTTTGCCCTTGCCTCCCAGCAGTGTGGTTGGACCCCCTCATCTGGAAGAGTTCACCAACTAACCATTTTAACTAAACTCTAACCTATATGAGCTGAACAGTTGTGATTTAAAAAAGTAATATCCCTATTCATTCCCTTGTTAGTCAAATAGTGTGAAATTTGTTCCTCCAGTTGCTGTGTGGCCCTGAGGATGGAGCTGCCACACTTGGTCCACAGCTTAAATTATTGACAGCAACTGACCAGATTGCTATGAAAACACCAATGGTTCGGTTGCACATCATGTGGCTGCAGCGTCCTCAGTTCAGTTCCAACCGGGGACCATGACCATGTCATAGCTCCACTGACACCAGAACAACAAGACTTTTTGTCTTCTTACTCTCAAGTGTTACGGTAAGCTCTTCAATTCCATGTTGATGACTATGTCACATGTTCAGTTTTAAAGCTAGAGTGAAGATACTGGTATCATATGAAACTAGAGGACATAAGGCATGATCGATACCAACCTTGTAATAGCTTCTTAGGAATGGGGCTAAATAACACTTAAAATTTAGGCCAAACTTTGGTGATGGAAAAACTGGCCTGGCTATTTTCAAAGGGGTCCCTTGACCTCTGACCGTAAGATATATGATTTAAAATGAGTTCTTTGAGTACCCATGAGTCTCCCCTTTACAGAAATGCTTACTTTATACTATTCTAAGATGACCATAATTTTTTTACCTCTAGTAGCGCTATGGAGCTGTTTTTCTATGAGCAGGTCCATGTTTTGTCCGTGCTGTGCGCACATTAATCACACTCATGCAAATAAATATGCACACGGGCAACACGATACACATTTCTGCCAATTGTTTCACATTATTCCACTGATCTACAGGTGGTTGTAATGCACCAAGATCTGCAGAAACAAACAAGGACCGATTGCCATTAAGGTATATGTAAACAATGCATACATTTAAGAAAGATTGGCTTTGCAAGTGTTTTACGAGAAAAGGAGATACACTCAACACATTTATTAGAGCTCAATGATACATACAGTTTTGGTCAGAAATTGAATGTGCAAACATAGCTTTGTTTATGAGAAAATCCACAGGGCACTTTAATTAGAATCCGAATTTGGTTTATTGCCAAGGTAGTTATTCACGAACGAGAAAATTGTCTTGGTAATTTGGTGCAGAAGAATAATAGCTGCAGAAAACAAGACTGGACAAGTTTTGTAACATGATGGTCAAATGTCATAAACTGGTCAATGATGATACCAAGATTCCTAAGAGTGGGTTTGATATTTGTGCATAATGGTCCAATAAACTAAGGGACACTACACAGCAGGGGAGGGAACATGACTATTAATGCAGACATTAAAGTATCTATGGGTCAAATAGGAATTAAATTAGTTTAAAGCTGTAGCAGTTCTGTAATCTATCAAGTAAAATGGCGTGATCGAGGGTATCAAAGGCAGCAGTCGGCAAGAATAAAGATGGAGCTTTCACCTTTGTCAGCATGCATGATAATGTCCTTCTTCACTCTTAGTAATGCTGTCTCTGTGCTGTGCTTTTGGCGAAAACCAGATTGAAATTTGTTAATGTAGCATGTTGTAAATAAACCCTTGACCCTTACTCTTGCGTCATCAGCAGGAATGGAGTGAAGCCTGCAAGCTAGTTCAGGCAGTCAACTCGAACTGCGCTGTTATACACACATGACATGCCTTACTCCATAATCACTAACCAAGCGCACCCTTCCAATCTGGCAGTCTATTTAAACTGCACAATTTTCCAGCTCTCCCTCTGCTCTGTCAATGTCGCTGTTGCCCTGCATCCATAATGCTGCCTGCTGCTCTGTAAGCTATTGCTGCCTGCTGCGTTGTAAGCCCCACCACCACCTCAAACATATCTGCGGGGAATGATGAGCTCAAAGCCTAGACGCCAAAATCTAAATATTCTATACTGCTGTAATAAACATTTAAAACGTGAGTTGTCTGACTGAACTATCTTTACATATTTATCTCCTCTACCAAACCACAAAAGGTATAACAATATGCGCCCTTCATATTTTGGACTTGATGGACCTCTACTGGGCATCAACAGAGCTTTACAATCATATCCTGCTGACTGTTAATTTGCCACTGTTATTATTATAAATTTGGTGGAATGGTGTGCAGTGACTGTTGGTTTATCCATTTGGTGTGTCCCATTAGCCAGTGTGTCTCTGCGAGTTTGCTTGAGAAAACGCACTCAAGGCCATCTGGCACAGTATTTCTGACATACTGTCCTGCATAGCATTTTTCTCAAGGGAGATGTAAATTAAATTATGCAATCAATTACAACAGTGTGTAGCTCATAGATGCAGTGCAGGTTTGTGCAATGACAGTAGACAAAGTTGGCAAAATCCAAGGTCACAAATGACGTATACAGATGAACTTTATAAGATGCAGAACATGCTGCTGCAATATAGGATACGTCTGGCATCCAGATTTTCCTTACTGACAACAAATCCCATGTGCAGACCCAAACCAACACTGAATGTATCTGCTAACAAGAATTGTGTTGCTAACCAAAGCCTGATATATCTTTCTCTGAGCTACAGAACTTCACTGTTGTACAAAAACTATTAGAAAGACAAAGCCACTATAGCACCAAATGTGCATTAATCCACCACTGAAAATAGTCCCCCAACAAATGCACTATTTTCTCCTGTTTGAGTAACTTTAGTTAAAAACTACAGTGAGCAGCTGTTTTAGGAAATTAGAGCCTTTTTAAAAATAAATGAATAAAATAATTCAGCCATCAGATCATCCCACCTTGGTGCAAAACAGAGTGCCCATTGCCACCAGACTGTACAACAGTGTCACACTACTCTGACACAATACAAATAATAAAATATCTTCTATTATATAATAAAAAAGTATTTTATTTTACAGTACAATGTATTTATAAAAATGTAATTATTAAAATGATTCTGTAATAATATTATTATCACTGTTATTGTTATATTATTACTAATTTAATTGTACATTGTTACAATGCTATGCTCATACTACACTTATATCTTACAGTATTCTAAGCTATATTGTTGTATATTGTTATGGTATACTATATTACTACATTTCAGGGTAGTAATCAAATTAGCAAGATTAAATATGCTATGTCTGTTTACACTTTCAAAATAAAGCATTCTTGGTTCACACTGAAAAATAAAGGTTTATGTGGTTTATGCTCATGGTGGGAACTGTTGGGCCTCTGAGATAATTTCTGTTATGAATTGGCGCTATACAAATAAAATTAAATTGAATGTACCAAAACTACTTGGTTATGTTCTTTACGTTGGTGTAACGTAGCTGATTCCTTGACTTTTCCTATACTCAGGATTGGGGAGTAACGGACTACATGTAACCAAGTTACATAATCAGGATGCAAAAAAAAGGTAACTGTAATCCATTACAGTTAAAAAAAAAATCAGCTTAAAGTTACAATTAGTAATAAAAATTGAGTTTATTTATCAGGATTTGAATTTTAAAATGCATCAGTTTTTATTTCAAAATACACTGAGCAGAGGACACATTGTTGATGCTAAAAATCTGTTTCTGTTTTTTTTTCCAGTTTGTTCTGTTGTCCTATAGAATACACTTTCATTGCATACTTCTTATCAGTATGGGGAAGCATAATTATTATAACGAGAATCTTAAGATGATTTGGTGGGTGGGGGGGTTATGGGAAAGGTGTGCTCATGTGAGTGAAGCAGGGATGTGATGTGTGACAGAGAAGCTTCCCCACTGATTTCAGGACTGTGAAGTTGAATACCAATGTGTGTGTAGGCTACAAAATGGCACATCTGCTACTGAACTCTGATCAGTGTGTGTGATACTGACAGCACTAATAGCTGCGTGAGATGGCTGGCGAAGTTCCCCTAGCCTCTTAAGAGCGCCACCTATAGGTAATTAGTAATTGTACCGGAGTACATTTTTAAAGTACTCCTCCCAACCCTGCCTATACCACGTATTTTTGGCTTAACTTTCAAATATTAGCATGCTATTATGCTAATGTAAGGAGGTGACCAACAATATCAAGTGCAAAATATAAATATATTAATATTGCGACAATAAGCATGTTAGCAAGCTGCTTTTAGCATTTAGCTCAAAGCCTGTAGCAATTGGTACGTCACAGATCTGCTAGCATGGCTACCCAGGGCAGGGAAGTCAAGTATTTACAGGTAACTAACACACTGGTTTTGGTCTTTTAATAGGATTTGTTGACAGTAAGAGTAATGCCAGCCATATTCTCATTCTGCATGATATCCTGTTTGTCTTTTTATCGTGCCCACCGATGAATTGTGGACAGTCCTTAATGTGAGAAGGTTAAAAAACATCTTGAAGACACCCCATGGGAGAGATCTGATCTGGATTTTGGATTTGATCAAAGTACCAGCACTGTGCTATCACTGTGCAAGAGTAAAGTTGAATATGACTAATACATTTACTTTACAGGGGAGTTTCTTTAAAGCTGAGGAAGTGAGGATAGTCAAAGGCATGCTGTGAATATCTTCTCTTTGAGATGTTCAGCAGTTGTCGCCTGAACAGCAGCCCCCAGGTCTAAAGATGAGAGTACTCGAAAGCTCCATGACCAAGAGTTGCTCTTAAAAAGTCCAACTGCAGATTGCTGTCACCACTCAACTGATACATCACTCTCAAGCTCCCTGCTACATGGTTTGATTCCTGCTATGAAAAATAGATATACAATCAGTGTCTGAAATGGGCCGATACTCAGTACTGGCTCCGCTGATTTTTGTCCACATGAGTACCCTTACTTCTTCATGCATACCACCACCTCTGGTGAGCATGGTCGTACCCAGGACTGAGATATTTTTTCAGAGGTGTATAAAATAAAAGTTGTGAAATAGTTGCCTAAAAATAACTTTACCTTGACGGTTCAAAGATATTGTATTACACCAAGATTGCTGACCTGCTCATTTAATTACCGTCATTGTTTGAATGTGTGTGTATGGATGGAAGTGCATGATCTTGTTGGTACTGTGGGTATTTGATTACATTATGTCAACAACTTATGGTGACAGGACCAGGTAGTTAGCTGAATCAATGCTAAGTGTGAACAGGTAACTAAACCAAGTATTTTTATTAGTGTACTGCTTGTAGTTAATCCTAAAAGTTTCAGCAATTATAACAAAAAGTTATTTTATAAAAGTTACCTACTGCAGCTTTAACTTTAGTTTCACTTGAATTAAAACTAAATTGGACGTTGAAATGCTTTTCTTTCAATTAATTGTGTTAAGGGTTGAAATACATGTTAAAATTAGGTACTCGTTTATTATTTTTATTTTCATTGCAAGATCATCCTAGATGAGGCTGGTATATACATATTAACTGACCCTGTTTACTTTCTTCACTGAGACATGAACGACATGAAAAGACCCTCTTAGTTAAAGCTCAGCTTTGGGAAGGGAAGAGATATGGGACGAGAAGAGGACACAGAGAGAAAGAAAGAGAGAAGGTGATGGAGATGGGTACTGCCCACCACGCCTGCCGATGGGGGGGGCAAACAGGTCTGTTGTCCCGGGCCCAGGGTAGAGGGGGGGCCCAGAACTGGGCCCTCATTAAATTATGGAATAATTTTAAAAAATTTAAAAATAGGCCTATTTGTGGAAAAAAAAGTATAATATTTGAGTTACATAACATCTTTTTATTTGTGTTCTTCCTAATTGTCCTTGAAATAGTGGTCAAGAACCCCCCCACCCCCAACACACTGATCGAAATTTGATGTTGTCGTTGATTTGAAGTTCAGTACCCTAAAAAAGTCCGGTCAGCACAAGTCCGGTGCTCAGAAAAGGAAAGAAAAGAGAAGACAAGAAGAAAATAAAGAGGCCTTGGAGATTTTAAATATTTAAAAAAAGGTAGTGACGGTGAAGCTGGAACTGGTAAAGTTAACGTAGAGCAAGGTAAGAAACAGCGCAGCCAATGTTTAGCAGCCTTGTAACGTAACCTAACAGGTCAGCTCTAATGTTAACGTCCATCAGCTTAAAGACTGACACAACACGTTATCTGACAGAAACAGTTGAGTTTGGTAGCTCCGTCAGAGAGGATGAGACAGAGAGGAGAGAGATCCAGCTGCAGTCAGGTGACAGAGAGAGTAATGCGGGAGGGGCCCGCTGCCCCGCAACGGAGGGACAGAGTCAGGCTACCAGTGAGAGAGAGAGAAAGAGAGAGAGACAGTCACAGTGGAGCGGGAGGGGCCCGCTGCCCCGTCGGAGAGTCTGAGCAGAATGGATCAGAGATCACACTCTTAATTTCAGCGATCCTGCATTATGGCCAACTAGAATGACCGACTCTGATAGAGTGAACCTCGTACGTGTGATGGCGCCTTTCTCAGAGAGGACAAAGGAATTGCCAGCAGATGCAGAGGGCAGGGAATTCTCAAACTATCTGACATATTCCACATCCCACAATGGAAGGGAAAAATGGGACTGGATAGTATATAGCAGCTCAAAAAAGGCCTTATTTTGCCTACCATGCTTGTTGTTCTCCTTTGAAATAGAGAAAAAGTCAACTAGGGCACTAAATTCCAGAAATTTACAGAAAGCTTTATGAGAGATTTCCAAAACATGAAAGAAACCATGCACACAAACATTGTTATTGGAAGGAGAGGAAGAGCAGAGGAAAAGGAGAGATCTGGGCATGGGGGGGGGCCCATCTAAGATTATCTCGTCCCGGGCCCTGGCAAGACTGTCAGCTGGCTTGCTGCCCACTATGCCCACAACAACACAAAACAAAACCTGACCTGGTTCAATTTAAACTGTCATTACCACAGAGATAGAATTATGTTCTTATAATTATAGTGTAATGATATAGGATTTCTGTTTAAATATATTATTGTATAACACACATTTTGCTGACATTTCTGTACTGTTTGAGACACATTTCTAGAATTAAAAATTTGAAATTATGCTAAATTAAACACAAAAATGAAATAAAATGTATATAATTTTACTACATTATTTTTAGTATTATTTTTATTTATTTTTTAGTGCTAAAGGCTACGAAACCAATGCTGAAAATAACAGACCAAAGGAATAGGGTTAGGGTTATGTTGTGTTTAGGGTTGCCTTCAGGGTTAGGGTTTTGTTGTATTTAGGGTTAGGGTTGTGCTGAATTAGGGTACTGGCACCTGTTTTTTTTACCAATTCAAGCACTGAATACAATATATTGCGTATTTAAGACACATATGCTCTGTATTTTGTACTTTGATGTATTTCAAAGTACAAAATACAGGGCATATATGTCACCATACCATAGTGTGAATCTATTATTAAATGTAATTCCCTCTGGAGTAATAACACTTTTCAGATAAACAGCAGATAGCAATTCAATTCAATTCAATTCAATTCAATTCAATTCAATTTTATTTGTATAGCGCCAATTCATAACAGAAGTTATCTCAGGACACTTTTCAAATAGAGCAGGTCTAGACCGAACTCTTTATAACATTATTTACAGAGACCCAACAGTACCACCATGAGCAAGACCTTGGCGACAAGGACAAGGAAAAACTGCCTGTTAAAAGGCAGAAACCTAGGACAGATCCTCCGGCTCTAGGTGGGTGGTCGTCTGTCTCGACCAGTTGGGGTGAAAGAGAGAGAGAGACAGAGAGAGAGAGAGACAGACAGACAGGCAGACAGACAGACAGACAGACAGACAGCAACAACAGTATTGGCAATGGCAATCTAGCAGGACCATGGCAGGAGGCTCCACCAGGATCGATAAGAACCTGCGAGACGAGAAAGCACAAGAACTCCGGGGAAGAAGTGAAGTTAGTAACATGCATTAATGGGACATGAATGAGTGCAGAAAGAGAGAGAGAGGAAGAGAGGAGCTCAGTGCACCATGGGAAATCCCCCGATAGTCTAGGCCTATAGCAGCGTAACTAAGGGATGGTTCAGGACTCACCTGATCCAGCCCTAACTATAAGCTTTATCAAAGAGGAATGTCTTAAGCCTACTCTTGAATGTGGTGAGGGTGTCTGCCTCCCGAACCACAACTGGAAGCTGGTTCCACAGGAGAGGAGCTTGGTAACTGAAGGCTCTGGCTCCTGTTCTACTTTTAGAGACTATAGGAACCACAAGTAGCCCAGCATTCAGAGAACGTAGTGTTCTAGAGGGGTAATAGGGTACTATGAGCTCTTTAAGATATGAAGGGGCCTGACCATGAAGAGCTTTATAGGTGAGGGAGGAGGATTTTAAATTCTATTCTACATTTTATAGGGAGCCAATGCAGAGTAGCTAGTACAGGAGAGATGTGATCTCTTTTTCTAGTTCCTGTCAGTACCCTTGCTGCAGCGTTCTGAGTTAATTGGAGCGTTTTAATGGACTTATTGGGGCAACCTGATAATAAAGAGTTGCAGTAATCCAGCCTTGAAGTAACAAATGCATGGATTAGTTTTTCTGCATCTGTCTGTCATAGGATGTGTCTAATTTTTGTAATATTACGTAAATGAAAGAAGGCAGTCCTAGAGGTCTGCTTCATGTGGGAGTTAGCAGACAGCAGGCTTGTTCCCTTTCTTACAAACGTGTACTGTTTGGTTTTAAGTATTCATTTACTAAAACCAATGAGTATTATAATATTAATTAGATTTTATTGCTAGCCAAAACCCATAATCATAAATCTCCAATCTCAAAGCAACATTTTTAGTCTTTGAAATGGATTCCAACCAATACATTAAAACTATTTTATTCTAAAATCAATTAAGTGTGAAGTGTACAGTTTAAAAACCAAACGTCTAGGAGGGCGTTTTTAAATCATAGTAGTGTACTTTCTGATAATAAATTCTATTTTGTGTTACTGACAAAGCTGTTTCAATAAACAGTGTCCGAGGGGCTTTCACAGCTTTTCACAAAAACAGTAAATAATGGATAGACTTAATGTCTCCATCATCATCAAATGCGCCACTCTGCTGAGGAGAAGCAATTTACTTTGGCTGTTATGTGCCATATGCTCATCAGGGAAGGTATGCAGTTAGGCATGTCTAAATCAAAGTGACAAGGACGTTCCATCAATTATTTGGCATAACGTTGTTTTCTACTGCTTGCACAGAATATCATTTAAACATTGTGCATATAAATGACAATCTCGTCATCACAGGGAAAAGATATCTGTCAAAAGTATCATCAGTAACTCTGTTCTATGCTTAATGTGTTCACTAATTAAACATTTGCTACATGCTTCAAACACTGTGACCTGTGATTTAAAAAGTGAAGAAGACATTTCTAATTTTTATAATTCGGGAGGCAGACACCCTCTCCACATTTAAGAGTAGGCTTAAGACATTCCTCTTTGATAAAGCTTATAGTTAGGGCTGGCTCAGGTGAGTCCTTAACCATCCCTTAGTTATGCTGCTATAGGCCTAGACTATCGGGGGATTGCCCATGATGCACTGAGCTCCTCTCTTCCTCTCTCTCTCTTTCTGCACTCATTCATGTTCCATTAATGCACTTTTTTTTTTTTTTTTTTTTTTTTTTTTTTTTTTTTCTTTTTTGTTTTGTTTTTTTTTTTTGTTTGGGGGGGGGCCTTCTTTTTTGGTCCTGTTTGACTGCCATTATTAATATTATTTATTTTGTTTTTTTTATTGGGGACCGGGCCGGTGTCAAACAGTGTGGGGTCTCTATTGTTACTGCTATGTTTATTATTATTACGCTTAGCACCTTTCACTGCATTTTTGACCCCCTGAACATATAATTCGGATGAATTTTATTTGGCAAAGTGGTCAGGCCTGGTTAAAAATTGGATATTCTATGTGTCACATTCAGCTCGGCCACTAGGTGGCGCTACTATTAAGAAAAGTAGGTTTAGGCTAAGAACTCCCAAATCGTTTGACTCACATTCAAAAATCATTCCGCGTCCGGTGAATAGAGCTGCGCGAAATGTCCTAAACCTACATTGGCGTGTTTCATCCATGTTTTTTCAATTTTTTTTACTTTGTTTTTTCGCTTTGTTTAATTTTATTTTTTTTTTTTTTTTTTTTTTTTTTTTTAAATTTTTTTAATTTATTTTTTTTTTTTTTAATTATTTTTTTTTTTTTTATTTGATTATTTGCTTGGTTTTTTTGTTGGTTCTTTTTTTAGGCTTTTTGTATTTTTTAATTTTTTAAGTTATTTCTATAAGGGGGGTTTTTTTTTTAGTTAAAATTTTTTTTTTTTTTAAATTTTGTTTTATAAATAATATGAAATTTTTGGTACGTTTTTTTAGTGGTTCCCCTGGGGTTTTTTAAAAATATTTCAACTTTCCCGCTTTTGGGTTGTGCTTTGGTCGCCACACACTCGGCCGTATTGTTATGATATGCCAGACCTACAGAGAGCCTAATAGACCATGTCCCAAAACCCACGGGAAGTCGGCTATTATTTTGTTTGTCATTTTCACTTTTTTGCCTTGTCTTTGAACTCCTCCTAGGGAATTTATCGGATCTGCTTCAAAATTGGTCAGTACAGTCAAAAAATGTTGCTGACTGAATGCTGTGCTATTTGCGACTGTACATTGAAGGGCGTGTCCATGGCGTGCCGTCAAAGTTTGCCATTTTGAATTCCGTGGTCATTTTTGGTGAATTAGCCTTGTATTTGAACAAACTCCTCCTAGGTTAATTTATTGGATCTGCTTCAAAATTGGTCAGTACAGTCAAAAAATGTTGCTGACTGAACGCCAGGCTTTTTGCGGCTGTACGTCGAAGGGCGTGTCCGTGGCGTGCCGTCAAGGTTGGCCATTTTGAATCCAATGTCAAACCGTGATGCCATTTCCAGCATTTCAGGGCTTCTATTTTAACTAACTCCTCCTACAGGTTTTATCGGCTCGACTTCAAATTTGGTCAGTACAGTCAAAAGATGTTGCTGACTGAACGCCGTGCTATTTGCAACTGTACGTTGAAGGGCTTGTCTTTGGCGTGCCATCAAAGTTGGCCATTTTGAATTCCTTGGTCTTGTATTTGAACGACAAACTCCTAGGGAATTTATCAGATCTGCTTCAAAACTGAAGAGTAAACTTGAAAAATGTTGCTGATTACAAGTTGTGCTATTTGTGACTGTACGTTGAAGGGCGTGTCCGTGGCGTGTCGTCAAAGTTGGCCAGCTTGAATCGAATGCCAAGCGGTGATGCCATTTCCGGCATTTCAGGGCTTCAATTTAAACCAACTCCTCCTACAGATTTTATCAGATTGACTTCAAATTTGATCACTGCAATCTAGCCACATTGGTGATCAAAAGTTCATCAATTATTTACTGTGCGTCAAACGGCATGTCCGTGGCGTGGCACTGAATTTCCACGTTTCGCAGGGAAGAGTCTCGCTATGAAAGCATAAGTATTTTGCAGTGAAACGCGTGTCAACGTAGAGTGGCCTTCCTCAGCTTCTGCCGATGAGGGCTTGGGAGTGGGATGACGTGGAGTGGCGCGGCTGCGGCCCCATAGGTTGATGGCAAGGTCCCGCCCAATGCTGCTTGCAGCTTTAATTATTATTACTATTAATATTACTACAGATACTATTATTACTATAATCACTGCTCATTGTCCCCCATTGTTGTTGTTATTGTCGTCATCATCTTCTTTCCTTGTTTACCATCTTAGTTTTAAACTTTAACAGGCTAATATTTGATAATTAGCATTAAACACAAAGTTACAAAATACTATTACGATCAAATAATCCAGTGGTGAACCATCCCTTAGTTATGCTGCTATAGGCCTAGAATATTCGGGGATTGCCCATGATGCACAGAGCTCCTCTCTTCCTCTCTCTCTCTTTCTGCACTCATTCATGTCCCATTAATGCACGTTACTAATTTCACTTCTTCCTCAGAGTTCTTGTGCTAAGGTTCTCTGTCTAAGTTTTAAGATTATCTATCTATCATCTATCTATCTATCTATCTATCTATCTATCTATCTATCTATCATCTATCTATCCATTCTGCAGGTTCTTATTGATCCTTGTGGAGCCTCCTGCCATGGTCCTGCATTGACTGCCATTGCTAATATCACTGATATCTGTTGTTTATTGATTATTGTTATCAGCCCTGCAGCCAGAACAAATTGAATGGGAAGCATCCAGCTTTAGTCTGGACTTAAAACATGGTTGGAAATGCATTTTTTAATGAGGCTACAGGACAAGAAAACCCAGTCTGCTGATCATACATCAGCATTAAGATTATGCTTTAAACCCTGGCTTTAATACAGATTACAAACTCTAATCACACACTTCAACCTTATCAAAAGAAATCCCACTCACTTGATATCTGCATCCGATCAGTGACATCTAGCAGTGCAGTTGCAGATTACAATCCCCTCACCTCACCCTCCCATTCCAAACTATGGTGGCTGCAAAACTCCAGAAAAACAAAGTCCTTATCTGGAGCTACAGTTTGTCCATTCTGGGCTACTGTAGAAACATGGCGGTTCAACATGGCAGACTCCATAGAAGAGGACCCGCTCTCTCTGTAGATAAAGAACGGCTAATTGTAAGGTAACGAGGTAACAAAGATTCTTATTTAAGGTGATTATACACCAATGAAAACATATCTATGAATATTATATTTGATTTCTGACAATAGATCATCATAAATGTTACACACTGGATCTTTAATAAACAAAAGACTTGGATTAATTCCACCAAAATTACCATTACTCACAAGCCTAAATTTAAATGCATTTAATCTGTACTGAAACCACTCAAGTGTGAAAACACCCTCAATCCCCCCCCGCCTTGAAATACATTTGTATTGTGATAGCTTGAAGGGGTCCTGACCCCCAGGTTGGGAATCACTGGACTAGAACATGCAAAGCCACTGTTTTGGTCCTATAAATCAGTCATGCCAACCTGGGGGTTGGGACCCCAACAAGGTCGATAAAGCTTCACATGGAGTTGTGAGGCCTTCTTCATTTTAAGGGGTGTAAGAAAACTTTAAAAAAGTGTGTACAGTGGGGCTATATATAGCTCAGCATTTAATTAATTTCTATGAATGAAAGTAAATGTTAAGTAAATTGTTATTTTCAAAGTTTAGAATATTATTTATGATCTTTGAAGACCTGAACTCAAGCTATATTCACAGAGCTCACACTTTCATAAACAGCCTTGTCCTGCAATAGAAAAGTACACAGCCATAGAGCTAATAGAGCAGTGGCCAAGCATGAGAGGGAAGAAAACACTTCATCTGTCAAAAAAGAAGTCTATTTAGTATGTATAACAAAAAAAAATATAGATATACATACATATTTGGGTTCATTGTACAATTTTGAATATAATATAAAATATCCATAAAATATTTCACTTTTCACAAAGGGGCCCTTAAAGGAAAAAGGTTGGGAACCACTTCTACAAATTATAAAACAGGCAACAAAATAATTCCACCCTTAGTTGATACCATGTACACCCCCAAAATCAACGAAAACCCAATTGCAACAACCTACCCAGCCCTGTTTTGACCTCCCACTTACAACAAGGTTTATGTCTCTACCAACCCAGTGGGACTTCTAAAAGACACTGTGTGCCTAAATGATGCTATTCTGCTGCTGCACTGCTGCTGACTGACAGGCATACACGGCGCCACAGCTGCAGCTGCTCAGCGCTCGGTGCCAGGCCAGATGTAGCCGGGCCGTTTGGTGGCGTAAAACGAACACAACAATGACACCCACCATCTGTCCATAACTTCATCAGGAACATTTGCCCCAGTCTCTGCTGGGTTTGGGTTGAAATGGAAAGGTGCTATCAGGATGTTCTACCTGTTATGTGGAAAATGTGGCTTCTGTTGCAGTTTATGTTATGGTAAAGCTGTATTAAGGTAGAAATGCATCTTCTTATCACTGCTAGTGTATGGCTGGTAGCTTCCCATGGCATCATCTAAGCTAGGCTTAACATATCACAGATCTCTGCATCGGACACCGAGAGAGGAAACTGGGTACCACTTAATCATAATGTTTCCCAAATGCTGTATTAAGTTACTGCAATGCAAACCAAAGATTTCCTACTGCTAGAGATGACTTGTATAATGAAGGAGCAGTCACAGGAAATTGCAATGTGTTTGACTATGTCAACTGAACTGTAGGCAACACACTGCAGTTGCACCTCTCTCAACACTCTAAACAATTAATTCACAATTTAACATTAGCAATATTTTAATATACAAAATACAAATAGCTATTGTCTAATATTGTCCCAGGGCACCAAACACAGTTACTTTTGGACCCTGGGAAGGAGACTCAACAATCAACAGTCTTTCTAGACTGTGTTGTTTTCGTTGGATTCTTGCATATGCCATTACGAGCAAGGGGCCAGAGGAACCAGATTTGTTCAGATTATCTGTTTCATGTACTACTGTCAGGATCTAGTGAAACTTTAAGCAAATATGACATAAGGTTATTCTATGAAAGTTACCTACTGTGTGGTTATTGTTTACATCCTGCCACATGCCGACGCGGTAGTAGTGTGTGACGTCATCCACTCCGCTGCAGCGAGACTACAAGCACCCTGAGGCGCTGGTGTTAATCTCAGGGGACTTTAATCATGTGACTCTGGACACAACACTACCTGCATTCTTCCAGTATGTGGACTGTTACACCAGGGGAAATAGGACTATTGACCCACTGTATGCAAACGTTAAGGATGCATACAGCGCCACCCCTCAGCCTGCACTGGGGAAAGCTGATCACAACCTGATTCTGCTTCAGCCTCACAACAAACCAATAGTGAGGAGACAACCCACAACAATGCGCTCATTCAGGAAGTGGTCTTTCGAAGCAGAGCAGTCTCTAAGAGACTGCTTTGGTAGTACGGACTGGGATGTACTGCAAGGTTCGCACTGTGAGGACATCGAGGAGGCTGTTGACTGTACTACTGACTACATCAACTTCTGTATGGATGTTGTTGTTCCTGTAAGAACTGTGCGCTGCTATGCCAACAACAAGCCCTGGATTATGAGTCACATCAAGGGCCTTCTTAACCAGAAGAAGAGGGCCTTAAAAGACGGTGTTCAGCAGGAGCTTAGACGCGTACAGAGAGAACCAGAGTCCAGCTCAAGGAGGCGAATGAGCAGTACAGAGGGAAGCTGGAGCAGAAACTGCAGAACAACAGCATGAAGGAGGTGTGGGATGGGATGAAGACCATCACCGGCTGCAGCTCAAAGCGGGGGGCCACCATGGAGGGAGATGTGGAGAGAGTGAACCTGCTGAACCAGTTCTTCAGCAGGTTCGACCACCCCATCTGGTTCACACATCAGGTCACAATAGCCCCTTTATGCTGCTGTCTCTCTCTTGCTCTCGCTCCCCTGAAGAGTCACAGAGGAGCTGGTTGTCCCCCCAGCTGGGACACCCCTTACAGCACATCTTTATCCTGAAAGAGATCACATCCCGATGAGCCGAACATCACATGTGATGAAGACCATGGAAAAGCTGCTGCTGGATAACGGACTACCTCATAGCCAGACCCCAGTATGTGCGACTGAAGGACTGCAGGTCTGACACTGTGGTCAGTAGCACGGGAGCTAGCTAAGACTGGGGAGATCGTTCATCCCCCACGCCATGAGGTTCTTCAACTCCACCCGGGAAGGAAAACTGAAAAACTCTAAACTCCAATATGTCTGCCCTGTATCAAACTGTACCACCCGACGCAGTGCACCCTGCATTTTGTGACCACCTCCTCCTGTTGTTGTTATTATTATTATTAGTAGTACTTTGCGTGCCTCCTTAAATTTTAAATCTTCTGTTTATCCCAATCTGCGGATACTGCTGGAAACTGTGAATTTCCCCTTGGGGATGAATAAAGTATCTATCTATCTATCTATCTATCTATCTATCTATCTATCTATCTATCTATCTATCTATCTTCTGACATGGCCAGCCCACTTATTTTTTTCACAGTTTTTGGGTTGGTAGGCCACCCAAATATGTGTGTACAAACATTTAAAAGGGCATTTTGCATAATATGTCCCCTTTAAATGTGTTCTATGAATAAATCTTACTTCTGACCTGGCTTGAAGAGTTGTGGGTATAACTTTCTGATAAACCATCAGTTTCGTGGGTAATAATGCTAGTAAAATGTTAATAAAGTTAATAAATAAAAAGACAGGTTTTCACAACATTAATGTGGATAAAATAGTTAAGCAGATTAAAAAAAAAAAAGATTTCATTTTTTTAAAGGCAAAGCAAGTGTCATGGAGGAAGACAAACACCAGTTAAAGGGATTTTTTACAACCTTGCAACCCAAACATTATTCTCATTAATGGCTTTAATCTGATCTCTAAATAATTTATAAATGATTAATTTAATCATTAATGATGTCAGTAGTAGTACAACTTATAAAACACTTTATAATGGGTGGCATATTAGAGAGTAGGGCCAGAAATATTAATTAAAATGATTCTCTTATCTGATTATTTCATGACAACTGAGTGTAAAATGCTGTTTCAAGGCATAAAACCTGGAAGCTGTACACACATAATTAATGATGATCAAATACTTAGGCCATGAGCAGTGTGTGGAGTGTTGTAGGGCCCAGCTTGCTGAGTTCATATTGTATATTTTGTCATACTTGGAGACAGGAGAACATGTGATGTTGGTGTTTACATGCAGCGCAGTACGGGACTCAAATGCTGCTTCATTTTGTGATGGAGCCAAGTGACACAGCGCTGATGGATTGCTCAAGGTGCCATATTTGGTTCTGTCATGAGCTTTAATGAAAAAGCACTGTTTAATTTTCAATATGAAAGGCAAGAAGCACCGGCTGTCTCACAAATTGATGTGTGCAGTCAAGGGAGGCCTATACATTACATGCACGGGATTGACCGGGGGAGGGGGTGGTGTGTGTTCATAGAAGGGTGGGAGAGCAGCACTATATATAAAGAGAACATCCTTTTACCTTTGCAAAGGTTTTGAAGAAGGAATATAGAAAGGACGGCTCTAGAGGGGTGTCAATACTGTCAAATCTGACATATTAATTTAAATTAATGTTAAAAAATAATGTGTTTGTTTTATTTCTAAGTAATCCAATTTCCAAGTAAATATTGATATATGCGATTGTTTGAGATTAAATCAGCATATATTTCTGCCACCCCTTAAATGCTCCATGCCACTCTCTGCACACCCCGTGAATATTTCTCTAGATCCGCCGCTGCTTCATAATTATTTATCAGATTCTAAAACGTTTTCTTCAATATCGAAGTCAAAGTTAATTGCAACAAGTAAACTGCTAGTAGCTAATGCAGTGTGACTTTCTATGGTGCAGTTACATCAAAATGTAAATACCTTTAGGCCAAAATTACAACAGTGCATCATCCAAAGCATAAAACATATTTATCTTGCAGGTCATCTTTAAAACAGAGACAGGGACTACAATGTCCTCTCTTACATGACCATTGACTTATAATTAGTGCTGTCAAACGATTAAAATATTTAATC
Organism: Dicentrarchus labrax; assembly: GCF_905237075.1. Taxonomy (NCBI): domain Eukaryota; kingdom Metazoa; phylum Chordata; class Actinopteri; family Moronidae; genus Dicentrarchus; species Dicentrarchus labrax. The sequence goes on along the minus strand of NW_026136703.1, from coordinate 1,677,951 downwards.
GCGATTAATCGCATTAATGTCATAGTTAACTCGCAATTAATCGCACATTTTTATCTATTCTAAATGTCCCTTGATTTCTTTTTGTCCCATTATTTTTTCTCATTTTAATGCTCTTATCAACATGTGGATCGGCTTGCTTTGTGCAAATGTTTTTTTTATTGAAAAATCATCCATTGTCGCCTGGCTTTGACGAGGGGTTGGAGAATTCACATCAGCTGTGTGCTTGGCCATCAAGTGGTATTTCAGACTGGACATGCTGCGATGATAGCTCAGTTCACAACGACGAAACACACAGATCACTTTGGTCTTGTCAATGGAACCATTTGGCAACTTTTTAAAAGTAAACTTAACATTCCGGCGTCTCGCCCTCGCCATCCACTCAAAACGTAACGTCTACTACTCTTAAACAAGTGCGTGCCTGTTGTTTTGTTTCCGGTCTAGCTAGATCCGGTGGGGTGTTGTAGTTTTTCTTACCTTACTAGTTGTTGCAACAGCATGTGAAAAAAAGGTGCTAGGCCAAAAAGAACGTTAATCTCACGCTAAAAAAAATGTACGCTGTTAGTTCAAGATTCTTGGAACCTTGGTGGTATCTAGCGAAGCTGCCCCACCAATTTTGGAACCATAGTAATCAGAAGAATCATCAACAGAGGGTGCAGCACAATGCACAATGACCTGTAGAATATGACATGCCCACTTTGGTTCCCACGGAAAACTTTACTGTTGTATTGTATATATTAAAGTGTGTTATGTGTCATCCAAATGCATGCAGTTCAACCATTTACTTAAACCTGCCTTCTTTCTAATGGCCAGCTCCACGGGCTGCAACAAAGTATTGAGTCTTATGGAGACTTTTAATTTCCAAATTAGTTTATTGTTACAATCTCTAGTTTCAGTGTTCTTCCATACAGCATGGTGTTCATTTAGTAAATGATGGTTCCATTTAGAGTAAAATAGACAATAAAGCTGGGAATGCTTTAGGGCGTCGCTACCTTGTGATTGACAAGTCATCCTCAGTTAGTCCGTCCAGTGCACTGCCCAAAACTTGTGTGTGACTGGGTGAGCCGCCATTGTTTCCTGTTAGAGTTAAGTCAAAAAAGCACAGAAAAAAAAGCCCAGCCAATGAGAGCAGTCGCAGTCTCCTCTGGAGGCTGCAAAAACCAACAGGGTGACGACCATAATGCCAAACTTGAGGCTTTAAAACGGTACTCCTCTCAACCTCTCTGGACTGTCATGATGTGTGCAGTCATAGAGTGTATATTCATAGTATATGTTACGCGAGATCTTGCTACTTGATAAACATTCACATCTAAATTTGTACATTTTATTGGCTGATTCCAGTGTGTTTAAACTTAATGTGGTTATATATGAAAATTTTTGACCAAAACATCAATATATAATGAAAGGTTTGAAATCAATAAACTGTTGAAGGTTTGAACTTAAAATGCAGCATAATGAAGGAAAATCTAATCTCTGAAGGAACTTAAACAGTTAAATACAGCAAATGGTATTTTACAGAGATAGTGATATTATATCACAATGCCTACCTAAGGATTGCACCAATATCCATATTTGAGAGTTTTCATTTTTCATAATAGTACATCAGCTGATATTTGTGTTGAACAAAAAAACAAAACACAATATCAACATTAAAGCTGCAAGCAGCGTTGAGCGGGACCTCGCACTCCATGCAACTCTGGGCGTGCTGCGGCCGCATCACGTGCTGTTGTAACACGTGCGGACCACAACATGAAAATCTCATGTAAATTAGCTCAAAATCGCCACGCAGCGCTTACTTCCTGTTGCCAGTAGGTGGCGCTATCACTATGTCTGAATGTTGTCATGTAGACATGTTCAAGGCGAGAGTGTTATCAAACACGTGATGTTTCATTGAGATTGGACCACGTACGCTGAAGTTATGAGGACGTGTTCAGGGCAAAACTGTTTCAGAATATATGAAGTTTATTGGAGATTGGACACTGAAGTTATGAGCACTATTTTATGGCGAATCTGCTGAAATCGACAAGTTGTCACTGCCACACGGTTTGACATACAGTCACAGATAGCTCAACTTTTCAATCAGTTTGTATGACCACAGAATTCAAAGTGGCCAACTTTGAATTCAGCACCATTTTTTGACTGTACTGACCAATTTTGAAGTAGATCGGATAAATTCCCTAGGAGGAGTTCGCTCAAATATAACACGAAAAATCATAGAAAATTACAAAAAAAATCAAAATGGCAGACTTTCATGCCACGCCACGGACACACCCTTTAATGTACATGCACAAATAGCACAACTTTTAATCAGCACCATTTTTTGACTGTATTGACCAATTTTGAAGTAAATCTGATAAATTCCCTAGGAGGAGTTCGTTCAAATACAAGGTGAAAAAATCACCGAAAATGCGCAAGGAATTCAAAATGGCCAACTTTGATGGCATGCCACGGACACAAAGTCGAGCTCCGCTCCGCTCTCAGTAAACACACATCAGCTGATGGCTCAGCTGATACCTCCTAAGCTTCCCATTGGAAAACCAAACAGTCAGCTGACAGCTCAGCTGATTCCCTCAAGCATCTAATTGGCCAGTATCATTCAGGGCGCCTTATTTAAGCTGCTTTAGCCTGCCTATCTTTGCTGCTTCCTCTACAAGCCGTTTTGCAAGCTACCCCATGAGAGCAATCAAGCTATTTGTGTATGCATTTCTACTTACCCTACTGCTCGCCATGTTTACCTACGATGAGGATCCGTGGCAGATCGACTGCATAATGGAGTCTCAGCAGCAGTCTGACGCAGAGGAAGCCAATGCAGAGAGCGTCATTTCCATTCGCCGGAGCTCTCGTTTGGCAAATAAAAATCCAAATACTCCCGGCATTGATGATTGGCCAGTGCCTAAGCTCCTAGAAGTGTTGTTTAAAAACAACATCACAGCTCCAGTAGGGGCTTCTCACGAAGAGCTGTGTGCACTGTTTAAGGAGAATTTTCGCTACGAAACAGCATCCACAGTTCTGTCCAACTACTCTGTTCCTAGGAAATCTGGAGAGAAACGAAAGAATTGCTCCCGCAAGTTCACTGCAGTCCCAGGTCCAGCTGCTGCGCTGCCTTCCAAAAGAGCAGGAGTCCCAGACGCAGCAGCCAGCTCTGCCTACCCAGCCGATAACAGCTTGTCAGCTCTGTCCAGCATCCAGTCGTCAATTGCCACCATGAATTCCAGGATCGAAGTCTTAGAGTCCGGTTCAACACATTCAGCTGGCCGGTCTTCCTCCGCTGTTGGCCTGTTTCTTTCCTCGCTGACCGCAGGTCCAGTGCATGGTCCAGCACATGGTCCGACGTGTGCGATGCTGGACGATCACGTCACTATAGCGAGCTTCTATGGCATCACAGTATCGCGGAAAGCGCTGGGAATTGCAATCTCCACAGGGCTTCTGTTCTTTCCCCCAGCTGCTGCAATTTCTCCCCATTTGAGAAGCCAAATCCTTTCAGGTAATTATGTCAACTTGATTAAAATCCTGCTGTGCTCAAAAATAAGCGATAGACGTATTGTCGACTGTGGAGATGTGTCAGTGATGCTGAAAGAGAATGACCCCAGACTGTCTAAAACACTAACAGTGGCAGAATTTAATGTGGCTTTTGGCGTATTCAGACACGTCATATGCAAAGTGACAAAAATGCAATTTGTTTGCAAAAACCTACAATCTGCTTTTAAAGAGCCTGAGATAGTTGATGCTTTACTGGAGAAAGAAATAACAAAAGGATTCATTATTGGTCCATTCCATAAATCGCCTTTCTCAACAACCCGCATTAACCCTCTAGGTATAGCTACCAGGAAAGATTCAGGGGAAAAGCGCGTAATCATCAATTTATCTGCTCCTCACAACAACAAAACAAAAATCATAAATAGATTAATTCCTCTGACACCCTTCTCCTTGTTTTATGCTACAATCGACAATGCCATCAAGTTGATTAAGCAAACAGGTAGAGGCGCATGGCTAGCCAAGGCAGATGTCACAGATGCATTTAAAGTCATACCATTACACACTTCACAGTCGCATCTGTTCGGCGTTAAATGGAGAGGAAAAATTTACTTCTCAGTCAGGCTCACCTTTGGTTGTCGCAGCTGCCCCAAAATATTTGACACCTTGTCAGAGGCTCTTGGCTGGATTCTTTTAAATAACTGCAAACTGCCTTTCATGCTCCATCTCTTAGATGATTTTCTGTTAGTCGACTATCCAATTCAAAATCAGACCAAGGAATTTCTGCTCTTATACATACTTTTAAAACATTAGGTGTTCCACTATCCAAGGAGAAAACATCAGGCCCATGTAAGGCTATAGAGTTTGTAGGCATCACTCTAGATAGCATCCTGATGCAAGCTTCCCTGCCTCTCGAAAAATTAAATCGCATCAGAGAGGTAATGAAAAAAGCACAGGAAGCAGTAGTATTTTCCAAAAGAGAGCTGCTCTCCTTGCTCGGACATCTTAATTTTGCCATGTGTGTTATTCCCCAGGGACGCTCCTTTATATCCAGGCTTCTGGACCTCTCCAAATCTGTAGAAAAACTCCATGACATGGGGAGCTTGGATGAGGGCTGCAGATCCGAGCTTCAGTTCTGGTCTCTTCTGTGTGATAAATGGAATGGCATCTCCTTCTTTTACAATTAGCAGCTAGAATCATCATTTGCCATTAAATTATACACAGACGCTGCCCCTTCCGTTGGTTTTGGGGAGTATTTTAATAATCAGTGGTTCGAAGACATATGGCCAAAAGAACTGTCATCCTTGCCAGCTAATGCCTCTTCTACTGCTTTAATGGAAATGTACCCAATTGTTGTCGCATGTCTTCTGTGGAGAAAAGACTGGTCAAGGAAACAAATCATGTTTTTTTGCGACAGTGAGGCAACTGTCAACATCATTAACAAAGGGCTTCCTTCAGTTCCATTCATTAATAGATTTGTAAGGTGCCTCACTTGGCTATCTGTGTTGGATAATTTCATTATTAGAGCAGCTCATATTCCAGGCTTGGAAAACAAAATTGCTGACTCTTTGTCCCGGTTTGAATTGCAGAAATTTCACCAACTGTGCCAGGAGGCAGCGCCATCCAGCCTGACTTGCCCCACATTCTCTCAAACCGTGTTAGATTAAAACACAACCTTGCATTTCTATATGCTATCTGCTGATCACTATATGTGAACTGGCTTAGCTAAATCTACATTAAAGATGTATGACTCTGCATGGTCTTATTTCACCTCCTTTTGTGCCACCTTCTCTGCAGCAGTTCTGCCCGTAAATATTTCCATTTTATGTGCCTTTGTAGTTCACTGTTTTGAATCCCGTAAAATGCAGCCATCTTCCATAAAGGCCTTGTAGCAGGTATTCAGTTCCATCTGCGCTGTTTGGATCCATCCACCATCAGCCTGCTCGGAAACCCATCTGTCCGTCTTCTGCTAAATGGCCTTAAGAAAGAGAAACCTCAAGGCAACGATGTTCGTCTTCCTTTCACTCTTTCACTCTTGAAAAAACTAATAACGTACTTAAGGGATGGGTGCTTTGGTCAATACACAGATTTATTACTAGAAACGGTCTTTCTCACTGCTTTTTATGGATTTCTCAGAGGTGGCGAATTCACTACACGCACAGGATCTTTTGATCCTGTGCATGACCTCACTATCGCTGATGTATCAAATAACCCTCACCACTTATCTTTATTACTTAAACATCAAAGACTGATAGGGATAGGAGGATCATCAATCATCATTTCTGAATCTAATTCTGCTTTTTTCCCCCTGTCTTCAATGACTCGATATCTAAAAAGCCGTCCCCGAGCCAGCAAACAAGGAGCCTCTCTTTGCCACGGAGGAAGTAAATTCCATGTCCCGAGCTTGGTTTGGCTCAAGTCTTTGCCTACTCTGCCAAACCTGCGGGCTTCCTCCAGAGCGCTATACTCTTCATTCATTTCGCATAGGAGCAGCAACAACTGCAGCATCTGTAGCTCCTGTCTCAACGCTCAAGGCTATGGGTAGATGGTCATCATCTGTTTATGAACGTTTCCTCCAGCCCGAGGCCGAAGCCATCCTTGGTGCTTAAAAAGCAACGAGTGCCCTGTAAATTGCTGGCTTAAGTACAATAATTTATAGCATAACTACTTGGGGATATCTCTATTATACCTAGCTATGTTACGCAAACTAGTGTCTGCATAGAAGTATTGGTTTAATGTTGTTTCTACTGGAATTGCGCTGCTGGCTCCTCCGACTGGCACTTCCATGTAGCTCATGGAAGGGAGGTTGCCTGGTATGGTTCTTTGGGGGTGTTGCTGCCGCTCTCCTTGTCTTAAACTTTTCCATGTATGCCGATGGAAGGGCAGGGAGGTGTGCTCTTGTACTAGAGTACGACTCAGGAATGAAATATTCTTTCCTTCCTGCCCAGATTTATTTCTTCCCAGTCCCCGCTTGGTGTCAGGACCTTTTTTACATGTGATTATTTCCCCAGATGTACATGTACACAGAATTTAGGCAGATCTATAAATGGCATCGTTGAAGTTGCATTTTCTGCACTGTGCATGCTTCACGTGTACAAAATATTTGGCTCCAGTCTGTAAAAAACTTGGACTTCAAGAATTAAAGAAAGATCAAATTGAGTGCGAGTGAGAGTTCAAATAGTGTGCTGAAACAGCTGCCACAGACAAACAACTTTTGGATGATAAAGATGAAAACCTTTAAATGTCCCCGTCGACTCCAGAGATTTGGTTTCCCTGCCTGAACTGATCCAGGGAATCCTAGAGGAATCATCCAGGATTCCTAATGAGTTCCAGTCTCGACTGTGCACCAGCGCAGTACTGGTGTGGCTGGTGTGGTTCAGGAGGTAGAGTGTGTTGTCCACTGATCACAGGGTTGGTGGGCTTCCCCAGCTCCTTCTGTCGTAGCCAAAGTGTCCTTGGGAAACCTCGAACCCCAAATCAACCCACCTTGCATGGTAGCTCACCAGCAGTGTGTGTCTGAATGGCTGAATCAGAGTCAAATTCAAAACATTTATATTTCAATTATTTTGACAGACCTACAAAGGAAGGAATGTATCAGGGGACTGATATGAGACACTCGGTTCTTTCATTCTGGTATAAATAGTAAAAGTGTAAATACTCTTTAAACTTCCAGTCAAACTTGCTGTTTGCATGTGAGTGTATGAATCCTGCCACTCAGACGGGGGGGCATTTGGAATGAAAGAAGGGTGCTGAAGGTACACTCAGTTGAGGACAGTGATCTGTATGCTGCTATTATCCATAATTTATCAGCTGCCAGTCAGAAAGTGAACAGTGGACTTGTCTTCCATGCCTTTCAAATATCATTGTAATATATCTCTTTAGGCAGAGTAGCAAAACGGAAAAGTATATCATATATGCCAGTATGTGGTAACACTGATGTCAGATGAGAAACAGAGGGGATTTTTGGACTTAGTGGAAGTGGCAAAAGTGAAAAGGGGTTAGCGATGCAGCTACAGCAGCACTAAGGGTTGCTTTCGTGGGGCTCTTCTCGTGTGTCTTGGGGTTTTGCAAAAATTACAGTGTTGTGGTTCAGCTTTAGCAGGGACATGAAATGTGGAGGTTGAGCTGTCAGAGGGAATCAGAGTGGTCTTCAAGGCGGGGGAATTATGCACAGTCAAAAGATGTGTATGTGGAAACAACAGGCACCTCTCACCCCACTTCCACCTGGTTTTAACAATTGTATCTGGATATGTTATCTGGATAATGACATCTGAAGGATGGGTTTTCGCATTAACACCTCAATATGAAAATGGGTTGGGTGGGACTGACATGGCATGTGCCAGGTCAATCGCCTTGAATGAATGTCATTTGTTACACATCATCACATCACCTTTTCAACAGGAAAGACTCTGTAACCACTGCTACTACTTGTAGCTTTTTCCGGTTTTCAGAATGTGGTCTGTGCAGATGTATTTTTTTTTACCTGATGATAGCCACACTTTAAGTTAGAAAAAAAAAAAAAAAAAGAGAAATGAGTCACAATTTGGACTTTTAGCTGTTTAGAAGAACTAAGACATTCCAAAATCATTGATCTGAAATCTTGAATTCACTGAAACCTGTCCATGTGGGAAAAGAAACCTGGCAGAGTACATACAGCATGAGTTTCAGCACAAACTTTGAACCCCCTGGAGCTGAGGATGGTACTCTAAACAGGAGTAACATTAAGATTCTCCCTGTGCACTTTAGATGACTCTTACAAACCTAAAAAAAGGATTATCCAAGCACTTTCCACAGCTAATTGAGTCAATCAGTGCTGGTAATTAGCTGTTGGTGAACTCTACACCCTCACACAGAAAGTAAAGATAGGCTAGAGGGCTCAGGAGCACTGCAGTCTCATGTGTTTCCACATCTGGTTAACGGCATGTTTCTAATCCATGCGTCTTTAGTGTTGATGGACAAGGCAGAGCTCAGGGAGTGCACCGATTGCCCACACATTTTGCAGCCCTAAAAATAACCCAGGACAACAGGAGGGTGAAACCAGAGAGGAAAACCAGTTTGAAGATCAACAAAAATTAATATGAACATAAATAAGCGGTTAGGGATCTATGGGGCAGTTCAAGGAGCAGCATGGAGCTGGAATAATATTTGCCAAATGTCCAGTCTGGTCTCCTGGCCCGTGTTATTGCTTTTCCACACAGTAGGGAATGCGAGCATTCTGTGATTTGGTATACAGACATGGAGACTGCACTGCTGCAAAGGAATTTGGCACATTGAAGAGCCATGTTGAGAGACATCTGGGCAAAATGAGTCAGCTGCAAGGACACTCTCATTCTGTCCTGTTTTGCCTGTCTGTTAGTGTTCATTCACACTGTGGGTAAAACAATCCGCAGGCAATGTGTGGACAGTCAACAAGCCTGTTGGCTCAGAAAAACTGGCCGTTGTAAGCATTTTGCAGTCACTGCTCATCAACAAAAATTAACAATTTACATTATTTTGTTCTGTGCAACCATAACAGCCATGCTAGCAATTCTCTAAAACTGTAATTAGGCAAATACAAATGTTTAGCAGTTACAAAGTTTACCATGTTTTACAAGTTTTGGACAAACTAAAAGTTTGACTTGATTGTGGTACTAGTAAGTCAAGTATAACAACCAATCCTTTGAGGAACATGTGTGTATAAAATGTCTATCTAAGAAGACCTTTATAAAGCAAATTTGCCAACTTAGGGGGAATGTCACCAAAGTTTTAAATACACCATTTGGGAACCATGAATGTACCAAATTCCTCCTGTATATGTCAAAATATGTCACTAGATAATTAAAAAGGTTTTAATTGGTGGCACTATAGATGAAAAGTAAGTTTTATAGTTCAGATACTTAACTCAAAACCTCAAGATAACCTCAAAACAGTACAAAAGAAGTAGTTCACCAAAGTCATTGGGTGCATCTTCAGGGAAGCATGTCTGTGCATATTTTTGTTAATCCATCAGGTAAAGTTAATTGCCATGAAGCTTGGTACAGATTATTTGTGGTCACCACAGGACAAAGCTTGATGAGTTTGGTGAGCCGTTGACCTTTCTGCTTGCGTAATCCTCAGATCAAAATGTTAGTTCATCCAAAATACATGATCATCTGGGGACACTGAATGTCTGTAACAGTTTTTTGGTACAGTTTGTACATACATGTTTCATGGTATATATATAATCCATCCAGTAGCTGGAAGGACATATCATGTAAAACCAAAATATGTCAACATCATTCCGGCGCTACAGAAAAAGTCAGGGAGTAACCAAATTCAGTAGGATCCATCCTCTGGGGACCACTGTAATATCTGTATAAATTTGTATTCATTTATTTAAAATGATGGCGTGATATGTAAAACATATTTCAGTCTGGTCCAATAGACCAACACACATTGCCACCCCTAGAGCCCAGCTACTAATGGTGCTAAAAACATGACCCTTACAGTTTGACCTGTAGACCTGGCTTACATGCTGCCACTGACACTGATTTCACAGCTTTAAAGCAGCATTGTGAAATACAAACTATTTGACCCGTAGCCAAGGGTTGGTGGGCTAGCTCAATCACTCTCAGGACAGACTGGGCCTTCTTAGCCGTTATTGGTTACTGGGATTGCTGGTTGATGTAACATGCCTCAATACTGGTGCTCCAGTGTGGGAAAGTCGCCACAGACTCCAGATTTAAAAACTCTCTGCACTGCGAAATAAAGAGAGATTTACCTGGCGGTGATAGGCTTAATCAGCTTTGTGTGTTGCAAGGGCTTGGATGTAACAGCTGTTTGTTGATTGACATACTTGTAATTGGAGTTCCCAAGATGTATCATTACACGTGTTGGCAAATGTGTTGGTTGATATTATTTGGCAAACAATCTCTTACTGCTTTAGGCCACATTACTTTACTTAATGATAGGTCTAATTAGGATTGCAGTCATTACAAAAGAAGAGTCCATGATTTAGTGGTCTCGCTTTCATTGCCAAAAAGTGATAAGTTGACTCTGAGAGCCATTGCACACACAACATGTGCAAACATGTAGTTTTTGGGAATTTTGTTTCTGTTTAACATACTACAGCAAAAGACTGCTGGGTGCCAGATGTAAACATATAGAATGTTTGAAGTCTGCTACAGTCGAGATGAAATCTCTTATGCAGAATGGCTGCGTGGTTCCAGGGAAGGAAGTGAGATGTAGCGGAGGGGTTTTTGGGTCTTAATTTTTCTATATGTTTAGACATGTATCACATTCTGCACATTCCCCTGCCCCTCCCCTGTTACAATAGTAGGCGGACCTGGGAATAGTTTATTCTCTGTCACTATCTGCCACTTTTATAGGTGTTGCCTGATCTTTCTATCTTTAGACACCTCGTTTGTGAAAGATAATTCTGATAAAAATAATTGATCTTTAAGAGAAAATCATGCGAGTAAATAAGAAATGAAAATAACATAAATAAGTTCAATAAATTAACTGAAATGAATAGAATGAATGGAATAAAATTTTATATAAAATAAAATATTGTGGTAGACTGGCATACAGTAGTGACAAAATACTGTATGCAGGTTATGAACTGGTCAGACAAATTATGACCTTCTCCCTGAAGCTTCATGTAGTCCACAATCAGCCATTAGTTTTGTGCTGCTGATGCGGAGATGGAGTTTGCTGTCCTGGCACCAAGATGGGAAGGGTAGAAGGGTTCTGACCACCTCTATGTTGGCCATCATCATTCACCGTGATCAGGCCGATGACACAAACTTCATGATGGTGTTGGAGCCTTGGATGGGAGTACAGGAGAGGACTGAGCACGTAGCCCTGAGGAACACCAGTGTTGAGACTCAGGGTAGAGGATGTGGTGGTGCCTATCCATGCGGCCAGGGTTCTGTCCGTCAGTTCTGTCTAGTGCTAGTTCTGGGCTGGTGCTAGTGCCAGTTCAGAGTTGGTTCAACTTTAGAACTTGCTAAGAACCAGTTTTTTTTCTACAGGCTACAAAGCAGCCATAGAGCCACCACATTCATTACATCACTGCACATCAACGTTAGCTGGATCTGAGCACCTTTCTTGACCCCGAGGATGTAGTTGTAGGGATGTGATCCTGTACTTTGGTGACAACTAACTGAAAATAAGACCAAAGTTTTACCAGATCTTATCTTGCCAACGTTGATACTTCAACCATATGACAATCAATACAAAAGGAGGGAAAATATGAAAATATCTTCTATCACCACAGGTACAATCAGAACTTGTTGTCAGCTTAAAAAAAAGCTTGAAGTGTGAATGTATTTTTTTTTTGATTTCCCTTGACATTCCTTTGTGTCTGCCTCCCTTTACCCCCCTCCTTTTTCCACACCTCTCCCCTCATCACCAGCAGCAGCCCCATCTCCCCACACCGCCTGTTTTGATCCCAATATGCATTACGTGATTTAGAGATTATTTAATGCCTAATGTGGCCTTTTATCAGACATCCTCCCCAGGCTGCTGTCAGCACAGGCAACCATAGATTCTTGGCTATGGTTCAGTCGCAGACACAAACATCTAATCTCCCCTTGCAACAGCACATGCTTTCAATTAACATGAATCAAATCATAAATATGAAACAGATTAGTCTGCTTCAACCTGTCATGTCTCAGGTTGTTCAAGAAAATGATTTCAGTGGAATCCCTATCAGATTGGTGGCTCGGGCTGATATCTGATCATACAAGAGGTGTTAATTTGTGGGTAAATGATGCAGATGCAAAACACATTTATTTGCATAAAAACGCTATTTTGCAGCAGAGAGGAAAGTATACAGAATGGATGAACTTGTGGTTTCAGCTAGTCAGAGATTAATCAGAACAACATACAAGGAGCCTTGCTTAAAAAAAAAAGTAATGTTGTACTGGAGGAAGTTGGGAGTCTAATTAGTGAGTGCTGCTGCATCACATGTAGCGGCAGAGTTTTACGGGAATAACACTGAAATTGGAGAGAGATCTTAAAATGCCTTCAGCAGACTCAGCATCTGCCTTTTCCCTTAAGGCCAGCCAGCCTTTCATTCAGAAGCCAAATCTGCAAGACGCACTAGTTAACCACAGTGTAATCAACTCAAGCTCTAAAACTTTCCACCAGAGCAGCGTGCATCATTTTCCCTGCCCTCTTGTCTCTCTTTTTGGAAATTCCATCCGCATCCACTGACTCCGGGACCGCAGAAAGTACAACAAACATCCCGGCGGGAGAGCACCAAGAATCGTGCATGTTCTTACTTTAAACACAGTCATGGATGTCTGGCTTAGACATTGGCCGAGGAACCTTGTGTTTCATCTTTGGGATGTACAGTTGAGCTGGGATTTGAACATGATCCGTGTGCCAAACCAAATAACATGGCCTGTACAGCAAGACCGAGTTTAGAGGCAACTGAAAAAGACAGCTGTTTGTTTCTCTGGAGCAGCTTTCAATGGCACTTTCTCTTTAATCCAAGAATGAAGATGTGGGTATATTATAAATGGCGTGTTGTGCTTGAAGCCAGGGCTGAGAACTGGGCTCCAGGCCAGTTCAAATACAGATGCTGGCCCCACAGAGTGATCCATTTCGCTGCGGACAGGGCCTGGTAGGTGGTAAACCTTTCTCAGGGCTAACAAGGCAAACCATGGCCAAGAAAGGTGTTATGAAAAACACAAGTGCCTTTATTTGATGAGCATAGCAGAAAAATTATAATAACAGTCATGACGGCTTCAGAAACTTTTATAATTTCAAGGCAGTGTAATTCATCATGACTGAATGAAATACATGAATGGGAACATGCTAAATATTTAAAAAGTCTTCTGTAACACTTCTCGTCATCCCTTAAGCCTTTCCACAGTCAGGCACAGATAATGGCGTAAGTAGTGATTTATGATGCTTAAGAGTGCCTGATCAAGATTTATAAGTCAAGTGTGCATAAATTCTCCACTTTAATCCATCAGGCAGACAAAGGAGAGGGCTGCAATAAAAGCCAAACTTCTTCGAGAGGAAGGAGAGATTTATCTGCTGCTCTAAGGGTTTACTCAAACAAGGACGCATAATGTTGCAGCTACAGCACACAGACAGCCGAGAGTATTAGGGGCCATAGCTTTAAGACAGAATGAACTTTACAAGCAGCTCCGCTGGATGAGAGCGAGAGCAGTAAACACATGCAGAAAAAATCTATAGCCTTAAGGATAATAATGTCTTTTTGGACATGTAAATGTCACAATTTAAAAGCTGCATCAGGCACAGGCCCATACATCTGTTTTACGCCAGCATACATCACATTTACAGAAAAGATAACAGCGTTCTGGAATTATGTATTTCAGTGGCCAAAATTTGTCTGCACACAAAGCAATCCATTCCCATGAACCATTTCCTGCAGGCTAATGGTAAAGTTTTAAAAATGGCTTCTATCATGCAGTGTCTGAGATCATAGTCTTAAACCCCAACATGGCCTTGGGTTTTTCACTTTTTTGTTCTTTTTTTTCTCATTAGCTTCCTCTCATCTGTCAAATGGTCCTAACCCTAGTAAAGAAGACTTCCTGCTCTTAGGATGCCTTGACATAAAGACACATCCCTATAAAATACAAGGTCAGAAAGTTGGTGCTTGGCTTGGAATCCAAATGACGAATTTTTAGATGATCCGGCTGCATTCAGCCATTTTTGGAAGAATAAATCGCTTCATGCAGCTTTTGGCCATGTGTAAAAGTACTTTCATCATTATTTGTGGGTACAACTGAGTGTAACACCAGGAATGCCTTCAAGGAGAGTAAAGTCTGAAAGTGTGTGCTGTTTTGTCCATTTGTGTGATTTTCCACACCAATTTTACAAAGACACACAATTCAAGTGTGGTAATTCAGAATCAGGGCATTATCCCTAGAATGGACCTTTTTCACAGCAGCCATTTTGACATGAAATAGTAGCGTAAACAGTTTAACTACAGTTGCAAAATCCAGTACAATTGTAATAATTTGTGGCCTTTTTATAGATAGAGGTGAAGAATAGGTGTGTGGAGGTCAGGGTGGTGGATAAGTGTGTAGTGCATTTGATTTTTATGCAGGACACCAGAATTTGTGTCCAATGACTGACCTACAATAAACATTTGCCTTGCCGTAGTAGTATGAAGTAAGAATTATAAAGGTGCTGTCATTGGATATAAATAAGATAGTAATTGAATGTAACACTGTGTTTTGCTTTTACTTTCTCCTTTATACATTTTTTCAAGACACGTCATATAACCTAGTTTGTTTGATACAAGGATCGGTGTGTAGGATTTGGTGGAATCTAGCGATGAGGTTGCAGACTGCAACCAACTGATGAGCCCTCTACTTTCCCTTCCAAGTGTGTATGAGAACAAATGGTGACCACAAAACTGATGACAACATGGCTGACTCCATGGAAGACACCCCACTCCCTCTGTAGATAAAAACAGCTCATTCTAATGTAACATAAACAATTCTTATGTGATTATAAACTAATGACAACAGACCTATAAATATTAGGGACAGTAATAGAGTGTACAGGGGTTCAATGTGACAAAAGCCCACTTTGAACAGGCTTGGAACCAGAACTTTCAACTAAAAGCTGTTTGGCAGCTCTGAAGAGTGGCTGTACTAAAGGTCATGCCTTATTCCTGGTTCTTGGCAATGTTTTGGAAGAAGAGAAGACACTTCCTGCCAAATGAACACAAGGCCTTCAAATAAAGTTCAAATAAAATAGCCCAGACTCTTGTTCACTTTCTGTTAAGGCCCGTGTGTGGAGTTTTCTGGGCACCAGAATAAGCCACCAGTAGATTTTTCATCACCAAGGAAAACATATTGCCCGGTACACTTTTCAATATAAGCACTTTTCACTGTTTTACTCCAGGGCACTTGGAGAGAATTAGAGACAAATGCTGGCACCGGAAAGCAGACCTCACATTGCTTTTCTTATGAGCCTAGCTTTTTATTTTTTTTATTTTCTCCCTGAAGGTGTCTTAAGATGGAAAATTGCATCCCTTCCACTTATTTCACTAGGATGACAACGCTGAAAGCTCACACACATACAGAGCAATGACAGCACACGGTCTTACATTAACCCTAACAAAGCACAGAGGGTTGTTTGCCTCAGTATAACAAGAGAGGTTTGACCTTGGTGTGTTCAGTGGGAAGTGTCTGTCCCATATAAGACTGCTGACTAATGACATTGTTGTCTTTAGATATGAACAGCAGAGGTAAGAATATGAACAATGCACTCCATGAATACATGGGCAGGGTGAATTGCTGTGTCCTTAAACCATTACATTAATGGTATTCTGTCAAAGGCTCCTGGGAGGACTAATCTTACAGACAAACAAGCACATTCAGATTATAATAAATGATTAAGTAGATTGAAATTTCTTTGTAAATAAAAAAATATTAAAATTATAATGATACAGGTGGCATAATGTTATTTTTGTTACTTAAGAAAAAAAACAATACATTTAATTAAAAAGGACTAAATTGAAAAATTGGACAAATCGGTAGGAAAAGATAAACAAAACCCAGACAAAACACTAAGTTAATATGATCCATTCAGTGGTTTAAATAATTAGATAGACAGTACAGATACATTTAGGGAACCAAAATATACACATGCCAAGTTGAGCGTATTTAAAACTATATATAGTCGAAAACTATTTGCCTACTTTTTTCCCCCCCATTTCATATTATGTTGTTCTATTTTGCAACACATATATAGATATACATATATACACATATATATACACACACACATATATACACATATACATGTATATATATATATATATATATATATATATATATATATATATATATATATATCTATACACACACATACATGCCCCTAAAAGTGGCTATCTTTAGCAGGTCACTAATGCTAAATTTACTGAGAGGGAGGGAGCTAGCAGAATTGATGGGTGTACTTACAGTTATAGAGGGTAAATGACATATGTTCTAAGATAAATTAAATTAATAATTACCTTTGGTGTATCTAAAACATGTAACTTTTCCAATTTCTGTAAAAAAAAAATCATGCTGTTTGTGCTTGTAGGAAACACTAATCATCCTGCCAATCCACTCCCCTCCTGCCCCCACAGCTGCTCAGCTACAGAAAGCAACCGAGTTCACAGTATATCCGGGACCACTGCAGTCTGTGTGATTCAGATTCAGGGGATCCGCAGGTTCTTTTGCCTCCTCTGTGGCATAACAAGCATGCAACAATGCCTGCTTTCTCCCTGAGGAAAGGACACTGAAACTTTGATCTGAAGGATGTGGAGGATTCTGCAGAGGGCCTGTTGGACCGGCACAATTTTCATGAATTTTGATTTTGGTGGAGGTGCTAGTTATCCTGTCAGTGTGACTTAGGGACAGATGGTGGTCTTAGCTTGTAGCTACAATTAAGTGACCTCCAGTAAACCTAGCTGTGTTTACTCCAAAACAACAAAAACTTCCTGTCTGGCATTACTACACTCACATTTCACCTCACCTCTCCCGAGATTTCAGAATGAGACTTGAGTGAACACAGCGGACCAAGCTAAAGGAAAACATTTCATTTCCCTTGTAACCAGATCAACAGAGGACTCGGCTAAATTGTATTATAGATATAGATTGACAACGCTACCTTGGGACTTCCACCTTAAGACTAAACTCAAGGTATTAGTTTACACTCAGTAACTACAGATCTAGAGATTCCCACCAACACAGGCAAGCACACAGGAATGATCAGAGACGTGACGTGAAGAAACCATTTATTTTAAATCAATAAATAACTCATACCTTTGAAATAAGGTAAAAATAAAGCGAAATGCCAATTAACAACCATAAATAATAAACTAATTAAGAGTAATTACAGCTCATTTTAACACAGTGAGGGATCAGATAAAAGTGGCATAAGGTTTAAACTGCAATAAATATACAATTAAATAAAGATTTTTTTCTTTATTTGATCTGGGAATGAGACTCAACAATCTGCTATCTTCAAACCTCCAACCCCAAGCGTTGTTATATCTTTCTCCACTCTGATTGGCTGTTTCCATCCAGGCCCGGTGTATTCTTGCAAATGCCATTAGGAGCAGGACCCAGATCTGTCTCGTGTTCTACTGTCAAGATATACTGAAAGTTTGAGTAAATATGACAAAAAGGTATTTTTATAAAAGTTACCTACGGCAGCTTTAATTATGCTTATGCAACAGAGAACTTTAGCCAACACTACATAACTTGATCAGAAAGGAGTATACAGCAGCTGAACAGACATCACCATGCAGCAGAGGCAGAAGAGGAAGCTCAAGGCTGACATGATGCACATTATTTCCAAGAGGCTAATGTGAAAGTTTACGCGAGGTCAACCTAACCTGCATGTGGTACGGTTGTATTGTCGGACACTTATAATAGCCATAACAATTATATTGACAAACTTTGACGGATTGAAGGATTACATTGTAGCCCATTTCGCGGTTGCATGCTGCAGTGCTCTCACCAAATACTGGACCAAATTCAAAACAAAACGTTGTCCCCATTAGTCACTTTGACACAAAAACCTTGAAAAATAAATAAAAAATAAATAATCAAATATTTAAGTTACCCAATTTGATTTATTTATTTCTTGTTTCCTCAAAATATATTTTGTATTCCTAAACCACACAACGTCCCTAGGCAATTCTAGCCCAGTGTGATAGACCTTAGAACGGCACCTCATGATTGAAAAGTGGCAACATTTGTATTAAAATTAGGAGCAGGAGTTTGCTTTAGATTGTAGGTTGCATGACACACAGGGGAATATGCACAAACCTGAGAACCTACTGTTCTACCTGGTGTCTTAATCAACCCTTCAGATTTATTTTGTTCCCAAGAGTGGACTTTAAAACTGGCCTACTGACCACTGATGAACTAGTCCCTGCAGTTGGTTATACAACATTGCTTAATGAAAATTAAAAGGAGGAAAATGTGTGATGGACAACAGCAGGTGGGTGCCTGTCAAGGTTTATAATAGCACTTGATTAATAGGAGCTTTTTGAACATTTCACAGTGTGAGTCTCAGGCCAGACTGATTAATAACACATGAATTCAAATGATTTTGGTGGCCTCAGAGGGGGGAAATAGCATATAAATAGCAAATAGCAAATAGCAAATAATCAGGGCTATTAAGGTTATTATGTCTAAATCCTGTCCATTTCACATTTGTCTTCAAACGATCTCTCTAATGGCCTCAGATATACACTTTTACCCTTGGAAATGAATTATTAACCAGTGGTGATTGCCTCAACTGTGCAATAAGTGCAGGATGGCATTTCAGACTTATTTAACAGTTTGGGAGCTGTTTAAAGTATCATCTTAGTTTATTACAACCAAGGTTGCTGTCAGAGGTAAAGCCACGAGTTCAGTTTTGATAAGGTACTTGACAGGTTAACTGCTAAAATGAGGATGGTGTATTAAAATGAGTTTTGGAGAATAAAATAAGCAGTTAAACAACTGACCTTTCCTAAGTCCCACCCCTTTTTCCTTTGTGCTCCAATAACCTATTAATCTATTTTAAAAAGACAATCACATATTTAAGATGGTTAAAAGATAAAAGTGACAATATAATAGTTGCATCTTAAGATAGATAGATAGATAGATAGATAGATAGATAGATAGATAGATAGATAGATAGATAGATAGATAGATAGATAGACTGTATTAATCCCCGAAGGTAAATTGGGTCGTTATAGCAGCCAGGTACATTAAAATACAATAAAATACATTAGAATAAAATACAACAATAGAATAAAATACTTTGATAAAATAAAATACATAGATAGAATAAAATACAATAGAATAAAATACAACAATAGAATAAAATACTTAGAATAAAATACAATAGAATAAAATACTTAAATAGAATAAAATACTTGGATAGAAAATATAAAAAAACGATAAAAGATAAAAAGGTAGGTAAGGTGCAAAGTTTTTAGTTTTTAGTTGCAAGATGGTGGTAATAGTACTGATGACATGATGGTAGTGTTATTGTTAATAACAGTAAATAATAATAACAGTATATAATGATAATATTAATAATAATAATATAATAATATGTATATATAATATGATGACTGAACAGATATACATGTATACACATAGATAAACATTAATATTGATATAATGTAAACATGTGTCATATATTCAGCCTGTGCAAGGTGTGCATACATACATACTGCAATATATATACACAATATATATATATAATATGTACACATATATATACAAGATATGATATGATATATAGCACATGTATAATAGATACTTGACTATACAAGAAGATATACATACAATAGATAATATCTTATATATTGTTATATAATAATAATAATAATAATAATAATAGTAATAATTGTAATATATAACATATAATCATAACAATAATAGTAATAACAATGTAATATTATTAATGTAATAATAATATATTGTATAAATATGATATATAATATCAACATGGTTTATATTAACACATATCACATATGATAGTATATGATGAAGTATATGTTCCACAGGTAGATTTAGTCCAGTTCTGTGATTGTGGATCTGACAGAGGCAGATGAGTTATAGAGTCTTATAACAGTGGGGAGGAACGATCTCCTGTATCGTTCCTTAGAGCAGCGTGGTTGAATGAGTCTGTTGCTGAAGCTGCTCTTTAGCTTGTCCAGTGTTGTGTGGAGGGGGTGGGAGGGATTGTCCATGATTGCCAGCAGTTTTGCCAGCATCCTCTCCTCCACCACCTCCTCCAGGGTGACAAGCTTCAAGCCAACAACAGACTCGGCCTTCTTAATGAGTTTGGTCAGTCTGTTGGTGTCCTTTGCCTTGATGCCCACACCCCAGGACACCGCAGCAAAGAAGATGGTGCTCGCCACAACAGACTGATCTGCATCCTGTTGCAGACATTGAAGGACCTGAGCCTCCTCAGGAAGTAAAGCCGGCAGGGTAAGCCAATCAAAGGCAATGTAGGGTGGGTCATTACTTTGCCACCCTGGGGGGGAAAGTATTGCAAACTGTAGCTTTTATCTTTAAACCATCTTCAAAATGTGGTTGTTTTTTTAAAGTAACTAGCTACCTAGCTAACCAGCTAACGATTTATGTAGATTTAGCCAATTTGTTTTTCCACTAGGGTGGGAAGCATCTAATTGACTAGTAGTCGTTGCCTTCATTGGTTTGGTTGGTTTTGAAGAATGTCAGATGGGTTGGTCATGCCTTCGCCATCCTGAGAAACATAGCATAGCCTGTATGTCATTGGAAAAAGACAGCCACATTTTGAATATGTTACAGTTAAAAAATCAGTTGACAAGCTTAGCACATAGCATATCTAAGTACAGGAAAGGAGAAAGTTGACTGAAGGAATGAGGCTTAGGAAGGGTCAATTGAATAATTGATGAAGGAATCTAAGTTTTATAAACCGATCAGCCTTAACATTCTGACCACCTGGGCACCCTGGTGGTCAGAATGTTCTGCAGCCCCATACTAGTAAACTGTGATGTCATTATGGAAAAAAATAAATATATAATAAACAAATAAATTAAATGGTTATGTCTATCAAATGGTTTGAACTATGAACAGTAGTGAAGAGGCACTAGGTGAGGCAGGCAGTTCACTTGCCTCATGGTAGGGGGCACTCGTGAGCCCAGAGATTCTTATGCTACTCCGCAGCTGCAGAGTAAGTGACAGCGAGCTAGCATCTTACAGTCCGTGGTTACAATTAGCTCAAACAATTATCTAAACTGGACGAAGCAGGAGGTAATAAATAAAGGAAGACCAACACCGGAGCTGAAAGGTTTGCTTCGCGCTACGGGACAGAAGATTACCCGCTCTTTTCAAACGGAGTGGTACAAACGAAAAGACTAGCTGTGTGGATGTCCAGCGAGGAACCGCCTTCTCTGCTTTCCCTGCCTTCTTTTCTCAACCTGTGATAATGTGTGGACTCAGATGGGATATTGTGACATGAAGAATTTGCAGAGAAGCCTCAGCAAACATGAGCAGTCTACCACTCACATTCAAAGCCAGATCGCGCTATAAACTTTTGGGATCACCGGGATCGACCTGGCTTTGGATGAACAGCGGAAACTGAACATTAGCATCCACAATGCTAAGGTAAAGGAGAACCGAGAGATTTTGAAAGATCTCATCAATGCCACCTGCTTCCTTGCCAAACAGCAGCTGGCATTTCGTGTAAATGATGAAAGTACAGGCTCTGCTAATCGTTGCAACTATGTTGAGCTCCTGCATGCCTTTGCTGAGAAAGCTGACAGGCTAGCTAGACATTTGGAGACATCCACTGTATTTTCTGGTGTGTCAAACAGAATACAGAATGATTTAATTGAAGCGGTCGGTGATGTCATTATAAATTACATTAAAAAGGAGATAAGTGCAGCCCCATTTGTTGCTGTAGAAGTAGACGAGACCACAGATGTCACAAACAAAGCTCAGATCTCTGTCATTTTGCGCTATGTGGCTAAAACTGAAGCAGACTGTGAGGCGAAGGAAGCGTTTTTGGGCTTCGATGACGTGAGTGCGGACAGACGCGCTCCTGCCATAGCTGAGTATGTCCTCGGAGTGTTGGAGAAATATCACTGTGTCGACAAGCTTGTAGCTCAGACTTATGATGGGGCGGCTGTAATGGCTTCAGAGCTTAACGGGGTGCAGGCTAAAATTAAAGAGAAGGTACCCGAGGCCATGTTTACCCACTGTTACGCACACAAGCTGAACCTGGTGCTGTTGCATTCAGCAATTCGCATGCCCGAGTCTCGTGTGTTTTTTAAAACAGCGGAGGGACTTGGGACATTTTTCAGCAAGTCCACAATGTGCACCCACTTGCTGGATGATGTTGTCAAGCGCTGTTTACCCAGAGCACTGACTACAAGATGGAGCTCAAACTCCAGGCTGCTGCAGACCATAAGCATGCACCAAAATGACCTGCGCGCGTTATTCCACATCATTATGGAGAATCCTGACAGCTGGAATAATGACAGGCTGATGTCAGCAGGATACGATCGGTGGCTGTCAAAAGCATCGACATGCTTTCTCCTCACGGCATATGAGCGCATTTTCAATGAAACTGATGCGCTTTTCAGAGTGCTGCAAAACAAAGTGATGGACATTGAATATTGTGTAGTGAAGACACTGGGAGTATACTGTATCTGGCGTTTGTTCAGGGGCTATCAAAGAGTTCACAACGGGGTGCCGGCCAGAACACCAACTTAAGGCCAATTAACTTTCAGAGGGTCCAAATGAAGAGGCAGGTGATGGATAGTGCAGGTGTTTAATACTCTCTTTGCTGGCAATGAGGTCATGTGATTTTCTATATCAAAAGAACAATAACAAATACACAAATGAATAAAGAATAAAGCTCTTAATCTCTAATAAACATAATAAAGGAGTACTGAAATTACTACATCTCCATTTGCCTCTAATTACCACTATCACAGCCCTGAAACACACTTCACCTGACTTACTAGCATATTAACACACATATAAACAACATCACATGGTAACATTTACGTAACGCTCACTGTTAACATTACACTAGCGAGTCGGAGCGATAACAATAACATAACACGTGACTGGAGCGGTCATTCTCAGCACTGAAAAGAATCAAGACATACAGTCGGAACAGAACTGATCAACGACAGCTTTCTTCCCTGGCAGTGATCTCCATTGAGACGGAGAGACTTTTAAAACTAAAAGAAGACAAGGAAGACTTCTACAAAAAAGTAACGGACATTTTTGTCCAGAAGGATCGGTGCATGCATGGACTTAAATAAGGGTAAGACCATAATAGCGTTTTTTTTTTTTTTTATTAAATGTGCATCACGTGGGCTACCTAGGGGAGTTGGTCAATTGGCCGTGATTTGTATTCTTACCTGAGAAATGCATTTGGCAAAAAACGCAGCACTACACAGCTTTTGCAGTCCTTTTACAAGCGTAAACAAGCAGAGGGAGAGGACCTCCGTGACTACTCCCATGCACTGTCACAGATTTTAAGCTCCGTAGTGAAGCAGTCTTCAGATGTAATACCAAATGAGAAAACTGTTCTTAAGGATCAGTTTGTCGAAGGTTTAAGGGATGCTGCCCTTCGGCGTGAACTCAGGAATATGGTTAGAGACAAACCAGATTCCAGCCTTCTAGAAGTGAGGAACGAAGCTCTCTTGTGGGAAATGGAGGACAGCAGGTTCCATCATTCCAGAGCTGTTAAGAGTAACCAAGTTAAGTCAGGGGTTTCAGAAACCCAGTGCTTCCATGTTACAACTGACAATTCAATTCAATTAAATTTTATTTGTATAGTGCCAATTCGTAACAGAAACCATCTCAGGACACTTTTCAAATAGAGCAGGTCTAGACCGAACATTTACAGAGACCCAACAGTACCACCATGAGCAAGACCTTGGCGACGGGGGCAAGGAAAAACTGCCTGTTAAAAGGCAGAAACCTAGGACAGACCCTTTGGCTCTAGGTGGGTGGTCTTCTGCCTCGACCAGTTGGGATGAGAGAGAGAGAGAGAGAGAAAGAGAGAGAGAGAGAGAGAGAAAGAGAGAGAGAGAGAGAGAGACAGAGACAGACAGACAGATAGACAGACAGTTGCAATGGCCAATGTACTGTATTAGATGATGTTCAAAGGGCAGTAGCTATTCAGGAAAAGCAGCTAGCAGAGCTAAGCAAAACAATAAGTGAGCTAGCTGGTGCTGTAAGTGAACTGAGTAAGCGCAGCACTCAACAGATTTTCCCAGGACCCAAGCCAAGAGCTAGCTCACAGCCAGAGTTCACAATGGATGGCCAGCCTATCTGTTTCAAATGTAGAGGTGTTGGGCACATTGCAAGACGGTGCCCACAGGCAAAAAGGGGGCAAGATTCCTCAACACCAGGTCTCCCTGTAGCACAGGAAAACTCCCACCCTCGGTTGTCATGAGCCAAACAACTCTGGGGGAGATAGCTGGTTCACCAAATGAGACTCCTGACAAAAGTAAAATCTTAGAGTGTGCAGTTGGAGAATGCAAGACAGTTGAGGTGAAACTCCGGGGTGTTACGGTATCATGCCTACTTGACACTGGTAGCATGGTCAGTACAATTTCAGAGAGTTTTTTCAGGGAACACCTGTCAGAAAAAGGGGAAGACATTCTTCCTGCATTTGAGTGGTTAAAGATCACTGCTGCAAATGGATTAGACTTACTGTATATGGGCTATGTGGAGCTTGATGTAAAAGACATGGGCCTGACTATCCCAAAACGAGGTTTCCTGATAGTTAAAGATTCTGCACACTCTTCTGCCGTTATGGGTCTAATAGGGATGAATATTGTCAAAAAATGCAAAGAACTAGTACACGATGAGTTTGACACCAAACTGCATGGTAAATGTGACTCACATTGGAGAGCGACTTTTCATCACCTTCAGACAGCAACTGTAACAGACAGACTCTCTTTTGCTAGAGTAGCTGGTAAAGATATAGTTCATGTGCCTGCTTCATCTGCTGCTACAGTCATGGCTAGGGGACTTAGGACTGTGAGTGAAGGTGGCCCTTTGTTGTTGTTGGAGCCTATCAGTGCACCCATACCTGGCGGTTTGGTTGTTGTGCCGACTTTGGTTTCGTCTGAGAGTCACGTTTTCCCAGTGCAGGTCATGAATCTGTCTGATGAAGACATCTGGCTGAGGCCAAGGACAAGGTTGGGGGTTTTAAATCTTATAGATAGTGTGAAAAGTGATGAGGTTTGCGAGGTACAGTTCCAGAGAATCTCAGCAGACACTGAAGAAGTGCGTATTGACCAACATCCTGACACATCCACAGATGTACAGCCCATCCTAGACCAGACCTTTTTAAAATTCCCCCCCCCAAAATTTATTAAAAGGGAGTCGGTTTTTTCTTGAGGAGGCTATGTGTCGAAAGAAAACAGAAATCTCAACTCAAAAACAAGAAGTGATGCCTTTCCGCTCTCGAGGATTGATGAGAGCTTTGATGCTCTGAGAGGGGCAAAGTTCTTTTCAACCATAGATCTGGTGAGCGGGTACCACCAGGTAGCCATGCATGAGAGAGATAGGACTAAGACAGCTTTGAGAATGCCTTTTGGTGTATGCAACGGACCAGCAACATTCCAGAGACTTATGCAAGTCATTATGAGCGATCTCATTTTCCAGATACTCCCGGTTTACTTAGATGATATCTTGGTTTTTTCAGAGACATTTGAGCAGCATCTCGAAAGACTTGAGACTATACTTAAGAAACTGGCAGACACGGGACTTAAGGTGAAGTTGCAGAAGTGTGCTTTCCTACAACAGTCAGTGAAGTTTCTGGGACATCAGGTGTCAGCAGAAGGTGTAAGAATGGAACCCTCCAAGATCTCTGCTGTTAAAAACTGGAAGGTCCCAACAACTGGCAAAGAGCTGCAGTTATTTTTGGGGTTCTGTAGTTACTACAGGAGATTCATTCAAGGTTTCTCACAGATTGCCGGGCCACTTCATGACTTGTTCAACAAATGTTCAGGTGTGACGAAAACAGGGAAAGTACGTCACCAGTTTTGTACAATGTGGACTCCAGAGTGTGACTCTTCTTTTGAACACTTAAAACAAAGACTTACCTCAGCTCCCATTTTGGGTTTTGCTGATTTCACACAACCCTTCATACTTGAGACAGATGCCAGTCAGCATGGATTAGGCGCTGTATTGTGTCAGCAGCAGGGTGACACCAAACAAGTCATAGCCTACGCCAGCCGCAGACTCCGCCAGGCTGAGAAAAATTACCGTAACTATAGTAGTATGACGTTGGAGTTGCTTGTCTTAAAATGGGCAGTGGCTGAAAACTTCAGGGGTTACTTGCTTGGTTCAGTTCCCCTCTGCCACCTCCAGACAGCTAAGTTAGGTGCTATAGAACAGAGGTGGGTAGCGCAGCTATCTGTCTTTGAGTTTGAGGTTAAGTACCGTCCTGGTTCGAGAAACGCCGCCGCTGATGCACTCTCTCTGCAGGGGAGCCTGAAACTGACCCTGATTTGCATTTTGACAATTGCATTGCGGTTTGTAATCTGATTGAGCGAGGGACAATTCTGGATCCTGGTCTTGTCAGTAAAGGTTTTGAGTGTAACAAGGTGAGACAAATCCGTGCTGTGGAGTCGGGGTCTAGTGACTTAAGTGCAAGGCAGAGAAACACCCCCACACTGCCAGGTTATACCAGAGGGGAGCTGATAGGTTTTCAGAGCAGTGATCCCACACTAAAAGCTTTCAGAACATTTTGGGATCTGGG
The DNA here is from genome assembly GCF_905237075.1 of Dicentrarchus labrax. Lineage (NCBI taxonomy): Eukaryota > Metazoa > Chordata > Actinopteri > Moronidae > Dicentrarchus > Dicentrarchus labrax. The sequence continues at coordinate 1,651,248 of NW_026136703.1, read as the reverse complement.
AGGAAGGCCAAGCCCCAGAGAGAGAGGCTCTGTCTAGCCAGGTGAAAAGACTGTTGAAACAGTGGAGCTGCAAAAGGAAGGGTTGCTTTACAGAGTTGCCACAGACCCACGTCATGTTGAAGTGTGGCAGTTACTCGTGCCTGGGTGTTTGAGGGATCAAGTTCTAGAGAATGTACACAACAACATGGGACATCAGGGCATAGAACGCACTGTAAACCTGCTAAGAGAGAGGTGTTTCTGGGTAGGGCTATGAGAGGATGTTGAAAACCGGGTTAAAAACTGTGAGCGGTGCATTTTGACCAAGATGCCTCAGCCGAAAATCTATGCTCCAGTTCAAGCAGTTTTGGCCTCCAGACCACTAGAAGTGGTGGCTGTTGATTTTACAATGTCGGAGCCAGCTTCTGATGGGCGTGAAAATGTCCTTGTTGTGACTGATGTGGTCACCAAGTTTACGCAAGCATATCCTACTAAAGACCAGAAAGCTGACACTAGAGCTAAAGTTTTGGTCAGGGAGTGGTTCATGAAGTATGGGGTCCCTGAGAGGCTTCATTCGGACCAAGGCAGAAATTTTGAGAGTGAAGTTATAGCAGAACTGTGCAAGCTTTATGGGGTTAAAAAGACAGGGACGACTCCTTACAGGCCGCAAGGAAATGCTCAGTGTGAAAGATAGGAACACATCATGACACTTCCATCTGAGAAAAAAAGGCGTTGGCCAGAGCATCTTCCTGAACTGGTGTACGCCTATAATGTGACACCGCATTCCTCCACAGGGTACTCGCCCTGTACTGGCCTCGCTAAACGTTTGCGTATTTAGTTATCCAGCGCGTATAAACAGCCAGGTGAGGTGAACAAAGAAGAGAGATGCTGCTTTATCCCGAGGTCTTTTTCTCCTCTCCTTTATTTTACACACGGCAGTGCAAAAACAAGCTGTAAAACTGTAAACACAAATAAAAGTACCTTTTAGCTCATATTGCCTTTTTCCAATCATTTCCAAATCCAAATGCAACACATACATCGTTTTCTACTAAGCGTGAGCCGCTATTACATGGAAAACAAAGGAATCTACACTTCGTAACAACACATTCATTTCCTTAAGAAAACGGCTAATATAAAACACCTTATATTACACACAGCGTTACTCACCGGCATTGCCCCCGTGGGAAACACGACTGTGCGGGGTTTGAAGAAACTTGTAAGAGGAATTGACACAACACAGAGCGCAACTTGGTCTGGAAGACTGAACACAAAACTTGTTCAAAACGAGAGTACCATCGGAAATAGAAACCATACACCAAAACCTGCCGTTACTGCAAGTGGCCAATAGATGGCGTTAACGCACTGTAAATAGCCAAAGAAAGTCTTACCAAGAAACACAAAATGAATGAATGGTCATTAAGACCAACACACGCCCTATTATCTACTTTTCGGGGTACAGCCACATCTCCCAGTTGATATATTGCTAGGGCGTGAATCACCCGGTCCAGAATTTGTTGTTGTTAAATGAGATTTCCCACTTAGGTTAAATGTAGTTCTTAGGGTTCATAAATGTCAGTATATGTGTTTTTGTTCTTTCATTTTGTGTGTAATATCCTCTAAATGTGAGGAAAAGTTGAGTTAGAGTGTAAGTACATTGGCACAGGTTATGGTGTTGTTGCAGATTATGGTCACAAGGCGGCAGTATTGAGTAATGTTACTGTTACCGCGCCAGGTGCATCATGGTCTCTCTTCCTGTTTTAGGTGTGAACAATGTGGAGATAGCGTGGAGAGCAGTGTCGCGGGCTATCATGTGAAGTAGTAGGTAACTGGACATATTTCTTGTAAAATATCCATGTATAAACATGTGAAAAACATTATTGATCGATATTTGAACAAGATGGTTTGTTTTATGCACTGTTGGAGTTTGTGTCCTGCCGTTTTGAGTGCGCGTCCACGAAAATTGTGTTGCTAATGTGCATGCTAATGTCCGAGTGAATAAAATCTGACTATGCTTGTACTTTGTCATTAGAGAAATGCACTGGTTTATGTTTTATTTAACTCTGTGTGGCATCTAATTCCACGGGCTACATTTGAAGGATTCTGATCCAAATCTTACCGTATCATTCCTCCCAGTGATTATTTCCCAGATTAAATGGGTTACCTCCAGGCTAGTTTCTTAAAAATTAATAAATATAAAAATAAGCCAGTCTTTTGAACGGCTCTTTGAAAGGAACGGCTCCTCAAGATCCAGCTCCCTTCAAAGAGCCGTAAATCCCATCTCTATCTCTGACCCAGTCGTCTAGCAATCACAATTTGGCCCTTGTCAAAGTCACTTAAATCCTCACGCTGCCCATTTTTCCTGCTCCTAACACATCAACTGTGAGGACAAAATGTTCACTGGATGCCTAATATATTCCACCCATTGACAGGTGCCATGATAACCAAATAATCAGTGTTTTTCACTTCACCAGTCAATTGTCCTAATATGGCTGATCAGTGTATCTCCAATAAAGTGGTTTTGATCAGTGGTTCCCAACTGGTCTGGCACAAGGATCCACCTTTCTACTATTTAAATACATCTGATGATTAGACAAATTGTAAGCACAGTTTAGCCAGACTGCTCATGTTTCTACATTTGTAGACATGTGTTGTAGCATTAGCTGTGTTGCCAGATTTCAGCAGATATACTCGATGAGCACAATGTTATAACCACAGAAATAAACCCAAGTGTCAGTGCCAGAATTTAACTAAAACCAAAACCAATACTAATTACTAAAATAATAATAATGATGATAATAACAAAAACATATTCAGCACTGTTTTCTTAGTGTTAAGCCAGCTATGTGTTAACACAGGAACGCAGTAAACAGCCATTTTTTCACACCTGTATTCCACCCCTACTCTGCTTCTATTCAATTCAATTCAATTACATTACATTTTATTTGCATAGCACCAAATCATAACAGTTATCTCAGGACACTTTTCAATTGGATAAAGACAGAAGGACAGAGACAGAGATAACGACAGAAGGACAGAGACAGAGACAAAGGTGAACAGCGACAACAGTAATGGTAAATGGACCTGTATTTGTATAACAACCACTCAAAGCGCTTTCACACTAGATGGCACATTCACTCAGTGATGGTAAAGCCCATCGAACAGAAACTAACTCATTCATACACATTCACACAATTCGGGGTTCAGTATCTTGCTCAAGGATACTTCGACATGTGACACCAGGGAATCGAACCAAAGGGGCCTGACCATGAAGAGCTTTGTAGGTGAGGAGGAAAATTCTATTCTGAATTTTACAGGGAGCCAGTGTAGAGAAGCTAATACAGGAGAGATGTGATCTTTTTTCCTAGTTCCTGTCAGTACTCGTGCTGCAGCGTTCTGAATTAATTGGAGCATCTTAACAGGCTTATTGGGGCAACCTGATAATAAGGAGTTGCAGTAATCCAGCCTAGAAGTAAGTGCATGGATTAGTTTTTCTGCATCCGTCTGTGACAGGATGTGTCTAATTTGTTAAATGTTACGTATATGAAAAAAGGCAGTCCTCGAGGTTTGCTTTATGTGAGAATTAAATGACATATCCTCATCGAAGATCAGATTCCTGACAGTGGTGCTGGAGGCCAAGGTAATACCACCTAGAGTAACTATATCTTTAGACAGTGAGTCTCGGAGGTGTTTACAAAATTGCAGCTCATCCAGGTTTTTATGTCCTTAAGACATGTTTGTAACTTAGATAACTGATTAATTTCATCCGGCTTGATCGACAGACATAACTGGGTATCGTCTGCATAACAGTGAAAGTTAATGGAGTGATTCCTAATAATATTGCCTAAGGGAAGCATATATAAAGTGAATAGAATTGATCCAAGTACAGAATCTTGTGGAACTCCATGACTAACTTTAGTATTTATGGAGAATTCATCATTAACGTGTACAAACTGAGAACAATCTGATGAATATGACTTAAACCAGCTTAGTGTGGTTCCTTTAATGCCAATTTGATGCTCAAGTCTCTGTAAAAGAATATTATGGTCAATGAGACAGAGACAAGTCCATTGTCGAAAGCAATTAAAAGGTTGTTATTAACTTTAACCAGTGCTGTCTCTGTGCTGTGATGAACTCTAAATCCTGACTGAAAATACTCAAACAAGCTGTTGGTGACTGGTTTCTCCAGAATCTTAGAGAGGAAGGGGAGGTTAGAAATCGGTCTATAGTTGGCTAAAACCTCTGGGTCAAGAGTGGGCTTTTTAAGAAGGGGTTTAATTATAGCTACTTTAAAGGACTGTGGTACATATCCTGATAATAAAGAAAAAATTATCATATCCAGTAAAGAAGTGCCAATTGAGGGTAAGACTTCTTTAAGCAGCCTAGTTGGGATAGGGGTTTAACAGACACGTTAATGGCTTTGATGTAGAAATTATTGAAGTTAGTTGATGAAGATCGATAGCTGACAGTCTAAATATATATCTGATTTTACATTAGTTAAAGTCCCTGAACTTGGAGAGCCACTGATAACTGTTGATGGCAGTTGGTGATTAATTTTCTCTCTAATAGTAATAATTTTATCATAAAAGAAGCTCATAAAGTCATTGATACTTAAGTTTATGGGGATATGTGGCTCAATAGAGCTGTGACTCTCTGTCAGCCTGGCTACAGTGCTGAAGAGGAACCTAGGGTTGTTCTTATTTTCTTCTATTAGTGCTGAGTAATAGGCTCCTCTGGCATTACGGAGGGCCTTTCTATAAGTTTTAAGATTATCTTGCCTATGGAATTAGATTTGTGCCAAAAGAAACAAACAAAAATAGGAATTTGAGAGAACATAAAACTAATTTCAAAAATAAAACTTATAACTTGCAATCAAATAATTTGTCAAATAGTATAAAATATTGACATACATTTGTTTACGGTTCCCTCTGCTTCTCTCTCTAAGCTCAGACTTTGGCGCTGACTCTCGGCTTTACGGTCTCTCCTCTGCTCTCTCTCGTTTGCGCTCCCTGATTTTTTGTTTGTAGTTTTGGCACAAACCTCTCGGGTGGGCGGGCTTTATCAGCAGAGCGTCCCCATTGGCTAATCAGTTTTTGACTGACAGAGCACAGTAGGCTCAGTGCCCCGGAAGTTACGTGTAGGTAGCTGGCGCGCTAACATATTCTTCGTGGCACAGCCAGGTCTCAGTAAGACAAAGTAAATTAAAGTCATAATCTGATTAATTCACTAGAACAGCTTCAGAGGACGGAGACCTGATGTTTATTAGTCCACATTTCATTCTTTTATTTTTTGCTACTGTGGAGTTTGTTTTAATTTTCATTACATTCAAAATTGAACTGTGGTCGGTGGCTTCGCTAAATTCACATGCCTAACTACTGAGCTGGCAATAACCAGAGTTGGTTTTTCAGTGGGTGTGTCGCTGAGTGGGGAAAATTTAGTGGACACATGAACCTGTTGGTGGTAAACCGTGGGCTTCTGCTGTCTGGGGCTTTGCCTCCTTCAGACAGTCACCCAGCCTCCCTGGCTTCCCGGCTGCTCCGTAACCCCCAGGGTCGGCTAACAGAAGCTACATTGGGTCGGCTCGCACCGACTACTGGGGGCTGGCTAACTATTGCGACTAAAGATTTCTCTGTGGTGCGGTGCCGTGCTTCTAACTGAGCAGGAAAGAGCAGAAGGAGAGGGAGAAGCCATCGCTAACTGCTAATGATAATGTAGCTAGTGTGTGAAAAACATAATTTTTCTTTAGCGCAAAGTCGCTAAAAGGAGGAAGTAGCTCTGAGTGCTTAAATAGAACTAGTCTACGATTAAATGTTAAGCGGGTAAATGAGTAAAATAGTATGTTTTATCGTTCACTGGACAGAGCTACAGCAGCAAACACTGTACACAGGAGCAGTCAGTAACTGGAAATGACTCAGTACGCTTACTGTTGCACATCAGCACGTCAATAATCAATCAATGGATGAATGTCCACTGACATTCCTAACCATAACCACTGGGCCAGTACCATTGACAGTATATATAATAGATTCAGCTTCCGAGTCTGTGATGAAATCATAAAGTGTCTTTAATGGCCAGCAGGGAGAGCTCTGTTGACTGCAATAATAAAAAAACTCAATACTCTAATGGAGAAATGACACAACTTCTCACCTGATTTATTTGCTCACTAAACAGTTTCCTAATGAGTTTATGGTCTCAATCGCTCGTTTCAAGTCTACTGCCCTACAGCATGATGAGAGCACAATGAGAGCAGCTCAACTCACTGTATGTCACCTCCGCTGGCTCCGACAAGCTCTCATAGCGAACTGGAGGCTTTAAAAGTGTACTCCACAAACCAATTGGTGAAGTCACAATAGGTTCATACTCGGTAAGTACCTGTGAGCACTGGCCCATTTCAGGCACTGCCTAGTTGAAATAAACTGGAATTACTCTTTTACTCACCACCTGAAATCTGACCCAACCTTCAGTTTTTGCTGTAAAGCTGCTGCATTGGTAGATTACTCCAATTTCACTTGACAAGCCCTCAGTTGAATCATCACAACAAACTTTCCATGCTTCTGTCAAGCCTGCTGCAGGCTGAATTTCAAAACGCTGGCTTTGTTTTCTTGGGTGCTAGGGCTGAATGATTGATAAAAACGGTCTAGATGTGTGAAAACATCTCATGGGAAGCTGGCGTACATTGTACAATGAATGAGACGTATAGTGCATTAGAGACATTTTTTGCGTCATCTTAAGTCAAAAGCTGGGGCTCCATTGCTTCTGATCCATGTTTGTTCTTGAGATGATTGTGTGTGAAAGAATTAGGATATATTCACACCCAAGGTGAGGCTGATGAAGTGGCTGTGCTAAATAGTTTTATTCCTCCGTTGTTCGTCAAATGAAAGGAGCAATATTAGACCTGTGTAGAGTGCAAACAATAAATGCAGCAGAAGAAGAAAACAGTCCACAGTGAGTGCGAGCGCAGTCACCTACACAGTGAAGATCAGCAGATGATCAGAGAATACAGACCTGTCACTAGATGGAAGCACATTTTTCAGCATGGGCGCCCGCGAAGGACGGCCTTTGTGTGTGCAAGAAAAAACATTTATATAGTTACCATGGAGATGCTGAAGTTCAGCAACATGAGAAGCTGGCGTCAATGACAGTGTGTATACTATACTGTAGCCACACAAATATGATTTATGCCCGAATGAAAATTAAGCTTGAAAGAGTGATAATTGTTGCAGGGTGAACAGATTTATTGTCAGTAAATAGTTATTCTAGCACATGAAGACACTGTAAAGCACAGCAGAGTGGATATTGCCAGCTCTTAGAGGTGTCTTGTCAAGTGGTAAATGAAGGGAGAGGAGTAGATTTCAATCTTGTGAGTGGCATTAGCAACATCCTATTAGTGTTTTGCTGCCATGTTTTCAAGTGCAATGACTATCTGGCATTTTAGTGCAAAAGGCAGCTATAATCATAGATGGAATAAAATATGTTATGCTTCTGCAGTAAAAACAAATAGGAAAGTGTCATGGTGGAGTAAGGAGGGTGACAGCAGTAGTGCCATGAAGTGGCAGTGTGGTAAGTACAAAGGTTCCTATTCTTTAAAGCCCAGATGAAATGAAAAATGCCTTTGAAACCTTTTAAGATTACATCCTCAGTCATATTGTACCCCCATTTAAAGAGGTACACCACCCTAAAATGTGTGTTAAGCTGTATACTGAAGTATATGACTATACTGTGGTGATCAATGCTGGTGTTAAAAGTAACATTACCAAATTTATGAAAATCTCCATTTTGTGGGTTAAAAATGGTTCAAAACGAATCAAACCGGGGAGCTATGGAATGCATCTTAATCAGAAGGGGGGGCTTTTGGGGGTTCCAGTCACAAAGGTAACACTTTATAATGAGTACACACTATTAAGCATTAGTTAAGCATGAATAAATAATGAAATCATCATTTATAACGCATGAATACACATTAGTATGTAGTTTATAAACACAGTTAAAAATGTTTTATTCATCATTGATAAGCACATTAGTTATGGATTAGTAAATACTGAATTCATCATTTATAAAGCATGATTCTGCTGTAAATAGTCATTACTATGTGGTTTATAATCACAGTTATAAATGTTTTACTCTATAAACGTTTTACGCAGTAAATATCAATACAATATGTTCTATATCCCTTTGAGTTGTGTCTCTCCTTCATCTGTTAAGATAACTGAACATTTTGTGAGTCTTGAGGCATTGCCAGCCTTTATATCTCATTTGTAAATGCTTAATAAGCCATAGATAGTGCTCACTTTAAATTAATTTGTTGTGAGTTTTTATAGAACATCTGCTAACACAGTCACTAATCATTAATACATGTCTGAATAGTGGATGTGCAAGTGCATGCAGAAATGTACAGTACAATGAAGAGTAAAACATTTATAACTGTGATTATAAACCACATAGTAATGACTATTTACAGCAGAATCATGCTTTATAAATGATGAATTCAGTATTTACTAATCCATAACTAATGTGCTTATAATGATGAATAAAACATTTTTAACTGTGTTTATAAACTACATACTAATGTGTATTCATACGTTATAAATGATGATTTCATTATTTATTCATGCTTAACTAATGCTTAATAGTGTGTACTTATTATAAAGTGTTACCTAGTTTGGTAGTGATTTCAGAATAATAAAGACAGTTGGAGAACTATTACATACACAATAGGATGTAGGCACTACAGCTGGATTTTTTTTTTTTATTGGCTTGGATAGACTTTGCCATCGCTGAGTGAATGTGTGTGAAAGGGTGAATGTGGCACATAGTGTAAAAGCGCTTTGAGAAGTCGGAACACTAAAAAGGCGCTATACAAGTACAGGTCCATTTACTATTTACCATTGAAGCCCTGAATGTTTACAGTGTGTGCCTCCGCCCCTGAAGTCACATCCAAAACTAAGAGCTGGAATCTAGTGCCATATTTTGCATAAAGAATCAAAACTCAAAGGAAACAATGTTGTAAAAAGAATGGATCTGCCATCACTAATGTGTTTTTTGCTTCGTTATATACTGTGTAAAGTGTGTTTGGATATCTTGGAATGCACTCTATAGCCACATAGGGACATTTTTTCTGCTCTGGCTCACAATTGTTGGCATTTGGTTTATCACTGTATCACTGTAGAGGCAACCAATATGAATGAATGAATGAATGAATGGGTGTAATTTTGGCTCAGGTCAGATTAGGTTTGGATTAGATTGTGAACTAATGTCTTGTCTTTAGTCTGATAGTTATATACATTTGATGTTAAAAATGCCCCTCCCCCCTCCAGCTAGTGTAACAGCTGCCTCACTCTGTTTTCCCAGTTCAAATATTTTGCACCAACCTTTCAAAAGAGAGGGTGCAGCTTTCATCTCACTTTGTCCAAATTACCATAACGTCAGTCTGCGCTACATTCAGATGGTTTTCACCTTGTTGGACACAGTGTAATGGATTCTGCACGAAAAGATTAGAGAATGCTTACACTGGTTCGCTGGTCTCAGACCTCACAGGCAACTGTTGCTGCTGCTAACAAGGCAAAGAGGATGATAAACAATTAATCATATATGCTGGTAGTGAACATTATTTACTGCTTTTAGTGACAGCTTTAAAGCTGCCGGTTGTAATTTACTTCTGGTTCGTTCTTGCACTCCAAATGGCATTTGTAAGAATCCACCAGGCGTGAACGAAAACAACCAATCAGAGCAGAGAAAGATATAAATATATACAGTGGCATATCCAGGACATTTTTTACTGGGGTGGCCAAGATGGGACACAAAGCTAGTGTGGGGTGGCCATGGCATAGCGAAGTTTAATGCGTATACGTACGCAGCCGACCGCGGTTCAAATCCCGGTCCTTTGCTGCATGTCACATCCCCTCTCTCTCCCATGATTTCCTGTCTCGTAACTGTCAAATAAAGGTGTCAATGCTGGTAAAAAAAATATTTATTTTAAAAAGTCATTTTTTTATTCCATTTCCACCTATCACAGTACTCAAGTATCTCTGGTTATTTTAACATGTCTATTTTTAATCAGTAACTATGTTCAGTATAGGGTACAAATTTTCTAAGAGCCATTTCCTTGTAGTGGATTAAAGTCATTGTCTCTTCACAAGTTAGATTAGTGTAGCAAAATTCAACTGCTCTTAACTCATCCTATAGAATAACATTTATCAGTCATCAGCTCATCATCTGTGTCACCTGTATTGTATTGCCCTGATGAAGGTATACATTGAAACGTTGGCTTTGATTCAGCATAAATTAAGAAGTTTATTTAAATCAAACAGTTAAGACTTAGAATCATGAATGGTTAAGATGCTTCTTCATAAATTAACTTAACTAAATCATACATATGTACATACATACATACATACATACTTGTGTGTGTATTTATGTATTATGCACATTTTATTATTGTTCTTCTGTCTTTTACAACTGTTTTAACTATTGTTCTTGTGTAGTGATGTTTCAGTCAGTTGTAATTGTATAGCTGGAGTGACAACTTGAATGTGAGCCTACATGGTAAATTCAAACTATCCAAGCATGACTTTACCATCCTGTGCAGGAGGAGCTGACTGCTCTTCATCACTACTGCTGTACCTAGGCTGCTGACTTGACTGAGCCTTTTCACTGCTGCTGGTAGAAGCTGTGGCTGGCTCTGACTCTTTTCTTTTTTTGAAGAAGAAGCTCTGAATATCTCTGCTTCTCTTCATAACTATTCTCTTAATATCCATGGGGGAAATGTAATTCAATCACTCAGTCACTCAGTCACTCAATCAATCAATCAGTCAGTCAATTCACTATGAAGTAATAGCTATAACTTCAAACATCAAGCAGGATCATTTTCAAATTGGGTTAGAATCAGTGTGCAAGACACAGGTGTTCATGGGGCTCTGAAACCCCTTAAATAACAGCTTTGACTCCATTAAAATGTCAAAAAGAAAGGAGGTGCCTAATTATGTCTATTTATAAGATCTACAAAGGTTTATTTTTACATAACTACCACTCTTACCACTCACTTTTAATAACACAATTAACACATATTGCATCTCAAGCATTTGTGGCATTTGAATGCAATTTGCTCTGCCTCTGCCTATTTTGTGTGTGGGAAAAGTGCATACACATCATTAACACATCTGCAACACTTTAGAACTGAACATCATTTGCATATTCAGAGATTCTGGAATTTTTAACGACGTAGAAGGAGTAGATTACTTTTTAAGGATTTTAATGTGGAAATTAAAAACATCAGACACACATTATTGTTCCAAGCAGATTACCATGTTAATACATGTCTGGAGAGGGTTGTTAAATATAGTTACTTAAAGGCTTATTTTTGATAACATGACAGTTTAGAGTAAACTAACATATCATTTAAAAATTTTAAAAAATCAGGGGTGCCCCTTACAGCCGATATAACGTTTTTGGGCTATTTTGGTGCCCTGCTAACCCTGTTAAGCTACTCATATTACATTTATCCATTTTATTCAGTACTATGAACATCACAGGGTTACTTTAGTCTCCTGTACCTGCCTGGTACTGTAGCAGAGCATCCTAACATTCAGACAGCTGGATTCCACTCAGCTCCACAGGAGTGACATTCTGCTTACTTTGCCAGTCAGATAACGTGTATGTGAGCCCAATGATTCATTCCTGTGTTTAGTCATTTCTTATAACAGTAACAGGGAAATTTAAACAAACTGCACACAGGAAGGAAAGCATTTAGCAACATTTCAGTGAGTGGTGATGTGACCTTTCTCTATCTTCTCTACAGCTCCGCACTTAAAGCTATGGCTTCAGCCAATCTTCCTCCGAAAGGTTAGTGATAAGATAAGATGTACCTTTATTGATCCCCCGTAGGAGAAATTCCAATTAGACACAGCAGCATAAGGGAATGTAGTGTAAGAGTACATAAATAGAAGTACAATGAGATATCACAAAAAAATAATATTACAGGCGGCTGTGGCTCAGAGGAAGAGCGTGTTGTCCACTAATCGGAAGGTTGTTAGTTCAATCCCCGGCTCCTGCTGCCACATGCTGACGTATCCTTGAGCAAGATACTGAAACCCGAGTTGCTCCCAATGGTGTGCATCAGCGTGTGAATGTGTATCAATGCGTTAGTATCTGTTCGATGGACTTTGCCATCGCTGAGTGAATGTGTGTGAAAGGGTGAATGTGGCATGTAGTGTAAAAGCACTTTGAGTGGTCAGAAGACTAGAAAGGCAATATACAAGTACAGGTCCATTTACCATTTAGAAAATAGAAGACTATAAATGAAAAGTATATGCAATATGCAAGTAAAAATGGTCTGCAAATATTTGAGCAGCTATGACTAAAAACTAAACTGTACGGAGCCCCCGAGGTGACATGAGAAAAAAAAAAAAAAGTGACAAGATCTTGACTTTGAAACTCGAGATCTTGACTTTGAAACTCAAGATCTCGAGTTTCTTTTGCGAGCTCTCGCAAATCTGACAATATCTCCGTGGCAGTGCGCCGTGACCGGTGTGACAGTTTAACTGGAGTTGAATTTACTGGTGATACTGAGGCAGATGTGCTTAGGCGTGGCTTTTTAGGACCCCTTATTGCCGAAACAGGAAATAAAGATTCTGACTACTTCTATGACATTCATTTGTTGGTGACTTTTAAAACACTGCAATAGAAACTCTTTGCTGGAACAATAATGTTGGTGTCTGCGCCTCACTACGGAACTATTATTCGCTGTCATGGAGACATTAACAGCTGCTGATCGCTACCGTTGTTTCAATTCTGAGTCCTTCCCGAGTATACTTTGAAGACTCCTTTGGATATCATATATAGTAATCATACAATCGCTTTACAATACATCTTAGAAACACTAACTATTTTAAATAATTTAAACACACCAAAATTAAATCGTTTATAAAGGCAACCACACGCTCGCACTAGTGTAAAACCACATTAACGGAGTACGCTCCAGTTTGAATTAACAGGTGATATTCCCCTGAGTGAGACTGGTTGCGATGATGAGCTCAAAGCTCGTAGTTTCTGATGTGAAAAACCCTTCACAAAAACATCTCCAGAAGTCTTCATAATGAATATTCAGGTATTCCTCTGGAACCAGTAGGTTCTCCTGCATTTTCTAGATTCACGGGGCTCACAAATCTGTGAGAGTATAAAGTGAGGACTATAGGGAATGGCAATGTATGTGACAAAACATTGCAAATGTCAATAAAACGTCCAAAATCCTCATGTTATCGGCCTTGTGTCATAGTTGTTTTTAATGTGTGTAATTACGTACAGCCTATAAATGAATCAGTCTGAGTTTACGTGCTCCAAGCAATTCAATTTCAATTCAATTTTATTTGTATAGCGCCAATTCATAACAGAAGTTATCTCAGGACACTTTTCAAATAGAGCAGGTCTAGACCGAACTCTTTATAACATTATTTACAGAGACCCAACAGTACCACCATGAGCAAGCAGTGTGGAGAACTTTGTCAGCTGTGGCAGATTCATTAATTCATGCTACACTATCTGTAGGCTATTTACCATCGGTCGTGTTTAATACTAAAATCTAGACGTTTCGCTCACTCAAAATTCAGTCAACATGTTTGCTGGACATGTCACAACTCTGTGGATTTGAATAAGTTGTGTTCAGCTGGGCATCCAACTTCTGCCCATATTTGCCAAATTAGTTACAATATCTAATTTGGTTGACAGACTTTGCTGACATGTATAGAGTATAAATAAAAGATAAAAGATAAAAGTCTTTAATACGAAACATGATCAATGGTAGACAGATGTTGCATCGCAAGTTAATCTGATCATATAATGCTTTGCCACAACTCTACTTCAAGATGGTATTAAACATATACTGAGTGTTTCTATATATAATACCACAATTCTATCACATCTTATAATCTCTGTCCCATTTATTCAAAATCCCACAAAGTTGTGACATGTGAAAAGGATTTGTATAGTGTAGACCCTCTACTGATTAAAGTTTTAACTTTATCCAATTTCTGTTCCTATTGCAAAATGAGATTTGACAGTTTGCAATTTGCAAGAAAGAGTGTGCTGTTATGTATAAAATAAAACTGCGATTGGTGAGATAAAGTGTAGACGCGACATGATCGATGGTAAAATGTTGTAGGCTATCACCAGTTGATCTGGGCATATCACGCTTTGCCGCAGCTGACTCCACAATGCATTAAACATATACTGCAGACTATGTTTCCTTACAGACTGTGTGACAGTATAAACTCTTCTCAAATAGACTTGACATCAGATTAATAAGGATTCGTAAAATGACAGCAAAGACATTTTCTGAATTATCTATAGACATTTACAGTGTTTGGAACAGGCATTGACACAGTCACCTACTGTGTCATTCTCTTCAAGCCTCAGGAGATCTCCGTCGCAAATAAAATTAATTCAAACTCCAGGTAACTCCGTTACTATTATTTTAAATCAGAACTGGAGTGTTTACAATGTTACAGATTTCATTCTGGTTGATTAAAATGATAAAGTAAGTAAATTCAGTCAGTATTTCTAGTGTACAAATCTGCAGTAATGCTTGGGAATATCACCAGTTAATTCAACCACCAGTTAAACTGTCACACCGGCTCTGGGTCGGCTTGGAAAGGCTCGGGGCGAAGGTGGCTCGCGGCTTCGGCTGTGAGCTTTACAGCGCCCCCCGCCCGGACCTCGCCGCTTCCCGGGGCCGTGGACTAAGTGCTCGCTGCGTAAAAGGCGTCAGGGGTCTGCGGCGATGTCGGCAACCCACCCGACCCGTCTTGAAACACGGACCAAGGAGTCTAACGCACGCGCGAGTCAGAGGGTGAAGCAAAACCCCGTGGCGCAATGAAAGTTTGAAACTCGAGATCTCGACTTTTAAACTCGAGATCTTTTGTATATGAGAACAACTAGAGCCGTCTCGGAGAGCTTAGAGCCACTGAAATTAGGTTGCAGTTCGTTATTTTACGAGCATGAGGCGAACAAGTGCAAAAAATAACGGTCTCTGGCTGTGCGCAAAATGTAGGCAGCTTTTGTGTCAGTGTCGGTGAAACCCTCTTTTACTGTGGAAAGTGATCTCAGAATTGATAGCCGATAGGCCGCTTATGTTGGGTTTGTTAGGGAATTGTCGACATGGATCGACAAATAGCATTTTATTTTGAGATGGGGCTCAAATACAGTCAAATTCAGTCGGCCTTGGAAATGAGGCATGGTTACCACATCAGCCTCAGACACCTCAAGAGGCGGATCGCCAAACTGGGGCTCAACCGCAGGACAGGCTACACCGATTTGGGTGTCCTGGTTGACTTCATCCATGGCCAGCTACAACATTCGGGCCAGCTTCATGGCTACCGCTGGATGCATGAGAAGTGTCACCAACACGGACTACAGGTGAGGAAGGAGGACGTGCGGTTGGTCCTGAGGGAGCTAGATGGATGGCTTCTCCAGAAAGTTGATCTGGCTGAACGCCTACACCACCAGCAGCGATCCTAGGTTGATTGGGGGACACTACCTAGAGGCTATAGATCGTCTACAGGGCTGTCCCAGGGTTGTCCGAGGTGACCTAGGAACCGAAAACGGCTGTGTGGGTGCTTTTCAGCGTGTTCTCGTCCCCACCCAGCCGGACGACAGCCTGGACAGTTACTTGGAGGGTGCAAGCACCGCCAATCAACAGATTCAATACTGGTGGGGGTTTCTTCGCTGGCAGTGCGCAGAGTTCTGGATCGCATTATTTAGAGAGCTCAAGGACAATGGGCACTACGATGGGGGATTCTTGGACAAAAGTCTCATTCAGTTCTGCTGCATGGGACTTATTCAGGTGAGTCAGTAAGAGGTGAGATGTGGGCATGTAGCCTAGTCTTTGTGTGTGGTGTGAAGTGCATGCCTCGATAGATCATCGCATGGTCCATCTTCCCTTTGACATTTACTTTTGGGGCCTTTACCTGAATTGTCATACTTCGAAAAAATATAATTATTTAGCTTCAAACCATCATGTTACAGTTGTGACTGTACACAGCGCCTAAATGCCGGATATGTGAGAGGCACCTGGCTGCAGACCTCCACTGTGAGGTCGCTTCCAGTGCAGGCTCCACTGTCAGTACACCTCCACTGTCAGGACAGAAAGTGCAGACTTTTTTTTTTAGGGAGGAGGGGAAGTGAGGACCTTTATACGCCCATTTCACCTGCCTTTTAATCCGAGGGAGACCAGCGAGTCAGCATATGTCCCGAGTAGCGGTGAGTTGCTGATTTTGTTTATCCACAGAAAGTAAATGCATGGTTTCTTGTGTTCTTTGTCAATATAGGTGCCGTGAAATAGTAACGTTGTAGAAGAATGATGCAAATTACCTAATGTTACATGTCGGTTTGGGTTGTCGTTTTGAAGCTAAGTTAGATAACGTCAACGTTAACTTTCACCAATGGCGGTTAGCATCAACACCTTAAATACATTTGTTTGTATGTAACGTTATAAAACATTTTTGTAAACTCTCCTTGCACTAGCTGGGCATCGTCACAAAGTTGAAAACGTGTCTTTCTAAAATCACAAACGTGATATGTGAGACAGCCAAGCTACCAACACGATGCAACACACCATGATGTTTTGCCAGAGGTCGACTAGCTAATTAGTTGTTTTTGTGTTTGAGTGCACAAGTGGAATCAAAATGTGGCAGGACTACATGGCACATTTTTATTTTATTTTTCCACCTCTGTTGTATACTACAGTATATAAACAAAACAAATAGTAACTGAAATTACTGAGAAATAGCATGCTTCTGCACCATCAGTACTTTTATTTTTGATACTTGAGTATATTTTGCTTTTAACATAACATACTAAATTACTTCAGCATCTTGTTTTAGCCACTTTCACTTAAGTACGTTTTTGAATGCCGGACTTTAACCTGTAGTGCAGTATTTTCGTAGTCATTATTACTTCTTCTACATAAGTAAGGCCTCATTTACACTACCTGGTGCAAGTGGTCATTTTACCTGTAAGCAAAGACAATCTTAAGTTTGCAGGCTGTATACATTAATTTGAATTGAAGTTCATGTTCTATAATTCAAACATGATGCATTTTATATCCTTTTTAGATGCATCATTCAGTCATTCCATGTGGTGGAAAGCCTGCAGTGGAACGCTGCACAACATGCTGCAGTCAGTTCCACTGCCCCCTTTGTCCCAAAGGCATGTTTAAGCCATGCCAACCAGCCAGACTTCAGTGGCATTTGGAGGTCCACGTTAAAAATGCCATTGCATTTGAAGGTAATGCCATTGCATTTTAGATTAAAGATACACACATGTGCACACACACAAACACACACACACACACACACACACACACACACACACACACACAAGATTTGCGTGTCTGTGTTCATGTGACTTGTGACTTGACTTGTCTAATATAAACATTTTCTGGACTTACTCTTAGATAAGAAGATCTGCCGCTGCCATTTGAACTGCAGGAATGGGGGACATTATCATTGTCCTATTTGTGACAAAACCATTATTAGAAGGACAGACATGGAAGCACACTTAAAGTCTTGTCACATACAACAAACTTCCACCTCAGCTGCTGCCCAGTCCATACAGAGTCAGGATTCATCCTTGCCCTCCCTGCGACCAAGTTCATCTGCTGCATCCATTCCTCTGCTTCCACCAACCATAATATCCCCATCTCCAGACCTTATTGTGCAACAAGATACAACCACATGTACTATTCCCTCTGCCCAATCAATTCAAACATCTACCATCCACTCCTCAGCAGACACACATATGATATCGTCTTCTCCTTTGGTTTCCTCTTCTGTTGTACATACTGTCCAAGAGACTCAAGGTCCAAAATCTGAAGTGAAAAAGGTCAAATGTCCCCTCTGTTCAGTTACTTGTTTGAAGAAAAACTTGGCCAAACACATCCAGAGGAAGCACCCCAAGAAATCAAAGGATGTAACATAAACTGATCATTTAAAGAGTGTACGTGTGGATGCCAAAAATGGGATTTCTGCAGTCCAAAAAGGAGGGCATGGCTTTTCAGTCCCCATACATGTACAAAACAAAATCTGGGGTCGAGTACACAAGATTCAGTGTGAGTTGAAGGAATGCAAGCAGTACTCCAAAATGGCATCACGAAGTGGATTAACCTTTACACACTGTGAACACATCCGCTCTTTGCAATACTGTACAGACATAGCCACTGAAGAATGCCTCAGAGAACAAGTGTTAACAGAAATGGTGCACTTAAAATTTTTTGGTGATCCAAAAAAGTCAACCTGTATTAAAAGGCAAGAATATGCACAGGCGGCACATGTCCCTCTCTGTGTTGAGATGTCATTTGAGGAAAGCTCAAAGCACTTTTGTTTTTCAGTCCATGAGCTAACTTTACACTATTACAGTCGCCTCGGGAGGATATTTGTAACATACAATTCATCAGCAAACACATGGCATTGCCCTTGTGCCAAACCAAGGATGTCATGTGTCCACAAAAACAAAAGCAAATGGCATTTATTTCAAACTAACCGGGATGTGTTCAGAACAGAGGAAACCAGCACCAGTACACCAAAAAAGCACCAAGATACTGTCTATCCACCATCAGCAGAAGTCTTCAAACGACTTGTGGAGTATATATACAGACATAAAAATCTTCCCGCAAACCTGCCAGATGACGTTGTAAAACCAAAAGCACTCACAGACTATGTCACAGAGTTGCAGCCAGCAGAGACAGTTTGTGCACTCTGTCCAGGACCTGTAAATCTTGAAGAGTCAGCAAGGATCTCCAGAAAAGCCAGAATAATCACCATGAATGGGGTAATTGAAAGTAAGTAATTTGTGTTTTGCCTGCTATTATGGAAGTTTGCTGAGAATGTAACACCGTGTTAATGATATATTCATGATTTAATTACACCAGATGTATCGACCTATTTCTGGAGATGTCCAGTGTGTCACATGACCTATAGATACCAGGAATGGCAGGACGGTCTACATGTCTTCGATGACCATACTATATTGACCCTTGAACTGTGTGTGTACCTGAGACTTAATCTACAGGTATGTACAGTATCTTTTTATGACAAATACTTACATATGTGTGTGGGTATATTTGTCTTTTTTTTGGGGAGGGTTTTTTGCCTCTTCTGTAGAACAACGTCTCAGTATCCAAGGTAATAAATGCACTTGAAGGCCTAAGGAAGGTGACAATTCCTGCCAGAGATACAGTTCTGCACGCCTACTGCAACTTTGAGGCATTGACAAGCCGTGATTACTCTATTTCTTGTGTTTGCTGTGGCTACTATTCTCCAGTCGTTGTCATGGACCTACACAAAAAAGGAGTGTTCAACTTCCCCGGTGAGTCACAGTGTCTTGTGTGTTGGGAGGGAGTTATATCATAGTATTTTCAAAACTAGTTAAATGAATTCCTTTTTTTCAGTGAGTGACATTAAAGATGCCCCAGAGAACTTCACTGGTGAAGTTAACATTGAAGAGTTCTGGGACTCTGTACAGCTGGAGATGATTTCTCGTGGCTTTGTCCAAAGTATGTATATATTCATTTTTCCGTAAATTAGTAATTACCCTCACTTAATGATGCAATGCACTTTAGCATATTAAGAATGTCACGTGTACTTTTCACAGGTCGTGCAAAGAACAGCTTCAGTGTAAGACCTAGTTTGAGTACTGGGGTCCATGGATTGGAAAGAATACACGTCAATCTGAGATGAATGAATTTTAAAAAGCATCCTCTGCGAAGTCCTCCACTGACGCTGAGGCCTGTAATTTGGATGCGAAGGGATCGTGGATGGATCTGATTCTTAGACTTAGGCAAGAGATGAAGACACGACAGTCATGCGACAAGATATTCCAGAAAATCTGGGGAGCATTAGCTACTTGCACATTTACTATTAAACTTTTTTTTTCAACTTTCCATTGAAGGTGGGTGATCAGTGATTCTCTGCCCACATGGTGTGGTGTACAGTTTGAAGTTTAACCTGCGTGCAGAGTGTCCACAAGATTTGGCTGACCTCCTTATATCCTGGAAACACCTGCCAAATGTCACTGTTTATGACTTTGCTCGGGGTCTGGCAACTCATGTCAACCTACGTTGGCTAACTGTGATACCTTTCAAACCACATGAAGGGAGATTGGCTGCATCGACACCATAGAACATCAGAGCAGCTCAGCAGAACAAACTCAAGATCTCCCTACCATGGCTGACTGCCATGCACTGGCTCCCCAGACCACTATGTCTTGTAGGAAAAATTCCATGAGGCCAATACCAAAGACCCACAGGAAGTGTTGAGGAGGATCAACCCTGGTTCCAGAACTTCAGGGTTCATTGAATTGCCAGGTGGCCGAGCAACTTTTTTCATGTATGCGCAAAAACAACTACTTCCTCAATAACATGGCACCCTCAACACACGTTTTTTTGATAAGAAACCTAATACATCACAGAAACAACAAATGAATGCACAGCTTTTAGAAAAGCAACTACAGAGAGGACGTGAGTCACATCGTTTGCAAGACATCACACTGGACAAATTTGGACAAGCAGTATTTGTTAAAAACTAATTTAAAGACATGTTTTGTTTCTTAGTGGTAATTGGAAATATAATGCTTATGTTGCCTGATAATTATTTCTTAAACCTCAGGACCCCCAGCACCTGATATGCCTACACAGCTTCATCCTGCAGTAGCTGGAACACCTCAACAGCTACATGGGCTCCTCACCGACCCAAACACAGGTAGGTAGTATGTTTTTAAAAAATCAACACAAAATAGTATTAGCAAGATTTTATATTTTAATTCCCTTTTAATAGACACTAATGCCTTTGGACCACATTGTGAAATGATCACAAAAAGTGAGAATGTGAGACCATGCCGAGCATCATGGACCTTCAAGCTTCATCCTGCCCAAGAGCAGCTGGTATGTATTCTTAAAAAGAGCATGATATATTAGACAGAGATATGTGCTTCTCATCTTGAAGCCCTACCACCCATGTTCCTATGTTATAATTTTAAATATTATGCTTGTTATGATTTAGTTTTTTTCTTCAACAATCATCAGCTTAAATACGTATTGGACACCGAAAACCCAGCGGGCAAGCTCATTGTAAAAACAGGAAAAAGTTGCCTGACCCGAGCTGACTTCTGGGGGCTTGGATTGAACAAGGAAATGGAATCAACCGTGAGTTAACATTTGAACCCATTTAATTGTGAGCTAATTATGTTTGTATGTCATTGCCAAGTTTTTGTTTTTTGTTTGGTTTGCAGATAGGAAATGCGGGCTTTGAAGTTATTGAGAAAATTGCTCAATCACAGGTATAAAACATAAATATTATTTTCGTAATATATTTTTCCTTTTTATATTCTATGGGTATTTGCTCACATTTGAAATGTATTCCACAGGGGAAAACCATTTTTGTGGCTGACCTCTATATTGTACCAACCTGGCGAAAACCAACATTGTGTGATCCACTTGCAAGCTTACCTGTAAGTGCAACTTGTCCTACTGAATTTTATTCAGATTATATTTCTTCTGTATTTTACTAGTTTGCTTTTGAACTTTTCCTTTGTATTAGAATGATGCTTCAATCAGAGATGCCATTGTCATTCCTGTGTGGAAACCTGGGCATTTCCTGCTCTCTGTAAGTAGTGATGCTTACTGTAACAGGTGGTTTGCATGTCACGTACAATTTATATCAAATGTTAACAAAAGTATCTTCATTTTCTATTACAGTACTTGTGTTGTGTTGTGTTGTGTTGTGTTGTCTTGTCCTTTCACACAATGTTGAGTTCAAATGTCACTAACTACAATTACAGGTTTTGAAACCAACACAGAGAGAAATAGTCTTTCTTGACTCCAAATGTGCTGAAGTGCCGTTAGGATTTGGTGATAAGGAGATGAGGGGACTGCTGAAGTCACTAACAAACTTTTTTTTCTGTGTGCTTTTTGGAGTTCATGTTCCAAAGCTGTTCTAAAGAGTTCCATATTTTGTTTTTTAACCAGGTCATGTTCAGATCTGTGTGACAGCCTTTTTATGGTGCAACATAAGAATAATTGTTTTGTGTATCAAATCATGGTAATACATTTTATATTAGTTTTACAGATTTAACATGATGACTTACCAACATTAACATATTTCATACAATTGAGTCAAGAAACCGGCACCATAAAAAAGCCTTTGGAAATGATGTGTGGAGTGTGACTGCATGGAAAAAGATGCATGGATGGTCTGTCCCAAATCGGAACCATGTTCATGAAAAGCCCATATTAATCATTTTAATGACTTATTTATCTTTTAATGCAACTGTCTTTTAGAAACCTTTCCCAGTCACTAAATTCTGGCAAGTGGACAGAGAAAACTGGATTACAAATTGCTTCTACAAGTGTGCCTAAATAAAGGATATTAAAAAAAATAATAATATAAAATAGGCCTTCATACAAAATAATATGCTATCTGTAGCTTATACTACTCTCTTTTAGAATATATCCATCTCAAAGTAATTGCTTGAGAGGACGTTATCAAACTCTGTCCTGAATTCAGGGAAAGAGCTATACGTGCAAGGTACCTCAAGGGTAGCACCACATGTGTGCCCAATGGGCCTTCTGCTAAGTCCAGTTTCAACATTAAAGGATACCATCACCCTATCTATACATATGACAGTGGAATTTTTCTACCTTTGTTTGGTCGGCATTTTTAACATAACGCTGGAGATAACTGAACACAGTCCCTTCTCTCCGACTGAGGACAACATTTGTTGTCTGCAGCTCCACTACACGCTTGCCTGTGGCCTTTTTGTACTGATACAGAGCCAACACACTTTCCTTGTCTGGAAGGTTTTGCTGTACAGCCATCATAACTGTACTGAAGCTATCTCGGACAAATTTAGGTTCCTGCAGAACCATAGCTGTTCTCATATTATCTTTTGGTGGAAGAGAATGAGAGCCCATTCGTGAGAAAAGGTCAAGCAAGTCATCTTCATCATCTTCCTCCATCGTCCCCTCAAGAGCCCTTTCCACTGCTGCCCTCTCAACTAGAGGTAGGTAGTTGAGAAAGGACATAACGAGTATGTCTACACCTACCGAATCGATACCATGTATGCACGCTATAATGAATGCCTTTGAAATCATCACTGGCATTACACCAAGATCTAGTAGCCATTTCACCCATATACGCCCAACCACTTGCCATTCATCCTGACAGTAATCAGGCCTCAGCCTTGGGACCCTCTCAGTTTCCCCATCACACTGCTGAAGAAACATCTCCCAGAATGCAGTGTAAACCTCACACAAAACACCAGAATCATCAACAGCATTTTCATTAACAAAATGCATCTTCAAAAACACAGAAATTATACTACTGTCCATAAACACAGACAGAACATCTTCGACCACCTTAATTCTGTGAATTGATGCTCAACGAAAACCCTCTGCAGGCCTTGAGCTGGCAGCTGATGATGACTGGAGGGTTTCAGGTGATGCATGTGCAGGTGCTATCTGCCGTAGTTCTCTTGACTGGAAGGCCAACACAGAACACAAAAAAGGGTCATTGTATGAGGAATTGCAGCATGTTTCAGGTCCAAACAATTGGCGACTTTCCAGATTTTCCCAACATTCAATTGAATAACACCAAAATAGAAACAACAAAACTTTCTAAACCTCAAAATTACAGAACCTGGCAGGAGAAACACAATTTCTCACTTGTTGATATTATGTGAAACCATTCAAAAGGGACACACAATACAGGAGTTGACCCTGAACACCCCAGAACAACAATTGAAATGGGCCAGATCATAAAGTGGAAATAGTCTTAAATATCTTTTTGATGTTCACAAGCACTTACAGCAGAATAATGCATCATTTAGTTCAAATGTTGATGTTTTTTGATCATTCAAATGTAAGGCCAATATATTTGAAACTGTGGAATGAAGGGGAAATAAAAGCAATCTTAATAAAGTACATGTTCAAGGTGTCATAAAACACAAGTTGGGACCGTCACCCCAAAAAGACAAAAAGAGACAACAGCTAGTCGATCGCCATAGGTTGGTATATATCGTGCAAGTTGCTCATCGGTCATCAGTGTAAGCACTGCCTTGTCAGTCTGCAAGAAAAAATGTTGGAGAAAGGCAGTTAAAATGGCTTGGAAACTCATATACAACAACATACGGTGTACAATGTATTTTAATTATTAGGATTCATAACATGTTGCCAATAAAATTAAAGTAAATTGCAAGAATCCTATAATCACGCACTTATAATTTGATATAATAAATCCAGTGAGCCAGTGTTTCCCACAGAATTTTGACAGACTATGGTAATTGGAACTCAGTCCAACCCTGAAGGGGGGTCTGGGGACATGCTCTTGCTGGTAGATCATTTTGTATATTTTAAGTCAAATGCATCATTCTGGTGAACTCTCAAAAATTGAGAGGCAATATTTATATTAAAAAATATGTGCTTTAGTAATTAAACTAGTGGTTGTAGTTGGTTGTGAATGATGATGACACAGTCACAAACCACAGGAAAGATTTTTTTACCAGCTAATAAATTTGAAACAAACCATCAAAAAAGAAAAAAGAAATCTTTTGGAAAGGTGACTTGTTTGCTTCTCAAGTAACTTTCTATATTTAGTGCATTTCCTACCCACCTTGTCTCTCTTCATGAGATCAATCTTGTCCTGGGCCACAGCTCTGGCGATGAGGAAATCCTTGAGGTCCTCCTCCATTAAATATCCTTCTTTGCCACCACCATCTAGCTACAGAAAATCGGTAATCCGCAACAATCTGAAGGCGCGAAGGTACTGACCCGGAAATTGAGATCACATGCTTCCTCTCTTTCTTCTTCTCTTTGTTTTATGGCGGTTGGCATCTTGGCAGCTTACTGGTGCATTACCGCCCCCTCTGTTCGAGATCACATTCGTTTCACCTGAGAATTTTGGGCCTCTTGCTGCGCCGGAAGTCCATCACCAGCTCTTTGGTTTTCCCTGTGTTGAGCTGTAGGTGGTTTCTGTCGCACCATCCTATGAAGTTCTCAGTCAGGTCTCTCACATTGGAGAAGTCACCTGAGAACATCTGTAGGTGGCATGCTCCGGAGTCGGAATAGAAATCCAAGGTGTAGATGGTGAACAGAAACAGTGACAGTACAGTTCCTTGGGGTGTGCCAGTGCTGCTCGTCACCACGTCTGACTAGCAGCTGTGCAGTCTGACATACTGTGGTCTGTCAGTGAGGTAGTCTGTAATCCAGGCCACAAGGTCCTGATCCACCTGCATCACAGAGAGCTTCTCTGCCAGCCGGAGAGGCTGGACGATGTCGAAGGCACCAGAGAAGTCGAAGAACATGATCCTCACGGTGCTCTGTGGCTTCTCCAGGTGGGTGTAAGCTCTGTCTGTGGAAGCATTAAATGTCTGCCTAATACTAACAAGTGTCTGTTCTTTTCTTTTGACCACTATCAGTAAAATGACCACCTGGAACTTGGGTGAATTTTGTTTTTAATTTAAGCTAAGAACTCTTAAATTGTCAGGATTCTAGTGATCACCTTTGTAAGTGGTGCATCTAAACCAAATAAATACATAGAAAGTAATAAAAAGTGCACTAAGGTCCCTAAATAGAGAAGATTTCAAGGAAATGGGGCTAATTGAGTAGTGCAGCTATAAATATAACACAAAGTCTAATTCTCATAGATCTCACAGGTCAGTTACATTTAACTTGACTGGGACGCCAAAGTGGGTACAGGGAGCATTTCAGAGTGCATGGTGTTAGACAGGGAAAAGTAGAGAAACACACCAAAGTTGACAGTGGATTGTTGTCAGACCTGAGGCTGCTGGTCTGTAGCACAGACTGTAACAAGACATTATATTTGCCAGTACCAGTACGTCATTCCCTTCTTCTCTGGGTTAGACTAGACATATTGCTGCCATACTGTTTTGTTATTAATGTTCTGACAGTTATTTATAGTTTTTACATAGTCCAATAAGGATGAAGTTCAGATATTCAGTTTTATTTCATAATTTTAGTCCAGTTATCCAGGTTGAGTAACGTGTGCCGAGTAAGTTTCTCCAGCTGCTCCCAGGTCTTTGAACAGCTTCCTCCTTTTAAGTGAGCAACTGTAACGTAACGTACACTGTAAGCCCGAACAGTACTACTAGCTTATAAAGACTGAGGTCACTACAGTTAAAATCTGTTGCTGAGTTAATCCACCTTTAAGCTATTAACGTCTATGAACAAATACGTATTTTTATGTTTGTGTGGCTCAGCATTTCTGAGTAAACACCGCTGGTTCACTCACTATTTTTAAGTGTACTGTCGATCATGTGATATGACGTCATGACATGCGGCCCTAACTGACGTTACCTGAAAAATCTATCCAAGATGGCTACCCTCGCGAGCGACGCGGTATCGAGCATAAAACAACTTGTAAGTAAACCAAAACACTTCAAAACTACTTTGCTTGTTGTAACATTGTAAGAACATCATATTACACGTAATATTTGATTGTTAGACGAGACTATTTTTAACATATGAGTTGCAAGCGCACAGCTTCATGGTGCCGCCTGCATTTTTTTATGCGCCGAAAGCGCCATTACCGTCAGTCCGCCTGCTAGTGACAGATAATATCCTGTGTACTGTTAATGTTGTGGCAAGGCAATAATGTTAACGTTAGTCAATAACTTTTTTCAATAAGCGAGAGTCCTTCTGTTTTTGAGTGTGTTGCTGCTGTTTGTGGTAAGTGCCCTGCTCTGGTGAGTTCAATGTGATGTTATTCCTACATGCACCCAAATGAGCTAGTGGCTAACGTTAACTGTAACTTTTACTCAAACAAAGTTAAGGTTATGGACATAATAGTTACTGAACGAACTTTGCAAATTTTCATTAAACCTTTACAAATTTCTTTTCATTATAGGTTGAAGTGGAAAAAGTGCAGTGAGCATCCCCCAAAATCAAGGTGACTCAAATGTTAATTTAGGCTGTAACCTTTTTTTCACTTTCACATTTCTTTTATTTGGAGCCTTTTTCATTAGCATATAAAGCTGGCCTTACACTATATCTTGAGCTAATATTTGTGAATAACAAGGTTAGCCACCCTCTGAAGTGGAACAACATGGTTTCTGCCACTCTTCAAACATATTTCCAGGCCAAATTTTGAATATGTATCACATTCAAATGGAACAGCAAATGCCACTATTCACTGTGGGTAAGAACTATCACTTTGCATGTGACCATGTTGCTCAACAATGTATTTTAACTGAACATGTTGCATCACAAATGTGTTTTCTGTTGCAGATCGAGTATTAGTCTTTTTATATAATTATTTTTTTGTGTTTTTGGTTTTGTAGCTTTGTTCTGAGTTCTAACGCATCACAAACGTCAACCTATGGAACCAGTTCTATGCTTGACCAACATACACCTGGACTGGTGGCCTTGTATAGGCAGAAGGCGGCACAAACTGGAAAGATATCAGAGGTGCTGCGTGACATCTTAAAGATTTATGATAGTTAAAGATGAACTTTGAGCTTCAGGTCCCACTGGACAGCAGGGCCTCAGGGTGTCATTGTCTGTCTAACACTTTGCACTTGGCCAAATGCCATGAAATTTGGTCAGCACATCCATACTGAAAGAAGAATGAAATCTGTTATATTAATTTTTGCTTGTTCTTCCAGCAAGTGGGCGATGTCAATATGAAGCGTACTGTAGCCTTTCATGCCCTCCCGGTATACCTGCGTGAGGAGGACCCTCAGTTCTTCAAGACTTGGAATGTAAGTATTCAGTATATTCACAGAACTATAAGTATCTCTAGCAGCCACTGAACTATATCTAGTTACCCCTTAGTAAACCTTGTGTGTAGGTGTCATTGGAATGGTAAATGGACTGTACTTAGTGTGCACATGGATATACAGTATGTGCATATAAGCATACATACATATATGTAAAAGCCCTAACCTCATGTAATCCCAAACCTTAATCTCTCACAAAGCCCTGGCCTAACTTTACCCAGACCTGGAGAAGGCTAATCATTTGATTGACCTTTTGGCTTAACCTCTAATGAAATAACACACACACTCACTCTCTTCTCTCTGTAAAAATTACTTTAAAATACCTTTTATGAGATGCTGTACATTACATATCACAATACAGCACCCACTATCTAATACCTACCAGTATATTAATAGCCTGTTGAATACTCAGCTGTAAAATACCTACCTGGGTACACTTGTTGTATTGGATTGAATTGGGTAACACACGTGCACCTGATGAAGTGGCCAGTGAGTGTACATGCAGTTGTTGAGTTTCCTCAAGTTAACCTTACAGTTGCACCCTCTATGTATCTTTTCAGGTGGAGGAGTCAGATGAGCCAGGCATCATTGACACTCCTGTTGCTCTTGTCACAGCAGTCACAGAGGACACTGCAGAGTCCAGTTCATTTCAGTCCTGCAAGCATTTCTATTGTTGTGGAAGACGATGTTGTGATGAGTGATATCCCTAACTTGGCTGATGCATTTGCATTGTTGTTTGGGTTGATGTATGCATTGCATTTGGATTATCCCAAGAAACTCATTCACACTTTTACATTTATCCAGAAAATCCTAATGGGTCTTGATGATGGTAAACTACTTAAACCCAGCCTACGGAGTCTCAAAAATGACCTGTTAATGAAAGAGTAGGCTAACTTAAGAGTTGTGTTTGTGTGTATTTTATTGTCTGCATGTTGATGTGTTTTTGGGGTTCCCAGTATGGTAACTTTATAGTATGTAAGTCAAAGCATTTGAAACTGTTTACATTTGGCAGATTATGTCTTGCCCACCAAATCTACCGTAGTTGCTGTTGTTTATACTTATCGGTTGTACACCAACTTGGTGCTCTGATTCCTAAAATAATGTGAGATGTGCCTTTTTTATATTTTGTTTTTATAGGTTTTTACAAACAGGATAGATCTGATGTCTTGATTTCGCGTTTCGATAAGTTTATTTTTTATTTATTTACTTTTTTTTAAATATTTTTTTAATTTCATTTGCACTTTGATGGTCATGGCTGTTACTAATGCTGTTTTAAGAAATCAGGCCATACTTTTTATATTAAGCACTTTAAAATGCTCAGTTCCTGATTATCTTGTTCCTGTTTGATATGTAGAGATACATATGTTCACACACAATCACAGTCACATACAGCCACACACACAAACACACACACACACACACACAGAGAGAGAGAGAGAGAGAGAGAGAGAGAGAGAAATGCACAACCATACACAAAATGAGTTTAACAAGATGTTAGTTATATTTGTTGCTAGAGCAGAGGTGTTTAATTGTGCTATGTCTATGTAGGTTTTCATTCCAACTAAATACTTCACCAGGTAATTTCACTGGTTAACACACTTACAGCTATTGGGTAGGTGGTGAAACTAGTATGTGACTTGAGTCACTTAGCGCATCATGGCACATTGTTAGACACCTCTGAGCTAGAACAGGGTTTAAAAAAATGACTGCTGTTGATGGTCTGACATGTTTGTATAAAACAATTTTAAGACTGAATAAAAGAAAATGTACAGCTGAAGTTATTTTGTTTTAGTTTTAACTTGTAAATTTCATTAGCTTGTGGGTTATACACAAGTATATTTTTTGAGTTAGTAGATTTCTATTTAATTAAGTACCATTGAATCAAAATAATTAAGTATGGAGAAACTAAATGTGCATATGTTAAACAATATTTAAGCACGGTGCACTTAAATAAAATAAAATTTAAGTTTGATCAGATTGTAATTTTTAAAAAACTCTTACTTAAAAAATTAAGTTACTTACCTCAAAAGTTATTACGTAATCAGTTTCTGCAAAAGTTTTGAGTACTATGAACTTATTGGGGTTTACAGTGTATAATGTATTTTCTGTTTGTTAAAATACATTTTATAAAATTGATATTGGAAAAGGTAGTGTTCAGGAACTGGTATTGGTGTTGGTAATGTATTGGTACAAAGTATGAACCTATTGTGACATCACCCACGTGTGTGGAGTACCTTTTTGAAGCCTCGAGTTTGGCATTGTGGTCGTCACCATAACGGTTTGTCAGACTCAGCGGAGGAGACGTACGAGTTGAGCTGCTCTCATTGGTTGCACAGTTTCAACTCGTCAGTAGCAGGAAACAATAATTGCTCGTCTGGTCACACATGATTTTGTATTACAGATAAACAGTACACTAAAATGTAAATGAACTAAATGTTAATGAAACAATTTTAGTTAACAGCTGAGTTTGGTGCGTTGAGCTGGACAGACTCACTGAGAATGACCTGTCAATCACAAGGTAGCCACACCCTAAAGCATACCCCGCTTTATCATCTGTTTTACTTTAAATTTGACCATCATTTACAAACTGAACATCATGCTGAATTGAAGAAGACTTAAAACTAGAGAATACTATCAATGATTGGCTAGATCTATTTCCAACTGGGAGTAATGTAAAGTATTCTGCATGAACTGATCAGCACCATGACTTTTGAGTTCACTATAGCCAGAAACAGCAACTAAGAGTTAAGAGACAAATGCTAGAAATGGAGGCAGGCAGCATGAGGTCAACAGTAGATATGAACATTAATAGACATTTTATGAGCGCTAACCAGTTAATCTCTGGTTCAAAATATATATGGCTTTAAACGCTGAGAAGGTTTATCTGTACATCATATCTCTTCATTATATCCATCATTCAAATAAAGAAAACGTGTGTGTGTGATGGATCTGGATGCTGAGGGTGGGAGTGATTTAAGGAACTGCTGTGTAGCAATAAGCATTTCTGCCTGTCCCATTCAGAGAGATTATCTTTAAAGCCATCAGCTGTCATAAAAAATAAGATTTTTGATGAAACTACAGCACAAAGAGGATGAATACAGATGAACGAACAGAAAATAACGCTGCCGCTCTGATACAATAAATTCAGCCTGCTTACTGTCACTGTGTTCTGTCCATTTTTCTCATGTCTGTGTAGCATGGGTGCTTCTTTCATTAGCCTTTAACTCAGCATATGGAATTAGTTTCAGAAGTTCAAAGCAAAAGAGGAATGTGAAGAAATGTGACTGCAGTTGTGTAGATGTAGTTTTCCAAGCATGTAATTTATTCTTTGCTACATGAATCCAAATTATTGTCAGACATTCTCACACTGTGGGCCTAAACAATGATATCACAGTTTTAGGCTGTATGGCTATATTTATTTTACTGTTACTGTACCTATCCATTATTCATACTGTGCAGTGAGTCCTTTAGCAGTGACAAGCTGTGTCATGTTCACTATGGGATGCGTACAGACGCCCTCAGAGTCAGCAGCTTTGATTGACAGCTCCATGGATGGATCACACTCCAGACTGTTGAAAGTTGAGAGAGCTCTTGTTTATCACATTCATTACAACATCATATCCACAACTCTATCTATCTATCTATCTATCTATCTATCTATCTATCTATCTATCTATCTATGACCACTTCATCAGCATCTGAAGACTGAATTTTACTGTATATTCATAATGAGACACCTTCATCAAACATGTGGTGACTCTTTGCTCTCATCTGTGGAAATCCATTCATCATTCTATTTTCGCTACGGGAGGTAATGTCAGGAAGGCCCATTTTGGCTATTGATTTATGCACTGCATGCTTAATGAATGATCTATCCTTCTCAACATATTGAAATGGGCTCAATCAGCTACACGCAGGAGAGGGTGAATAATGCATTAACAGCTGATCAAAACAAACAGCGCGAAAAAACCCACCGTGAATAAATTAGAGGCACAATCACAGAGAGGACCTTTGTTTCATTAGCACGTTCGCAGATGGCAGGATTCGCTATGCGTCTTGAAGAACCAATGGGAGCTTCAGATAGCATTGACAATATCCGGAACACATTCACTGTGTAACGTTTAGTTTAGATTGAGGTCCTCTGACTCACAGAGCCGGGAAGGACTGAATTCATTATTATGATCCTTACTATATATGCAAGGACCAGTGGGGAACCATCAGGGACCTCTAGTCCATTAAAGAGAGATGAGGAGGAATCAAATGTATTATCAAAGCGCTTTTACATACCACATTCACCCATTCACACAGATGGTAAAAGCCAATCACAAACAGAAACTAATCCATTAATTCACACTTACACTCAATTTGGAGTTCAGTATCTTGCTCAAGGTGCAGCAGGGGGAGACAGGGATTGAGCCACCAACCGTCTGATTAGTAGACAACCCCCTCTAACTCCTGAGCCACAGTCGCCCCATGATTACGTATAAATATGTACACTTACCTCGTGACTTGCCTAGCGCCTTTCAGAATTTCTTTAAATTTTTTTTTTTTAAAGACATTTACTCATATTCTACAAGACACTAAGGACATTCCTCTTTCATATTGTTGGAAGTCCCTGAATCAATATTCACTGAAATTCAAAGGACTGTCAATTTGGAACAATTTACTTCCATTACTAAAATCAATCAACATTGTCTTTATTTTAAAACATCTGAAATGGTATGTAATTATTATATACAGATAGATATAGATATATATGGAGCAAATAAACTTCAGAGCTTAAAATAACTGCATACCTGTATCTAATATGTCCTTCGTATCTAGCTAATACAAGTGACACAAGGCAAGTGACATTTACTTGAATTAAGTCAAACAGTCTTGCATATAGGCCCAAACCACACTCAAAAAATAATTTGATTTTAAATCTGTTTCTAAGTAATCTCATATTTACAGTGTTTGCAGTGTATTTAGCTGTGTATTGATAATGTGTTGTGTGATTTAATCAAAGACTGGATGATACTGTACATATTTTAACAGATGTGTCGGAGTATTTTAGGCATCATGTTTTTTCTCAAAAACCGGATTTTGGGGGTATAGTGAACAACCCCCCCCCCAAAAAAAAAAAAACACCTTATAGGACCAGGATTAATCAATAGAGTAAGTAAAAAGTTACTGTTTGTAAGTCACTTCCGCAAGTAAGTGGACTTAGTGTTTTTTCCCCCCAAAAGACAACATCAGGTACAAAGAGTGCACAGGCTCTATCTTGCACAATGCGCAATTGACTTTGTACACTGGCGCTTGTATAATTCCTATTTTGCATTCAACGCACATTGGAATTTTCCCTGCAGGGAACTTGTGCTCCCGGGGGCGGTTCAGCGAAAAGAGGAGGCGTGTTCTGGCGCAAACGTTCAATGGTGCTATTTTGCTGTTTCAGAAAACAATTCCACAACAGAACAGGAAAAACCTAGTCTAAAGTCAGTGACGCTTATTCAGATGCTAATTTAAGGGCGCATGCTTGGCCATAATGTAGCGTGTGCACAACGTGCATACACTTTGCTTTTCTCATCTACAAGGAAGCAGTTCCCATTTTTGTAAACCATACATAATTACAAGGAAAAATCATTGTGGTGTCCATGAAGATGTGAAAAAATAGGCATAAATCTAGCGTACACAGTTACCCAAAATATTCAGCCTAATTGTAGTAATAATGGATCAAACTAACCTGTTTGACCAATAGTCACAAGACACATAGGTATATAAGGACACCTGACAAAGTGGGTTGTCCGTCAAGAACCAGGAAACAAAATTCTGAAGACTGCAAAATCACCTTTACCATCATGTTGAACCTTACTCTTCAACTTACCAGTTAAGTTGTGCTTGCTCATAATTTTTTCTATTGCACAGTGAGATGGAGTACGTCTTAGGACAAAGAATTAGACACGGGAGGGAGAGGGTCTACCGGCCCAGACAGACCTATCTCTCCCTCAGTGAGGAGGAATGTAGGTGTAAGCTACGCCTGACCCGTCAGGCTGTGACAGATGTCTGCCATCTCCTGGCAGATGAGCTGGGGACTGATGCACCCTGTCCCTATGCCCTCCCCGTTGCAGTGAAAGTTACAGCGACGCAGTATTTCTATGCGTCTGGGCCGTTCCAGCACCCCCTTAGCACCATTGGAGGCATTTCGCAATCTGCCATAAGTTCGGCTATACATGCAGTTACATCAGGTCTAGTCCGACATGCTGGGGAATACATCCAATTCCCCGTCACACCTGACAGCCAGGAAAGAACGAAGCAGGCGTTTTGGGCGAAGTGTGGGTTCCCTGGTGTCCTTGGTGCTATAGACTGCACCCATGTGCAGCTACGTGCCCCATCAGAAAATGCACTGATATATATCAACCGTAAGGGAACCCATTCGATCAATACACAAGTAATTTGCGAAGCTACTTGTAAAATCACCCATGTCTTTGCGAATTACTCTGGCTCAAGCCACGACTCATTCATACTGGCAAACTCTGCCATTCCTGCCATCTTCGAGGAGAATCCCCCCTTGGATGGGTGGCTGTTAGGGGACAACGGCTATCCGTTAAAGACATGGCTGATGACACCATTTATTATGCCAGCAACAGTGCGTGAAATGCTATATAATCGAAAACACACAGAAACACGCAGTGTAATTGAACGAACATTCGGCATACTGAAAATGCGCTTCAGGTGTTTGGATAAGTCAGGAGGCACTTTACAGTACAGTCCTCAAAAAGTCGCAGCATTCTTTGTGGCATGTTGTGTTTTACACAACATTTCCATGAATCGTGGATGTGTTGATGACATAAATGAGGAAATATTACAGGTCTTCAGGAGACGTGATGTTGAACTGCATGTTTTGGGTTCGATCCCCGGCTCCGGGTGCCACATGTCAAAGTATCCTTGAGCAAGATACTGAACCCCAAATTGCTCTCGATGCCATGCATCGGTGTGTGAATGTTTAGGAATGTTAATTTCTGTTCAATGGACTTTGCCATCATTGTGTGAATGTGTGTGAAAGGGTGAATGTGGCACGTAGTGTAAAAGCACTTTGACTGGTCGGAAGACTAGAAAGGCGCTATACAAGTACAGGTCCATCCATTTACCATGCCGATGCCATTTAACCCAAATACCCCAGCAGCAGCACGGGAGAGGACAGCTTATTTGACAGAAGAGCTGCATCATCTATAGTGAGGTAAGCAAAGTAATCTCGGTCCAATGTTAGACTACATTGCAAAAATATCACCATGCATTCATAACCTCGTGATTCAGTGAGAGTGAGCCCAAAACATCGGACAGTATGTCTTTGTGACATTTCTTTATTTACATTTTGTCAAACACAAAAATCAATAGCAAACAAAAAAAAAAAAATACAAACGGAAAATGAAAAGTTGAAAAGATTTAAACAGAAGAAATTCTAATTCTTTTTCCCTCTGATAGGCAAGCGACGCGCGCTACGGCGGGATTGGACACGTCCGGGAGTGGCACTGCGCGATGTGCTCCTGGTGGAGCGGGTGGACGGAGATGGAGTGGGGGGAGGAGGAAGGGGCACAACAGGAGGAGGAACGGTTACAACAGGAGGAGGAAGGGGCACAACATGAGCACGTGGTGCGTTTGGAGGCCCACGCTCCATGGCTGCAGCAATCCTCTCCAGACTTGAGGGGATGCGCCTGAGAGGCCGCAGCAACATCGCCACCTGGTCAAGACGGGCATTAATACTTTGCCACATCCCGGACAGCTCCCGCTCCAGCATGTCAAACCCGGTTTGCTGGAGCTGCAGGAACGGGTGGACCTCCGGTCTGACGATGCTGCCATGGCGTGTAGTGGGTCTGGATCCTCTGCACCCTGGTGTTTGCGCTGCTCCCTCCTCAGCTGGCCCTCATGCACTGCTTGGCCCGTGCGCTCTGCTCCCGAGGCCAGGGTCTTCTTCCTGCGAAGC
The DNA here is from genome assembly GCF_905237075.1 of Dicentrarchus labrax. NCBI lineage: Eukaryota > Metazoa > Chordata > Actinopteri > Moronidae > Dicentrarchus > Dicentrarchus labrax. Next base: position 1,615,541 of record NW_026136703.1, on the reverse strand, counting down.
TGTGTTACATTGTTTTGATTTATTGTATGGCTGTGTTACATTTATTTCATGTCAATAATGATTCAAAAGATTTTCATGAGAAATCTCTATGTATGTGAACTTGATTTGTAAGTGTACCTTGGGGTTGGACAGCTAATATATTGGGTTGGGTGCCGATTTCCAAGCCCCCAAATCCCTCAACGCTTTCAGTGGTGAGGGTGGACGCAGTGATGTCCTCTGCTGGCGTCAGGTCCTGAGTAAAGGCAGATCCACCTCCAGTTATACGGCGTGTCGGATTGTTGCCAGCAAGCTTGGACTTCCCCCGTCTTCTGACGTCATTGTAGCGCTTGCAGCACTGGTGCGATGTCCTAGGGATGCCAGCCGTAGAAACAATTGTGGCAATTACCTCCCACGCCTGTTTAACCAAAGCTAATTTGGGTGGGTTTCTCCCATCCCCATACAATGCCACTTCTCTGTCTTTTACAGCCCTGACGAGAACGTCGGTCTCCTCGGCTGTGAACCGCTCCTGGCGTGCGCCTGGCAAATCCACCATTATAATAGCAGTCCGCCATGGAACAAGCGCGCCTGCTTTTAAAGGGAATGTGAGATGACGCTCTGATTGGTTTATTGCATGTTACACCCAAACCACACCTATGACTAATGTAGCTACTTCAGACCAACCCATTTTAGATTTGCGTCTGGCGCAAGAGTCATTTATCCCGCCGTCATAATAGCAACAGCGCCCGAGATCCGCCCACAAAGCTACTTGCGTTTTGCATTTGATACTTGTGTTTCAGATCGTTAAGATAGAGGCCCATGACTGTTTATGTGTTAGGAGTCTCATGCTTTGTGTCGAGTCCCTGCAGCTTCTGGACTGTTGTTGTGCTGGTTGGATCAGGCTCGTTTATCCACATCTCAGCCGGCCGCCTGCTGTCATTATTTGAACCCAAAGATTCCTGCTGAAGCCCCCGCAGTTTCCAGCTCACTAACATTCCAGTTTACTCTAGCAGTGTGCATCTTGTTTGTGGACTAGGGTGAGAGAAAAACAGTCTGGTATTTTACTGTATTTGTCCCACACCCACCAAGAAAAGACGTCTGAGTGTTATGCTTTATAAACTAAAAATGCAGGATATTTTTGTGCACTTAACTCATACTGTGAATTTTGTAATAGTGGCCAAGAACCAGGCCTTTATTTAAAACAGGCTTATATTGGAAACAACTAGAGATTCTGTTTGGAAGTTCTTTGTGAATACAAGTTGTGTTTGCTTTTACTGCAGTCAATTCTAGTTTGCCTTTTCTGATGTGTATTAAACTCAACACTTCCTGCACAGATGTTTCATATTAAAAGCACTACAGCAACTCAAAGGGAGTAAACTAATCCTTTCCTTCTCGGTAGGCTTTTAATTTGAAACACATGCATAAAGTTTAACAAAGATTCCTAGGTAGGGAAAGGAGAAATGATTGGAAAAATTAGAAAATGATAACAGTAACCCCTGATTCTGTTTTCTTGATGGAGTTATTTCCGTGGAAATGTACATTATGTGAGCCATTATTGTACAGGTAATTCCAACCCCCATCAATGTTTTTTACCGAGCATAAATTGATTAGCCATATGTATTTTTGTGCAAATCAAAATGGATTAATACTAAAAATTACAGTTGTTAATTACAAAGTAATTAAGTAAGTAAGGCAGTAAAATACACCCGATATAGCCTAGCTAGAACCACTGATGTCCAGATGCTTCTTATGTCCCAGTGGCTAGTGGAAGACAAGTACAAATTTGAGTGCTATTTCCAAGAAACACACACAAACCTGTCCTAGTGACTCCCACGTTGTCAAAAACATTAGCTTGCTCAGTGGCTCTGTGCTTCCAATTAGGACATTGTAGGTACCCCTCTAAAATCTTAGACTTTCAATAAAAAACTTGCTTTTTGTGTGCGAGTGCGAGCCTGCGAGCGTACCTGCGTGCGTTTAAACAGTGACAGTTTGGTTTTAAAATAATTAAAAGAAACTACTTGGTTAGGTTAAGCAAAAGGTTGTGGTCCCAGAATCTGAATTATATTTATTGCCATGTAGGTTTTTACACCTGTAATGTAATGCATATATACATGGTGGGTATAATTTATGAGACTGATCAATCAATTATCGTTTCCCTTATTTAAGGGTGGTGCCCCGAGGATCTTTAAGATTAATTAAAGTCATTTTCTATTATCTTTTGATAATTGTAAACTTTGATAACCATTAATTGATTAAACTAATACAGTTAAACCCCTGTACTTGGCGATGGCGGCAAGGAAAAACTACCTTTTAAAAAGGCGGAAACCTAGGACAGACCCCTCGGCCCTAGGTGGGTGGTCATCTGTCTCGACCAGTTGGGGTGTAATGGGGTGTGAGAAAGAGAGAGAGAGAGAGAGAGAGGTGCACAGCAACAACAGTAGCAACAACTACATTAATAGTAGTGACAATAGTAGGGTTCCTGGCCTTGTTAATGAGGCCAGCCGCAGATAGAAAGAAACTGTTTTTGTGACGTGAGGTTTTGGTCCTGATGGAACACAGCCTCCTGCCAGAGGGAAGTATTTCAAAGTGTTTGTGTCCAGGGTGGCAGCGGTCAACCACAATCTTGCCTGCACACCTCAGGGTCCTGGAATCATACAGGTCCTGGAGGGATGGCAGATTGCAGCCGATCACCTTCTCAGCAGATGGAATGATACGGTGCAGTCTGCCCTTGTCCTTGGCAGTGGCAGCAGCGTACCAGATGGTGATGGAAGAGGTGAGGATGGACTCGATGATGGCAATGCAGAAGTGCACTATCATCGTCTTTGGCAGGTTGAACTTCCCCAGCTGCCATGGAAAGTACATCCTCTGCTAGACTTTCTTGGTGAGGGAGCTGATGTTCAGAGCCCACAAACAGGATCCTGGCAAAGGTTCTTGGGGAGTCCAGATGCGGGAGGGTGAAATGCAGGGCCATGTTTACTGCATCATCTACAGACCTGTTGGCTCTGTAGGCGAACTCCTGCTGAGCTGGGGGGGGGGACTGATGAGGTGTGGCTGGTGAGGGGTGTCGTCAGGACTGCTCCTTTGTCTGTCGAAGCGACGGTAGAACTTATTCAGCTCATTTGCTAGGCGCAAGTTGTTGATGGAGTGGGGGGGTTTAGGTTTGTAGTTGGTTATCTGTCTGAGCCCCTTCCAGACAGAACCAGTTATTGGCTGAGAACTGATGTTGAAGTTTCTCAGTGTACTGTCGTTTAGCTTCTCTCACCACCTTGCTAAACTTGTACTTTGACTCCTTAAACCTGTCCCTGTCCCCAATCCTGAACGTTTGCTCCTTCTGTAACAGTAACTGAATGAGTTTGGCTGTGAACCAGGGTTTGTCATTGTTATAACTCACCCTGGTGCATGATGGTACACAGCAGTCCTCACAGAAGCTGATGTATGACGTCACAGCCTCTGTGTACTCATCCAGACTGTTGGTAGCAGTCCTGTAGTGTAACAGTGATCCAGTGTGTTCTTCTCTCTGGTCGGGCATTTAATAAATTGTTTGTATTTGGGGAGTTCATGGCTGAGGTTTCCTTTGTTCAAGTCACCAAGGACAATAACTAAGGAGTTCAGGTTAGTCCGCTCCACACACAGTATCTGGTCGGCGAGCGTGCGCTGTGCCTCCTGCACGTTGGCCTGCGGTGGAATGTAAACACTGACCAGAATGAATGAAACAAACTCACGGGGGGAGTAAAAAGGTTTACAGTTTATGATTAAATATTCCAGATTAGAAGAGCAGTTGGATAACTGTCACATAATTGCACCAACTAGTGTTGTGTAAAAACAGATACCTCCACCCTTTGTTTTGCCAGAGAGTCCGGTACCGATCCACACAGCCACATCTCCGTGAAGCATAAAACAGAGGATGAAGAAAAGTCTGTTTTTCCCCGGAAGTAGCTGAAGTTCGTTCATTTTTCATTGCACAGTGAACGCACGTTTGAGAGGAATATTCAATGTAACGGTTTGCGATGTCTGCACTGGCGGAGACGCACAAGCGCACATAGTTTTCCTCTCCTCCTGCGTTTCACTGTGCGAGCAAAGGTGAGCGCACCTTTGACCATAATGTCCAAAATTTCAGCAGAAGAAAGAAAAGTGGTAAACAGATCAGCTGGAGTTGTTCCCCTGATGTTCATGAGCTCTTCTCTAGTGAAAGAGCTCTGGATATCACAGCCAAAAACTGAGTTAACAAACAAAACATGAAAAAATAAAGCGCACCAACACACCAAGGCAACCGTATGTGGCGCCATCTTAGATGTACCTGTGTCTTCCTTCGGTCTGGATACCTAAATAGCAAAAGTCAGGTCCATACTTGAGTAACAAAACATTAGTAGTGCAACATTAACGCACATCTCTTGGAATGTATCTTGCACATTGCTAACATTCTTTATACTGTGAAGTTTTTTTTATATTCCCTGGATGACAACCAAAGATTTAAAAGCAGGTAATGTGCTGACAACCCCGATCTCCTTGGGCAGAGAATTCCAAATCCTAGGGGCCCTTACAGCAAAAGCCCTGTCACCCTTAGTCACCAGCCTTGACCTAGGAACGGCTAATAAGGGTAGGCTTGAGGATCTCAGATTATGACTCAGTGTAGCGGGGTTAAGAGCTCTGTGATATAGCTGGGGGTTAGGCAGTCAGTAAACATTTTTTCAGCCCTATCTCCATCTCATGAGCCTGTTAAATTACACCTGTCCTCCGTACATGCAACCTCTAGGCAAAATATGTGACGCGCCACGGCAAAACCAGCAGCAAGTCGGCTGGGAGAAATTCACATAAACAAAGAAACTACCGTTTTTTTCAAAATGAGTGATTTTCATTTTTTTTTACAGAATGTGCAAAGTGAGATCATGACGAAGCCACTCCATGTTTCAGATAACAGTATTGGTTGCCTTAAAAGTATACATTTTGTGTTTGAAATCGGGTATAGTTTCAAGAAATGCTGGCGCTTCGTTGGGCGTGTGCGGCGATACAGGTAATTTCCATACTGGCTACCTTTGACCATTCACGTGCTTTTGTTATTTTTTTCAGCCAATCAGGTGCACGTTAGTAGTGAACCGCATGGCTACTTATGCAGCCCCCCGCATAAGTTTCTGGAAGCTGCATGTGATTTCATCATTGAATGAAGATGGACCAGGAAAAATGCATTGCAGAAGAGCTAAATCGTGGCTGTTAAAGCGCAAATCTATGGCAGTACTTTTCCGAGACGCCAGATACTTCTGGTTATTCCGACGCCGATTTCACTTCTGATTCTGATGAGTGCACTGACGATGAAAGCGACTGTATTACACTGGAGAACATCCCTAATCTCTCTCGGCCTCGCACCAGAGGAGCTGGAGCGTAAGATATCAGACGCTATAGCTACGGTAACATGTGAAGGGGATAAAGACAGCGAAACGGAGAAAATCCGTAACTTTGACTGCAAATGCTACGGAAGAAGAAAGGACAACTCTGTCATTGGGACACATTCATGCAGCGACAAACTTTCTCCAGAGCCTATGTACAGCATACGGTTGGATTCTCTAGCTGCCGAAAGAGAGTGGCAGGACATGCGAATAATTGGACATCTCGAGGCAAACAGACGCACAGTAGTTACTTCGGACATGACTACATCCACCAAAAAGCCCCAGACGAAGAGAAAGCGCCCCCGGACCCCTTATTCCATCGGAGGCAATGAAGTCTGCAGGAATACTTTTCAGTTTCTTATGGGGTGAGTTTCCATTAACATCCAAGTTATCTACTTTCGTTATGTGTTCATTCAAAGTCGCAGTCAAAGTCACAGGGATTACAAACTGTTATCTCATGTTTTTTGTTTTCATGTTTGTACCTTAATACTGAGCTAGCTAATAACAATGTAGGCTGTTGTTTTAAAATGATATGCACATCGAAACTAAGCTGTAATGGGAGGTTTTGGCTAGTAATGTGAGCATCTGCTCTTGATTTGAATGCTTGAATTGACTGATGCTAATGATTTAGCGCCTAGCTTACTGAAGGATAGTTGGATGAATACACCCAGAGTAAGGTGCCAAGGTGCCTGTTAGCATTGCTTGAACTCACTGTGATGCACAACCTGTCGAATTCCAGCTACTGCGCGATTCAGCGGTTCTGCCCCCTGTTGACAGTCTTCCTGGCCTGGCCCCACCTGGACTGAACATTGACAGGCAGACCTATCTTTATGAAAATAATCAGGCCTTTCTGTGCTGACGAGGCAAGAGACATCACATGCCCAGCGCCAAGGGTCACAGCACAGAAGAGTCCACAGAAGAGTATGCAGAAGAGGATGCAGATGTGATATCACCAAATAATTGGACTCTCCTTCACACCCTCTCCACAATGTGCTGATCAGCCACAGGAGCTCATTCAGCAACAGACTGATCCATCTACACTGCACTTCTAGATTTCAATATCAATTTAATTTCACTTATAGAGCACCAAAACAATACACGTCTCATGGCGCTTTATAGAGTGTTAAGCAGATGTGGTTGTAGATGTGTAGATGTGGTTTATACCTTGGATTATGGCACAAGGGATTGTAACATCTTATCCTGTGTATTAATGAATGATATTCAGGGGCTTTTTGTAATAAAAGCATTTCCAAAGTACCTTCTAATTCTGATCAGTCAGAATCTGTAAATAACTCAAAATGCCTCTCGGGAGACTTGTTGCTGGTTTTCTCGTGGCTGGTCACGTATTCCCTCTTGAAGAATTGAGCATTACACAGTGCAATCGCACCCTACTTGTAAAACCCACTGAAATCTAAACTGCTCTGTTATGTTAAGCAGATCCTCAGCCCCAAAGCTGAAGCAGGCCCGTGCAGTCAGAGGTGATCAAGTAATCAAAACGAATATAAACTTCCCCCTCTTCCCATTTCTCCCCCAGAATCATCAATGAATTATTTATCAGGGGAGCACAACTGCTGACTCCAAAACTTCAAAGAGTATTTTGGTTCTTTTTTGGAAGCGGCAGTAGTCAAGGCTTGCTAATTAATCAGCTGTGTCGATTCATCGTCAGCAGCATGAAGGGCGCCTAGAACTCACCTCTTCTACCAGTCGGGTTAATCAATGGAGGCTGACATATCGACTACGAGAGCCACAGAAACTGGACGCGGCACCTGAGGCTCTCACACACAAACACTTTTGATGCATTTATTTATTTGAACTCTCTAGACACTCAGAAGATTAAAAACACACACACACACACACACACACACACAGACATGCACACACAGCATTAATAGAGGAGCTGCGCCCTGAAATAATCTGCATTCTGATTTGTCTTCATCTTAAATTGTGTTCTAAAGACGGGGGTAAGTTTTGGATCAGCAGCATGGCTTTCTGCTCGGTTCGATTAGAAGCTTGAGTTAATAAAAGCTTTTTCCAGATAGCAAGGTATGTGGGCTCAGGGAGGGGCAGGGTTATTGAATCAAGGTTTATTTAGACAGCTTTGTGTTCAGTTTAGAAAGGATTACATTTCATGCCCCAGCAAATACCTAATGAACAGCCACAAAAAAAATAAAACTCCAGGCTGTTTGAGCAAGCCAGCAGTCTGGGGGCAATCTGAAAACTGTGTGCAGCCAGCATGCTCTTATTACCTAAAAAAGCTATGAAAAAAACGTAGATAAGATAAGATAAGATAAGAAAACCATTATTTGTCCCGCAATGGGGAAATTGCAGTTTGCAACAACATACAGAAAGGGCAGAATAAGAGATAACAAGAGCAAAGAGTAGCTTATAAAAGATAAATAATGAAATAAAGTAGCATTGCACAGACTGGTGTCAAACTGGTGTTTTGAAGTTTTTACACCTTGTGGTGTAATACTATTGCATATATTAAGAGTGTTCATTGTGGAGCCTAACAGCAGCAGGAAGGAAAGACCTTCTGTATCTTTCCTTCACACATCGAGGGTGAAGCAGTCTGTCACTGAAGCTGCTCCTCAGTTCTGTCAGGTCACCGTGCAGGGGGTAGGACTCATTGTCCAGCATGGATGACACTTTAGCCAGGACTCTCCTGCCTTGCAGCGGCAGGTCGGCTTAGCCACCGCGGGCGGGTCGGTAACGTTAGTAACGTTAGTCGGGGAGCGAGGGCAAAACCTGCAGCTGCTGACAAGCTTTCAACCATAATGTGTGCTACCAAACAAAGACACATACTCACCACTAGTGCCGCTGACGGCCGCCGACTCCAATGTGCTTCTCCATGCTCCCCTTGGCTGCAACCGGCGTCGGAAACAGGTAGTGGTGTGATTTAAGGTAAACATTAATACAAAAGGCCAATCACACCTTATTACTTTATAATTTTGTTTTGTCTGCATGTCTAATTGTTTGTTGTAACGTCATTTGTATTTTGCGTCCCCCCCAAAAAAAAAAAAAAAATAGATGACCCATCTCAAGGGGCAAACTAAATTTGCAGCTAATCACGTCATATTATTTTACAGGACTGAAGAATACATATCCAAGTACCTGTACCAAGTGCTTTAAACAGGGTTCCTGCATGCCCTGGAAAACCTGAACTGTGTGGAAATTGATTAAAACTAATGAATTTTTAGATGTATTTTAGCATGTGCAGTGGCCAAATTAATGTTGGGGTTTGAGGAAAACTGTAATCAATAGACCTTTTTCACAACAGCCATTTTGATATGAAATAGTATTTGGAATAGAAAGTTCAATCAGAGAAGGCAGCAAATAAGCGCAATGGGCAATTTTTTAATATTTGAAAGAATAATTTTAAAAGAACAGCATCCTTTGTTGTTTCTGCTGAACAGTTAAAAAAATATATAAAAATTAAAAAACAGCTTGCCGTTCCACTGTCTGGAAGATCCAGAAGCAGAGACACCCCTAAGGCTCAGACAAGCATGGAGCTCATATGTATTGATCATTTTGGTGGCCTAAAGAATCCGATTGCTCCAAACAGCCTGAAGTATTGAATTAATTAGGGCTGCGCAAGGGGGGGAAAGTGCTGCATCAACATAATTATTGAAGAAACAATTATGTTAACAACTCTTTTACTGGGAGCACGCTGACTCTGTATTTCATTTTTCGTGGACAGTCTGCAAAGTGGCATGGTTTGTGCTTCCACAATAACAAAACAAGTATAATGAACAGCTCCAGTATGCTAAGGATAATTAAAATTTACTCAGACTCAACTAGAAGAAAGTTGGGTCAACTTGGAGGATCCCTCCAATGTGTTTATATTGTTTCAGGCCGAAAGGAAGTACTACCAGTACTTTTTGAAGCATATGGTGTTAATTATTGTTATAAAGTGGCTTAGTGTTTATGTCAGCTTATGTCAGGCAGACTCTTGCAGCTACACAGATGTGGAAAGACACATTGACCTTCAGTCAGGGATGGGCCAGTGTGTGCCATTGCAAACCAGCAGTGTGCACATTTTCAATCAAGCGGATAACCTCAGCTGCTGATTTCACAGCTGGATTTCTAGTTTTTTCTTGAAGTTTGGACATTTTGCCAGGCTTCAGTCTATGATTTTGTGGCCAATACAATGGCAAAGTAGTTTAGACAATCAGGAATAGAAGAGAGTAGGCCTACGTCACTTTCTAGTCTTCACCAAGTCCCTTTTGAGTGACACAAGTGCTCAGAAAGTGCCTAGTGGCACCCTGCCTAAAAGCTGCTGCATCACATTTTGCTTTATGACTTTATTTACTTCCCCAAAGAATAAAGGACAGTAAAAGGGCTTTAAGCCTTCCACAGAGAGGATAAAAACGGTAAACTGAGGGAACTGGAAAGTCAGTATCTGTCCATCTGTGTCAAACACTTCATCACAAGTTAGTTAATGATGTTACTAAATTAATTATTTGCCTGCTGATTTAACTGTATACTAAAGTGAATGAGTAAGAATCTTAGTTTGACAGTCTGGAGCGGAGGGAATTTTAACCTTCATAACTTATATAAACTGAGTTGGCCTGCTTTCAAATAATGAACATTGTAAACCTGTAGTGGAGCTAAAACCAACATGTTTTACTTCTGTTGGTTTGTAGTAAAAGGTTGATTAATAAACTCAAACGGCGGTTCTACTTTGCCACAGCGATAGAATTAGTTTAAAGTAACGCCCCATTGGACAGACGATCAAAACAGAAAAATAAAGTGTCTTAACAACAGAAAAAGTGTCAGATGTCAGAAATATAAGATTCATTAAGGTAGTTGTATGTCAGCTCTGTCTACTTTAATGGTGGCAGACTGAAAGGACACTAGTTAACCCCTATTTATTTATGTTTCACCTAAACCTTTAAAACTAGGACACTGTAGGACACCTTCTAGCATCAGATTTGCACAAGTTAGCAATTATAAATAAGCAATGTCCAGTTAGACTATTAAAATAAAGCTTGCTGAGAAACATTTCACATTTTCTGAGTTTAAATGTGTGATGTTATGAGTACACTAGGTTAAGAACTCCATTACCCAGCATGCCACAGTAGTAAGGAGCATGTGCAAGAGCCCCGTCTGCCAGGTGTGCTATGTAGCCATGCGGGTAGCACTGAACTGTTGTTATGTGCAAGTTGTCAAGTAAATATGAAAGACCAGCTATCACGCCTCGTCTGCTTATTATAAGTTCAAGCAAGACAACACAAAATGGTTATAGTGTGGTTAGGCTAACCCTAACCTGATGTAAATGGCATATCAAGACATTACCCCAAATAAGTGTTCAGAAGTTAAGCTGATCAAGCTGCCATATTTGACAACTTGGGAGTGAACGGGCTGAGTAAACCAGTTATCCTTTTAAGAGCAGTCTTGAACACATCTCATTCTAAACTAAACGAGCGAATTAGAAACTGCTTTGTTGTAGTTAAAACTGTGAGATCAGACATTAGTGTGCAGCAGTAACACACAGAAGCCAGACTTGATTGTTTTTTGTTTTTTTTTAAATATAGAAAACATACAAATAACAATGACCACAGCAATAAAAAATAATGTATAAGTGTACTATACAACCAAACAATCAAAATATGAAAATAGATTAAATAATTGTACAAATAAAACAATAAGTAAATAAAAACAAATAAATAACTGAAAAAGTGATGATCTTCAAGTTAGTGCAACATTCTCATCCTCCAAAAATTCCAAAAAAGGTTTCCACACTTTAACAAACTGTTTTCTTTTCCCTATAACAATATATGTAAGTCTTTCCAGTGCAAGGTATGTTGCAATCTCCTTCAACCACAACTTTACAGAGGGCAATTGTATATTTTTCCAGAAAAGAGCGATCAGTCTTCTAGCTTGAGGAAGCCCAAAATCAATCAACACTGATTGTTTAGAATTGACGACCAAATTTTCAGGGTATATACCCAGGGTACAAAGTTTCGCTTGCAGGGGAACATTCTTACCCACCATCTGGGAAATGGCCCCCATCACACTACAAAATAGTTGTACTTTTGAGCATTCCCAAACACAGTGGAACAGTGTGGGAATGCTCAAAACTATCTGGAATATTAGGATAGATTTTATTCAGCTTTACTGGGGTGATACAAGTTCGCATTAGCCATTTATATTGGAGCAATTTCAATCTTGTATTAATTGTAATTAATGCTTCTAATCTGTCTTTGGATGATTCCTTTTCATAAAATACCAAAGTCCCATAAAACAAAGATACTAGACCCCTTTTAGCCAGATTTGTAATGATTAGGTTTTCAAGATTTGTCAAAGGTGGTTCAGACATTAGATCTTTATTTATTGATGATATAAAATGTTTCAGTTGTAAATATTTAAAAAAAATGTTTTTTGGTATATTATACTCCTTACATATTTGCTCAAAGGTAAGTCGTTTGCCATCTCTGTATAGGTTCCCTACACATTGCAAACCTTTGGTTGCCCAAAGCTGGGAACCACCATCACCTCTATCTGGTATAAAATCATTGTTTCTACCAAATGTCGATGACATTTTTAAGAAAAGGATTCTTTGTTTTTCTTTCTCAATGTTTTAAAGTCTACTGAATATAGATAGAGCTTGAGGGGTAGTTCTGATGTAGTCGCTTGCTCAAAATTTACCCAAGCTGGAAGAATGTCTGAGCCAAAATAAAACGAGGCAGTGTAATTTACTAATTTACTGTTGGGTCTCTGTAAATAATGTTATAATGAGTTCGGTCTAGACCTGCTCTATTTGAAAAGTGTCCTGAGATAACTTCTGTTATGAATTGGCGCTATACAAATAAAGTTGAATTGAATGTAAAGTGAATGTGAAGTAATTGAGCAGACCAGTAATACCATCACAGATTTGGAAGACGAAGGCCACCTCTCTCATACGGCAAGTAAAGCAACTTCAATCGCAGCCTAGTTTTTTTTATTGTTCCAAATGAATTTAGCAAGAATGTTGTTAATTTTATCAAAAAAACACATTTAGGAAGCGGGAGTGGGATTGATTGAAAAAGGTACAGGAATTTTGGCAGTATATCCATTTTGATTATATTAATACGGCCGATCATTGAAATCGGCATTACTGTCAAGCGATTTAATGTCTCTGTTATTCTTTCTGTTAGCGAGTCATAATTTGAAGATACAATAGTTTTTATTTCAGGTGTAATTTGAACCCCTAAATAAGTAAAACCATTTTTTGCATTTGTAAACGGTGTCTTTATAATTGGTGTCAGACGTTCATTTTTATTTAAAAATAACAGTGATGATTTATTGAAATTTATTTTATATCCAGAGAACTCTCCAAATTGTTGAATTAATATGATTAGATCTGGAATACTGTCCTTAAACCTGGTCAGAAAAAGGATGACGTCATCGGCATACAAAGATATCCTATGTTCTTGCTCACCTATCTGGATGCCCGTGACGCCATCATGGGCTCTGACAGCCATAGTGAGAGGTTCAATAGCTAAAGTGAATAGCATTGGTGATAATGGACAACGTTGTCGGGTTGAACGCTGTAAGTTGAACGGTTTTGAGACAACACTATTGGTCAGAATCTCTGCTACTGGGTTTGTGTAGAGAACATGAATCCATCTGAGAAATCCTTCTCCAAATCCGAATCGTGGTAGCAATTTAAAAAGGTAGCGGCATTCTATTCTGTCAAATGCCTGTTAGGCATCTAATGACAGTTCTGCTGTGTCTTTACTGCCAGCTTTTTCAAGTAATATATTAAGGACTCTTCTGATGTTATGGAAACCTTCACGATTTTGTACAAACCCATTCTGATCATTATTTATGAGTTTAGGGAGTTGTGGATCTAATCTTCTTGCTAGCATTTTACAAAGTATTTTAGTGTCACTATACATCAGACTGATTGGCCTAAATGACGAGCACTCTGTGGATGGTTTACCTGGTTTATGGATGAGGGTTATTAGAACTAATCTCATAGTGGGTGGAAGAGTTCCTTCCAGGAAGCATTCTTAGAAGTGGCTCTACTAATTTAGTTTTAAAGGTTTTATAAAATTCTATGGGCAACCCATCTGGCCCAGGTGCCTTACCACTTTTCATATTTTGGATTGCTTCTGACAACTCCTCAGCTGTTACATTCCTATCCAATAAATTTTTTATGTCGTCAGATAATGACTGAAACTGAAGCTGATCAAGAAATGTTTCCTGCGCATCTGAGTCTTAGTTGCATTCTGATCTCTATAAGGATTCATAAAAATCTTTGAAGCATGTATTTATTTCTAGCAGGTCTATCGTTAAATTCCCTTGCAGCTTCCTAATACTATTTATTGCTGGGTCAGTTTGGTGTTTTTTGATTCTCCAGGCTAAGAGTTTTCCAGCCTTCTCTCCTTGATCATTGTAGGCTTGCTTCAACCACATTAAACTTTTGGCACTTTCATCTGTGGACATTTTATTATATTTAGCTCTTAATATAAGCAATTCCTTTTGTTTTAAATCATCATCTTTTACATACAGGTCATTTTCCAACATTTTGATTTGATTTTACCATTTCCATTTTATAGTGTTTTGTTTTATAGCTGGTGTAACTAATAATCTCTCCTCTGATGAACGCCTTAAATGCTTCCCATCTGGTACAAGCACTAGTTTCATCAGTATTTAGTGCAAAGAAGCTGTTAATTTTAGAGTCAATAGTGTCAACAAAAGCTTGGTCTTGCAGCCATCTCGCCTGGAATCTCCAATTAGGTGGGCTATGGACAATTTTGTCAATTTGGATTTTGAGTGATACATCAGCATGGTCACTTATCATGATACCATTATACCAGCATTTGCTAACCTTGGGTAAGAGTTCCCTGGAAGTAATGAAATACTCTATGCGGGAATGTGATTTGTGTGAACTTGAATAACAGGAGTAATGATTTTTATCAGGATTCCATTCTCTCAAGACATCAACTAGATTAAGATCCTCTATAAACTGTTTCAGTAGTTCTCTAGTTTGTGTTTTACCCGTGTCACAGCCCGTTGTAGATCTATTGTTGGATTTAAAGCACAATTGTCCCCTCCTAAAATAAAAAATCCATTGATTGTAGACAAGTCAAGAAAGATATTCCTAAAGAAACTGGGGTTATCCTCATTGGGACCATAAATACTAACTAGGTTCCATGTCATTGATAGGATATTGCATTGGACGATAAAGTATCTTCCACCTGGGTCTCGGATAGTTTTAACAATCTGCAATGGTATTGTCCGGTGAATAAGGATAAGCACTCCCCTTGCATAATTATTATAACATGCATATATTACTTGGCCAGGCCATCTGCTCTGTACACGCTTTAAGTCTGCAGTTGTCAATATGATTTTAGATTTGAGATGTCTAATCCTACTCATAACTTGTTTTAATTTTGTAATTTTCCAAAGCCCGTTCCAGCTCGTTATTTTTATGTTAGAGGAGTTACAGTTATGATACATATTTATCTATACAAAATAAAAAAGAATAGAAGGCTGTTGCAAAAAACCAAAACCAAAAAAAAAAAAACAACAACAAACATACATACATATACACATACCTGTGGAGACTTGAACAACATCCTCCCACAACAGTGCGAACCCTTGAACCCTTCTAATCCCCCTCCCCCCTCCCTCCTTCATCTCCCTCCAAAACCTGTAACACTTGTAGGACTTAACGCTGATCCACATAACTGAGGAGCAGCTTCACCGCTAAACCTATCCCAGGCAAACCACAAATGATGTCCACAAACCATGCAGTCAAAAAGATCACATAACAATATCCCTAACTGAATGGTTATTGCAACATGTCAAACAAAAAGAGCAGAGTAGCTTAATAATGATGATAATTACGGAAAAATTTAATTGTGGCCACAATATAGCTATAACGTGCGCACAAAATACTAATTCATGGCCACAAAATAGGTATAACGTGCGCACGAAATACTAATTAATCATATTAATATATTTCCTGGACAGCTGGGTAAGCAAATCGAGCGCACCTTCTTTAAGGTCTAAGGTAGAGGCATCAGAGGGGCTAAAGCTACACGATGGACAGGGACAGTATGATAGAATTTTATTTTAGGCTGGGAATTAGCTAGAAAGACATTCTGAAAAGCCTGGCATTGCAAGGAACCATCATTACCTAGAGACATTTAAACAGGATATTGAGAGCCAGGTTGCTTTACCGTCGAAGGTACGACTTGGACGCCGGGATAGATTTCATTGTTGACCAACTGCAGGGCCCTGGAAAGAATCACGGCTACCGGTGGATGTTTACAAAGTGTAAACAACACGGTATTTCTATCAGAAAAGAAGACGTCAGGATCCTCCTCTCTCTACTGGACCCCATCGGTTCCCAAGTTCGCCAGAGCAGACGTCTCAGAAGGAGGCAATATTTTGCTCAGGGACGTAAGTTTGTGTGGCACATAGACTCATATGACAAACTGAAGCCATATGGGATATGCATTAATGGCTGCATCGACGGGTTCTCACGCAACATCATTTGGCTGCGGGCCGCCCTCACTAACAGCGACCCGAAAGTTATCGGGGGGTGCTTTGTGGAAGCAGTGGAGCGCCGACATCTGGGGTGTTTGGAATGCTCACCGTATAAGGCCCTCCAAGAACACCAACGTGCCCAGTGGGATACCTGATATCATGTACATGGCCCCTCACCTTATGGGGGCAGAAGACTGTCTTGTTCCACTGACTGAAGATTTGACCACATGTAAAGACAGCTGCACATTTGTCAGTTCAGTCCCATGTGATGTGGACGTGTTTGATTTGTGCAGAATAATAATGGCGGAATCAAGCTCGGAGTTCCCATCTCTAATGTTCCAGGCACTTGATTTGTATTTTCATCTGAGGGACACTGTTTGTCCAGTTATTTGAGGCTATTTAAATGGACACAAGCATACAAATCGTGTAGTACATTTGGTACTTTAGCACATGTTTTTACAGCATAATGCACACATTACTCTTCATGTTTGTGTGGTTATCGTGTGTCTTTGTTTAAACCAAAATCAGAAAAGACTGTATAACTTACTTTTCTCAGTTTTAGCGATCTGTCAGTAAACTAACTCATCATTAAGTATTGATAGCTATTGTTAGCTAGAAAATAAGAAATGTTTGACTCAAATAGTTGTACAAGTTAGACAAAATGAATCTTTTGGGCTAGAGTTATTATCCTTCAATTAATATTAAACTTGTCAAAAAATGTATCCATCTCTAACAAGGACAATAGCACCCTGGACAGCACCCACACAGACTGGCAATGATATCATAAATCTAATGTAATGATCAATTAGACAAGAAGACCAAGTAGGCTACTGTATAGTGTATTATTATAAAGGTTGTATCATCAATGCTCTGTATGTTTCCTGAGACTCTATTTTTGTTTTTGTGGAAGAGATTAAAACAATCCAATGTTTGATAAAGAACTGTCTTTCATAACAAATCACAACACATTTATAACACTAGAGAGTGAGGCGTAAAATAACTATGGGTGGTGTCATTAGACATGTTCAAGTGTAAAGATGTATAGAATGTAACAGAGAGGACACCAACATTTTGTACAAACTTGAATGGTTTACTGGTCTTTTTCAAAATACACCATAGTCAAAAACAGAACAGGTGTATTTTGTACATAATAACAGGATAAGAACAGTTTTCAAACCTCCTGTTAGCCAGCATCATACTGATAGTTACAAAATAACTAGTATAAATATAATATAAATAATATAATATAAACTAATATAAATAGTGTAAACAACTTCTGTAAACGACTAATTTATTTTTAAACACCTTTGAAACATCAGCCAAGACTCACATTCTTGTTTCTACTGGGGTTCCTACAAACAACTGTAATAATAATATAAAACATGCTTAATCAATTGGATTTTGGTATTTGAAGTGGAGCTGTACTTATGCCTAGTCAGTGTACCTGCAGTAGACAGCGCTCAGCACTCTCCCAGTTTGTAGAACTGTAACTGTATGCTGTATTTGGAATATTTTCGATAAATCGATAATCCACCAGTGAACCTTTTCTGGTACCTTTGTATGTCTTGGCGTTGTTCTCTCCTTGTTGTGTTCAGGGATGCTCTCCCAATGACATTGTAGGGCAGGTTGGAACAAAGCTTCGAACTGATGAGCTAAGCCGTCAGAAAAAGTCAAACAATTGAAAAAATATTAACTGTGAAAAGACGATGTGCACTTTTAATAAATGCTACTCGCACACTGGAATGCTTGAGTGTCAGAATCAGAATCAGAAATACTTTAATAATCCCAGGGGGAAATTACTTTCGTTACAAACTCCAGATATACATACAACATATATTAAGAACACACATATATATATATATATGTATGTATATGTACACTGAAAAAAAATATTTTTTGGCCCTGTAATTATTATTTCAATTATCTATATAAAGTCTACAAAGAAATACGAATTCAGTGCTTTTACTTTAAGATAGCAGTTTTTCATGTAGTGCATTACTTGGTGATTGTTTGTAATTATGTGTCCTCAGTTTTGTATGTAAATTGAATCCTTTGATCCAAGTAATATTCACTAAACCAGTTCATTGGCTTAATTAGTTGATCTTTTCAAGTAAAATGTAACTGAGTGACATCAGTGAATCTGGCAACCTTCTCTGCATTCGGAGCATGACGTCAAAGCTCCGCCCCACATTTGAGCGGTCTTTCGTCAGACCTGTACTATACGTCCATGGTCAACATTTCAACCAGGTTGGCGGACTTTGTTGACTGAGACGGGGAAGAACGTGAATATGGAACCATGTGTCATGGCTCTGCTCCCCTCCTGCTCCCTTTGCTCCTCCCCATTCCCTGTGTGTCTGAGGGTGCGGCCTCCATTCTCCTCACCTGCTGCCTGCTGTCTCACCTGCTCTCAATCAGTCATCATGCCTCAGTCTTCAAGAACCCCGGTCTTCCTCCCATTCATCGCCAGATTGTTTCAGCCTATGTGGTGGTAACTCTCGTGGCTCCTCTCAGTATTGAGTTAGGCAACTTCAAGCTCTCTTGTGTTTTCCCTGTGCGTGTCCCCTTGTCTAACCGTTTCTCTCCCGTGCCCCAGGGTCCCTTGTGCAGTTTGGCTTCCTGTGTCCGCTCTCCTGTGCCTCTGTGTCTCCGGTCTCTTCCGCCATCTCACCCACCCGTTCCTGCTGTGGCCGCCCCTCATCCCCCCTGTGTGTGTGTGTGTGTGCGTGGAATAAAACCCCCTTTAAACCTTCCATACTGTCTGGGTGTCTGCTCCTGGGTCCAGTCCTAACACCAGCCCTGTCAGAACAATCTGGCCAGCATGGACCCAGCGGACCCAGACTCCGTCCGAAGCGCACTGGCCTACCAGGGACAACGAGTGGGCCAACACGAGAAGGTCCTCGACGGGATCGTGGCAGCCATCCAAGACCTTCGCTGTAGTGTGGCCGCCCTTGGATCCAAGCTCGATCAGGTCTCCACTCCTCCCACAGCTCCTACCACCGCCACTGAAGCAGCTACTCCCTCTGCCTCCCCAGCCATGCCGCATGCAGCCTCTCCTCCCCCCCCGCCCCGGGAACCACACGTTCCTACACCTGAACGGTATGCTGGGGATTTGGGGGCTTGTGGGCGGTTTCTGCTTCAGTGCTCACTAGTTTTCCAACAACAGCCGTTGACCTACAGTTCTAATAGCGCCCGAGTGGCTTTTGTGATTAGCTTATTGTCAGGGAAAGCAGCTCAGTGGGCAACCGCCCTGTGGGAGAAGCACTCCCCTATTTGTGAAACCTTCCAGCGATTTTCTGACGAATTAAGAAAGGTTTTTGATCATCCAGTGCAAGGCAGAGAGGCAGCTAAACGCTTACTGAATCTTCGTCAGGGCTCTGGTTCAGTAGCTGAGTTCTCAGTCGAGTTTAGAGTTTTAGCGGCAGAGAGTGGTTGGGATGAAGAGGCGTTGCAGACTGTTTTCGTGCATGGGCTGTCGGAGGTTATGAAGGACGAGTTAGCGGCTAGGGATAGCGCTGCTAGCCTTGACGAGCTAATCTCACTAGCGATTAGGCTTGACAATCGTCTTCGTGAGAGACGGCGTGAGAAGTGGGGTCGCTCACAAGCCTCTCCTTTCCATGCCTTACCCAGAGCCACCATCTCAGTAGATCCCCAGTTAGCAGCCCCATGCAAACGCCCCTCGAGCCAGGTACCCCCCGAGCCCGTAGAAGAGCCTATGCAATTGGGTCGCACCCGCCTCACTCAGGCAGAACGCCAACGCCGGATGAGGTCCGGGTTATGCATTTATTGTGGCCAGCACGGTCACTTCTTGGCTGCCTGCCCCCAGCTGCCAAAGAAAGAAACGGAGAATGGTGTTGCTCCTGTGAGCCAAGTCCCCGCTTCCTCCTCTGCCCCTCTTAGTCGCTTGCAATTAAAAGCGTCCCTTCACTGGCAGTTAAATTCCATTCCCCTCACAGCACTAGTCGACTCAGGTGCCGAGGAGAGTTTCATTGACTCGGCATTCGTGCTTCAGGCAAACATTCCCACTATCAAACTCCCTGACAACCAACCCGTTAACGCCTTAGACGGGAAACATTTAGCCAACATTACTCGGCAAACCGTTCCCCTCACACTTATCCTTTCTGGTAATCACCGTGAGGAGATTAGCTTACTGGTTATTTCATCACCCAACACTCCTGTTGTATTAGGTTACCCCTGGCTAAAACTCCACAATCCCCAATTCGACTGGTCTACTGGCTCACTCATTAGCTGGAGTGCTCACTGTCATTCACATTGTCTCCAGTCCGCTAGTGTAACACATCCCACTGTTCCCAAACCTCCCGAGTCCCCTGATCTATCTGCCGTCCCTGTAGAATACCACAACCTAGGGGAGGTTTTTAGTAAACATCGTGCCGTCTCATTACCTCCTCATAGGCCATATGATTGCGCTATAGAGCTGCTCCCTGGTTCCACTCTGCCGTCTAGTCGCCTGTATAACCTTTCCAGACCTGAGCGCGAAGCCATGGAGAAATATATAGGTGACTCACTAGCGGCAGGGCTTATTCGACCCTCTTCGTCTCCGGTAGGGGCAGGTTTCTTTTTTGTAACAAAGAAAGACCAGTCCCTCCGCCCTTGCATTGATTATCGAGGGCTTAATGACATCACCATTAAGAATAAGTACCCTCTCCCTCTCATTGACCCGGCATTTGAACCCCTTCATAAGGCTAAAGTGTTCTCGAAATTAGACCTCCGGAACGCTTACCATCTAGTCAGGATCAGAGAGGGAGATGAGTGGAAGACTGCCTTTAACACCCCTTTAGGCCACTTCGAATATTTGGTGATGCCCTTTGGATTGACCAATGCGCCAGCTGTGTTCCAGGCCATGGTCAATGATGTGCTGAGAGACATGCTGAACAGGTTCCTGTTCGTCTATTTAGATGACATACTCATCTTTTCGCAGTCCCAGGAGGAACATGTTCAGCATGTCCGGCAGGTACTCCAGAGACTCCTGGAGAACAAGCTTTACGTGAAAGCCGAGAAATGCGAGTTCAATGTGACATCCGTGTCTTTTCTGGGGTTTATTATTGAGCGGGGGCAGGTTAAGGCTGACCCAGCCAAGATTCAGGCCGTGGCTGATTGGCCGAGACCCACCACTCGCAAACAGTTGCAGCGCTTCTTGGGGTTTGCTAACTTTTACCGCCGCTTTATTAGGAATTATAGTAAGGTAGCAGCCCCCCTGACTAAGCTCACCTCGGTGAAAGCACCGTTCGCTTGGTCCCCTGAAGCAGAAACAGCCTTTCTAGCCCTGAAGGAACTGTTTACTTCTGCCCCGGTGCTGCGGCATCCTGACCCCTCCCTCCAGTTCGTGGTGGAGGTGGATGCCTCTGACACTGGCATTGGGGCAGTACTCTCCCAGCGATCCCCCAAGGACCAGAAGCTGCACCCCTGTGCCTTCCTCTCCAGACGCCTGTCCCCAGCGGAGAGGAACTATGACGTTGGGAACAGAGAGCTGCTGGCGGTGGTGGTAGCCCTTCAGGAGTGGAGGCATTGGTTGGAGGGCGCTGCTCTCCCGTTCATCGTGTGGACGGACCACAAGAACCTGGCGTACCTCCGCTCAGCCAAGAGGCTCAACTCCCGTCAGGCCCGGTGGGCTTTGTTCCTTGACCGTTTTGTTTTCACCCTCACCTACCGACCTGGGTCCCGCAATGCCAAGCCAGATGCCCTATCACGCCAAGCCGACCCCGAGACGCCGGGGACTGAACCAGAGACCATCCTCCCGGCTTCTTGTGTGGTGGCTGCAGTGAACTGGCGGATAGAGGCTCTGGTGAAGCAAGCACAACGCTCACAACCCGACCCAGGTAACGGCCCCCTAACCGACTCTTTGTTCCAGACTCAACCAGGTCCCAGGTCCTCCAGTGGGCTCACTCTTCCAGGATCTCTTGCCATCCTGGTTACCAGCGAACACTGGATTTCCTACGGCGGAAGTTTTGGTGGCCATCCATGGCGAGAGACACGAGAGCCTTTGTAGCCGCCTGTTCTGTCTGTGCCCGCGGGAAATCCTCCCACCAGCTGCCAGCTGGACAATTACACCCCTTGCCCGTTCCAAGTCGCCCCTGGTCCCATATCGCCCTGGACTTTGTTACTGGACTGCCTACCTCTGAAGGTAATGACACCATTCTCACTATTGTTGACCGTTTTTCTAAGTCTGTCCATTTCGTGCCTCTGCCCAAGCTCCCCTCGTCCCTAGAGACTGCCAAACTCCTGGTCACCCATGTGTTCCGCCTACATGGAATCCCTCAAGACCTAGTTTCAGACCGTGGTCCACAATTCGCCTCCCAGGTTTGGCGAGCCTTCTGCCAGGCCTTGGGTGCTTCTGTCAGTCTATCCTCAGGTTACCACCCACAATCCAACGGCCAGACAGAACGGGCTAACCAGCAACTGGAGGCTGCCTTGCGCTGCGTCGCCGCCCGACATCCGGTCTCCTGGTGCACATTTCTTCCGTGGATCGAATATGCTCACAACTCCCTCACCTGCGCTGCCACAGGTATGTCCCCATTCATGGCAGCTTATGGTTTTCAACCTCCATTGTTCCCATCTCAGGAAGGGGAGGTGGCGGTCCCGTCAGTACAGGACCACCTGCGCCGCTGTCGCCGGATTTGGACTGAGGCTCGTGCAGCCCTGCTACGGACAGCGGCTAGAAACCAACGCCTGGCGGACCGCCACCGACTCCCTGCCCCCGATTACACACCTGGTCAGAAGGTATGGCTGTCTTCTCGAGACCTGCCATTGCAGGTAGAGTCTCGAAAGCTGGCTCCACGATTTATTGGACCTTTTGAAGTGGACAAAATCATCAATCCTGTGGCGGTGAGGTTAAAACTCCCTCCGTCACTACATGTGCATCCTGTGTTTCACGTATCTCTCCTGAAGCCTGTCTCCTCCAGCCCTCTGT
Organism: Dicentrarchus labrax; assembly: GCF_905237075.1. Taxonomy (NCBI): domain Eukaryota; kingdom Metazoa; phylum Chordata; class Actinopteri; family Moronidae; genus Dicentrarchus; species Dicentrarchus labrax. The sequence continues at coordinate 1,592,777 of NW_026136703.1, read as the reverse complement.
GCCCTCCGGCCGACCCCCCTCCGCCCCCCCGGCTCATTGACGACCACCCAGCCTACACAGTTCGCCAGATCCTGGACGTCCGACGGCGGGGCCGGGGTTTCCAGTACCTGGTGGACTGGGAAGGGTACGGGCCGGAGGAGCGTTCTTGGGTTCCCCGGCACTTCATCCTGGATTCCTCCCTTCTTTCGGACTTCTACCGATCCCATCCTGACAAGCCCGGTAGGGCCGCCAGGAGGCGTCCGTTGAGGGGGGGGTACTGTCATGGCTCTGCTCCCCTCCTGCTCCCTTTGCTCCTCCCCATTCCCTGTGTGTCTGAGGGTGCGGCCTCCATTCTCCTCACCTGCTGCCTGCTGTCTCACCTGCTCTCAATCAGTCATCATGCCTCAGTCTTCAAGAACCCCGGTCTTCCTCCCATTCATCGCCAGATTGTTTCAGCCTATGTGGTGGTAACTCTCGTGGCTCCTCTCAGTATTGAGTTAGGCAACTTCAAGCTCTCTTGTGTTTTCCCTGTGCGTGTCCCCTTGTCTAACCGTTTCTCTCCCGTGCCCCAGGGTCCCTTGTGCAGTTTGGCTTCCTGTGTCCGCTCTCCTGTGCCTCTGTGTCTCCGGTCTCTTCCGCCATCTCACCCACCCGTTCCTGCTGTGGCCGCCCCTCATCCCCCCTGTGTGTGTGTGTGTGCGTGGAATAAAACCCCCTTTAAACCTTCCATACTGTCTGGGTGTCTGCTCCTGGGTCCAGTCCTAACACCAGCCCTGTCACCATGAAGGTAAGTTTTAAGCGAAACAAACTTTGAGTCAGTTTCTCTGCACTGAAAGCAGCGGCGGCTGCAGCGCTAGCAAATAGTGTAATTTTCCTGCTGACTAGCTAGCTAACCAACGTAACTTTGCTGGCACGAGGTATGTCCTTTTCGTCTGGAAAGGCCCCAATACATGAGGTCGTGGTTTTATCAAAACTGGATGTGGTAAAGATGCTGCTGGCTGGAATGAGTGAATTTCATTGTTATATGATACGCGTTTTACAGAAAAAAGGAAAAGTTGTGCTTCCGGCACTGTTGTCTCCTCTCCTCTTCTAGCTCCACACCTCCCGTTACAAGTCACTGAAGTTGAAGTCCTTTGAAATTGTTGATACTGATACAATAGACGTGAGTTAATTTATGATTGTATATGTGTATTTGTGAACACAAAAAAACGACTACGGTTTAGTTTGAAATAATTGCTGTCATAAAAGTTTTCGCACCGCTGCTTTTGAAAAAAAAAGCGCGTACTCGATGCGGACAACTGCGGTCTCCGTGTACACGCACTCGGTTTCACTCAAGTCTTCACATCGACCTGTTTTAATGCGACACCGAGCTGACACGGTACGCTGGACTATGAAACCTCAAACGTCCGTAGACAGTGACAGTCAGCGTCGCTCACAGTATGGGTACAGTACGCCGACTCTGTGGGAGCCATAACTGTGCTGGAGGAATGCATTGGTCTGTGCGTAGCCGACTGAGTCAGGTGTTCAGGGACCGTCTGCAAATTGCAACATTAAAGCAAAATCGAATTTATTCAAAAGGTACATTTTATGCATGTAGAGTCAGAAACATAATTTTGCATATCCATTGATTTCTGCTGTCTATACTATCAATTTGGAGAACTGTTTTTGCTTATTCTTGTTAAATTTATTATGAACTACTTTCAATAACTTTCCCTTTGTAAACTGTAGTGTAACAATAATGTCACGTCATGTACACCAGCAGTTACCCCGGTCTAACCAGCAGGTTATGTTATTAGTTACTTACTGTATAATACTGTACTTATTATATAGAAAGTATAACTTTCTGTTGTTTGATGAAATTGTCACCATAGCACTATGTAAAGTGAGTCACTGCTTCTTGTCATTATATTTCTGTTTTCCTTTTAGACTTGAACAGGAAGTCACAACAGTCTTTAAGAGCATGAGGAGCATCAGCCTTTGTATGCACAATAGCAACTACTTTGGACTAAAAAAACCTGGCCATACAGGTAATATTACAAAATAATGTACACATAATTTGTAATATATGATATGTAGATTTTAAAAAATGAAATATCAATGTGCATCCTTGAGTTAGTAGAAATTAGGTGAAAAGCATATAGATAACCCTTTTTTTTTTTTTTTAACAGAACATAGGACCTTCTGTTAATTTGGACTCCAAGGCTGACACAAGGTAAGATCAAATTAGTAATGATTAGGTTTAACGTGTGTACTTGTGTGTTTAACTGTGTGGCAGTTTGGTTTAATTTTGAGATGTTTAATTTGTATGTTTCAGGTGCCACAACATGAGATGGATGTTGTGGAGGTGGGCGTGGTTCGCGCTCAGCTGCAGGAGGGAGAGGTGTGGGGAAGGCCTGGGAGAGTGGCACCAGGTGAGTTGATTACCTCACCTGCCAATGATTGTCTGATAACTCTACCTTTTATCTTGGCAGTAGTGTGCTGGATCCGGGGGAGACACACGCCGAAAGACAGGCCTCTGGGCGGAAGCTGCCGAGCAGCGGTACAGCTGCATTTTGTGCCTCAAATAAAGAGTTGCGTGAACCGACAGTCTGGTCCGGGAGTTTTGTGTGCTGGGGAACCCCGTCTGTAGCACGGCTTGCTACAGATCTGTAAGATATGTAGCTTTGAGTCAGAGAAGAGGTTGGGATTGTTTAAACATTACAGACTAAAGCATGGAAATGGTGGTCGCAGCCAGTCAGTCCCTTGTCTTCACAGTGATTGCCCTTGCTCGTTTAAAACATTTAATGCCCTTCAGACCCATTTGTCTCGACACCATGTGGAGATGGTCACCCAAAGTGGACCTCTTTCATTTACTTGTCTACTTTGCTGCTCTGTTTTTTTTGATTCAGAGAAGCAGTATTTTGAGCATCTTGGCAGCCACTTAAGGAAGTTTGAAGCAGTTGCATGTGTCTTCAAAAACTGCAACTTCAGTACAAATATTTATTCCACCTTTGCTACACATAGACACAGAAAACACCAGTCACACACCCTTGAGGATTTTAAAACTGAAGTATTAAAAAGCCAACCTTATGAACCCATGTTTGCTCAGGATGAGACCTGTGTGGAAGAGAGCTTAGAGCTTTGGGATGGGGAACCACAGGAGTTGTCTCAGGATATAAAGGAGAAATTTGGCCATCTCTTTTTAAAGTTGGAAAGCATGTTCAATGTCCCAAACAAATGCATTGATGAAATAGTAGATGAGCTTCAGTTTATATCCACCTCTGCATCTGGTCCACTTTTAAGAGATGTGGTGGTGTCCACCTTGAAAAGCCATAATTCTGATCTGGATCCAGCCATTATCTCAGATTTATTGAAAAATATTTGTGAGACACACCCTATAAGTACTGCCTTGGGGACAGGTGGCTCTTTCACAACTTCATACAAGAGAAGAGAATTCATGAAGAAGCATTTTTCAGTTGAACCAGAAGAACACATACTTGATAAAAAAGAGTGCAAAACCTTCCAGTATGTCCCAATATTGCCCTCCTTGGTGCAAGTCCTAAGTAAGTCTTTTCAAGAAAACACATTTGAAGGTGAAAACAAATCTGAAAATGACTTTAAGTACCAGACATTTCGTGATGGATCTCACTATCAAAAAAATGAGTTTTTCTCTGTAGAGGAGAACAGGGTGAGTCTCATCCTGTACATTGATGACTTTGAGGTATGTAATCCTCTTGGGACATCTCGTGTTGGGGATCGATCCAATTTTCAGTCCGATGAAGTGAGATCTGGGTCTTTTCATCAAAGAACCAAAGATCAGCATACACTGCATGTACAGACAGCTGTGTCAAGTCCAGATCACACTCCTTGTTATGGTGTAAAAACACAGTGTGCATTGTCAGAAAAACCTTTGGTTACCCTCCAGATGTTTTACATGATCTGCTGGAGGGCATTGTTCCAGTTGAACTGGCTTTGGCATTTGATAACTTGATCAAGAAAAAAATTTTTCTCTCATGGAACTGAATGATGCCATTTGCAATTTCCCATACAAGTGGAGTGATAAAACAAATCGCCCTCATCTCATTCCTGCTAACTTTTCGACTCGAAAATCAGTAGGGGGCAACGCACATGAAAATTGGTGCTTATTACGTCTTTTGCCTCTGATTATAGGTTTAAAAGTACCCGAACAAGAGCCTGTATGGCAGATGCTGATGACACTGAAAGACATTGTGGACATTGTCATGTCTCCAGTCCATACAGAAGAAAGCATTTGCTATCTTGACAGCATCATTTCAGAACACCGAAGCAGATTCCTTGATGATTTCCCCCAACATAAGCTCATTCCCAAGCACCATTTCCTTGAGCATTATCCTCAGCTCATTCGGGAATTTGGCCCCCTTGCTGCCCTCTGGACAATGAGATTCGAGGCCAAACACAGCTTTTTCAAGAAGGTGGTCAGACACACTGGTTGTTTCAGGAATATCTTGCTGTCCCTTGCAAATAAGCACCAGCTCATGGTTGCATACCATCAATCACATGCTGTCAAACCATCACTTGCAATCACAAAAACAACAGAGGTCTCTTTAGATGTGCTTAAGGATGATCTAAAAGACCTGGTGAAATGCAGATTCCCTGCTGTTACGGCTGTGCATGTTGCCAATAATGTGTGCAATTTGGGCACCAACTATGCAGTGGGAATGTTGTTGTGTTGTGGTTCCACTGCAGGACTGCCTGACTTTTCTGAAGTGTTGCAGATAATGGTGATTTGTAACAAACTGACTTTTTTTGTGAGACAACAAAATACATGGTACAATGTACACCTGAGGAGTTATGAGCTGGAGAACACAGGGAGTGTGCAGTTACTTGAGCAAAGAGAGCTTAAAGATTTTTATCCTTTGGCTCCATACACCCTTGCAGGAAGACGCCTGATAACTTTGAAGCACCACATTTGCCTATCCTTTTAAGTATGAGGAGAGAAGCTTGCGAATAAATGTCTGTGTATTTCTCTTCTCTGTTGTTGCAGCTTCTTCCTGTTGATATGGCACCCCCCAGCGAAACTGCGGATAATTTTTGGGGAGGATGATGTCCGTAAACTACTTTTACCTGCAGGCATCCCAAGCACACTTCAGGACCTCACTGATGTTCTTTGAGAGACATTTGATATTACAGGACCATTCACTGTTATGTACCAGGACATGGATTTCGATGGTCAGTTCTTCACTTTGACCTCGATTGAGGAAGTACAAGATAAAGCTAACCTCAAAGTAGTAAAAACTGAACCAGTAATCTTGAGTCTCACTCCTGTGGACATGTCAGAGGTCGAATCTCCAGTTCCACTATCTACGGAAGCAAGCTCCTCTTCATCTGGATGTGACACAATCCTGCTTTCCTCCCCAGATGAGAGTGGACCATCCTACAGGTCTAAGCCATGGCCATTTAAGTTTGAAATACCAGTCTTTTCTTATGATGTAGACCTTGCACTGGAAGCAGGAAAGCAAGCTTATGAAAATTATGGCACACTTTTGAACAACCCAAGAGTAACTAGTAGCATTCTTGAGAAGCTCGCAGAGACTATATTTGGCTTCACAGCATATCCAACTGGTGTCCAGATTTTAGCTGTTGCTGAAGCCTTGGTAGAAAAATACCCATGCCTCAAAGAGCCAGGGTCTTTTAATGGCCTATATGGTTGGCAACAGAGGATAAAGTATAAAATGGGCAACTACAGGGCAAAGTTAAGAGGTCGCCAATTACCCATTCCAGAGCTCGAGGTGAACAATTCAATTCAATTCAATTCAATTTTATTTGTATAGCGCCAATTCATAACAGAAGTTATCTCAGGACACTTTTCAAATAGAGCAGGTCTAGACCGAACTCTTTAACATTAATTACAGAGACCCAACAGTACCACCATGAGCAAGCACTTGGCGACAAGGGCAAGGAAAACTGCCTGTTAAAAGGCAGAAACCTAGGACAGATCCTCCGGCTCTAGGTGGGTGGTCGTCTGTCTCGACCAGTTGGGGTGAGAGAGAGAGAGAGAGAGAGAGAGAGAGAGAGAGCGACAGACAGACAGACAGGTGCACAGCAACAACAGTATTGGCAATGGCAGTCAAGCAGGACCATGGCAGGAGGCTCCACCAGGATCCATGAGAACCTGCGAGACGAGAAAGCACAAGAACTCCGGGGAAGAAGTGGAGTTAGTAACATGCATTAAAGGGACATGAATGAGTGCAGAAAGAGAGAGGAAGAGAGTAGCTCAGTGCACCATGGGAAATCCCCCGATAGTCTAGGCCTATAGCAGCATAACTAAGGGATGGTTCAGGACTCACCTGATCCAGCCCTAACTATAAGCTTTATCAAAGAGGAATGTCTTAAGCCTACTCTTGAAAGTGGTGAGGGTGTCTGCCTCCCGAACCACAACTGGAAGCTGGTTCCACAGGAGAGGAGCTTGGTAACTGAAGGCTCTGGCTCCTGTTCTACTTTTAGAGACTATAGGAACCACAAGTAGCCCAGCATTCAGAGAACGTAGTGTTCTAGTGGGGTAATAGGGTACTATGAGCTCTTTAAGATATGAAGGGGCCTGACCATGAAGAGCTTTATAGGTGAGGAGGAGTATTTTAAATTCAATTCTACATTTTATAGGGAGCCAATGCAGAGTAGCTAGTACAGGAGAGATGTGATCTCTTTTTCTAGTTCCTGTCAGTACTCGTGCTGCAGCGTTCTGAATTAATTGGAGCGTTTTAATGGACTTATTGGGGCAACCTGATAATAAAGAGTTGCAGTAATCCAGCCTTGAAGTAACAAATGCATGGATTAGTTTTTCTGCATCTGTCTGTGATAGTATGTGTCTAATTTTTCTAATATTACGTAATGAAAGAAGGCAGTCCTAGAGGTCTGCTTTATGTGGGAGTTAAATGACAAATCCTGATCAAAGATAACTCCAAGATTCCTGACAGTGGTGCTAGAGGCCAAGTTAATGCCATCTAGAGTGACTATATCTTTAGACAATGAGTCTCTAAGGTTTTGGGGCCAAGAACAAGAATTTCGGTTTTTTCTGAGTTTAACATCAGAAAATTGCAGGTCATCCAGGATTTTATGTCCTTAAGACATGTTTGTAATTTAGATAATTGATTAATTTCATTGGGTTTGATTGATAGATATAACTGCGTATCATCTGCATAACAGTGAAAGTTAATGGAGTGATTCCTAATAATGTTGCCTAAAGGGAGCATATATAAAGTAAATAGTATTGGTCCAAGTACAGAACCTTGTGGAACTCCATGACTAACTTTAGTATTTATGGAGGATTCATCGTTAACATGTACAAACTGAGTACGATCTGATAAGTATGACTTAAACCAGGTTAGGGCAGTTCCTTTAATGCCAATTTGATGCTCAAGTCTCTGTAAAAGAATATCATGGTCAATGGTGTCAAATGCAGCACTAAGATCTAATAATACAAGTACAGAGACAAGTCCATTGTCAGAAGCAGTCAGAAGGTCATTATTAACTTTAACCAGAGCTGTCTCTGTGCTATGATGAACTCTAAATCCTGACTGAAAATCCTCAAATAAACTATTGTTATGTAGAAAGTCACACAACTCTTTGGCGACTACTTTCTCCAGAATCTTAGAGAGGAACGGGAGGTTAGAAATCGGTCTATAGTTGGCTAAAACCCCTGGGTCAAGAGTAGACTTTTAAGAAGGGGTTTAATTACAGCTACTTTAAAGGACTGTGGTACATATCCTGATAATAAAGAAAGATTAATCATATCCAGTAAAGAAGTGCCAATTAAGGGAACAACTTCTTTAAGCAGCCTAGTTGGGATCGGGTCTAACAGACAGGTTGATGGCTTCGATGAAGAAATGATTGAAGTTAACTGATGAAGATCGATAGCAGAAAAACAGTCTAAATATACATCTAAGTTTACATTGACAGAAGTCCCTGAACTTGGAGAGCCACTGATAACTGTTGATGGCAGTTGGTGATTAATTTTTCTCTAATAGTAATAATTTTATTATAGAAGAAGCTCATGAAGTCATTGCTACTTAAGTTTATGGGGATATGTGGCTCGATAGAGCTGTGACTCTCTGTCAGCCTGGCTACAGTGCTGAAGAGGAACCTAGGGTTGTTCTTATTTTCTTCTATTAGTGCTGAGTAATAGGCTCCTCTGGCATTACGGAGGGCCTTTCTATAAATCTTAAGATCATCTTGCCAATTTGAGCGATATTCTGATAATTTGGAAGAGCGCCATTTCCTTTCAGATTTCCTAGCTATTTGCTTTAACTGGCGGGTTTGGTGGTTATACCAAGGTGCTAGTCTCCTATGTTTTAATAATTTCCTTTTATAGGAGCGATAGAGTCTAATGTTGATCGTAGTGAGCCTGTAGCACTATCGACAAGATTATCAATTTCAGAGGGACTAAAGTTGTTATAGGACTCTGTTAAATTCAGACATGGCATTGAATTAAACACTGAAGGAATCTCCTCCTTAAATTTAGCTACAGCACTGTCAGATAGACATCTGCTGTAGGAAGTTTTGCCTAATGGCTTATAATCTAATAGTATGAATTCAAAAGTTATTAAATAATGGTCAGATAGGAAAGGATTATGTGGGAACACTATTAAATGTTCAATATCAATGCCATATGATAAAACAAGGTCAAGAGTGTGATTAAAACAATGAGTTGGTTTATTTACACTCTGACAGAAGCCAATTGAGTCTATTAATGATATAAATGCATTACTAAGGCTGTCATTGTCAACATCCACATGAATATTAAAATCACCTGCAATAATTACTTTATCTGATTTAAGGACTAAGCTTGATAGAGGACTAAGCTTGATACACACTGAAGAGACGATGCTCCAGTGAAGAGGGTTCACTTAAAGGCTTTAAAAGGCCAAAAAAAGCTGAAGTCAACTATCTGCCACCACTGCCATTTGGTGAGACTGAGGAAACCTTAGAGAAGGAGAGACTAGATTTGCTGAAGGAAATAAAGAAGAAGAACAATGAGAGGGCAATTAATGAGAAAATGGAAAAGCTTTTCGCTATGCGAAGAACAGAGGCATGTCCAGGATTACCCCGCAATCCAAGACCTCTTGGAGAGATGGCTTTCTCTGTTCTGTGAAAATCAGGTAAATCCAGTTCTTGTTCATGCAGCAACTAAGTGTATGTGAGATCTCATGAGTCATCTTTAACATGATTTTGTGTTTTTATCTCTCATTTCAGATCAAAGAGGAGTTTAAACGAATAACCACGATGCATCTGGAGCGAACCTTTTTGTCCAGATTGGACAGGTACACCACCAAACTCCTGGAGATATTTCGGAGGAAGGGCGGGACTGCAGGGACCAAAATAAAACCAATGTTGGACTCACTGAATGAGGTAAAATTTCAAATTATTTTAATTACATAATCTAATGATGAGGTCATACACACTGAGAATGTATCACTCTTTTATTTAATCTGATCAGTGTCTGTGTTGGTCTGAAACTGTTCCCTTATCCTGTCACTGTGGCCACAATTAACAATTTATGCACATGATTTTCTCCACAAGTGTATACAAACATGTCATCTCTCCCTTAATATGCGCTCAAAAGCAGAGACATTTATAGAATTTTGACCCTCTGAGTGCAGCGAGATCCCTTCCTACTGCCCATAGACTCCAATACAATCATTTCCCAAAATATTACCCTTGCGTGTGGGAATTCCTGTCCTTGCCTGGTTCATTTTGTGATAGGAAGGTACTGTTATGTTGCGAAAAATTCATTTGTAGGTCCATTGATGAGGCAGAAAACTTCCCTCACTGGGCAGAGACAGAGTTTCTGGACCCACAGATTATGACATGCACTAGACATTGACTCTTGTCAACTTGTCTCAACACACATCGTTAAGAAATTCTTGTTAAGTTGCACACTTCACATCGTTAGAATGCAGTTGCAGGCTTACATTCCCCATTGGGTAACTTTCTGTTTACATCTGTATGTGCTGTTATGTATGTATGTATGTTACATATGTTATGTTTTTTTTGTGTTTAATAGCATCATGTCGATGGCAGAAGGGACATTATCATCCGTTGCTTAGTTGAGTACCTTGGAGAGAGTGGAGAGGAGCTGATCAAAGACTATCAGGTATCTGATGATCATCATGACCATATTAAAATGATTGTCTAGCCTTATAATCTGGTCTTCACTTGTGATATTATATTGAAGGTCAAAGATTCTCTACACTTGTGATGTTTTTTAAGAGACTCAAGATGCATATTTTTAATCAGGCTTTTAACTGATTTCTTAAATTCTTTTTATGCTCTTACCCTTTATTTTTTAAATCATATTTAATCTTTATCTTATCTATCTTAAACTTTAACTTGCCTTTTGTCTCTGTTTTTCGGACTATTTAACGATCACTTATTAACTTTATTTTATGAGCAAAAGAGTATTTAATTTAATTTAGTTTTCAGCTACACTGTTTCCCCCATGGGGACCTTCCACACTGGGAGTAGTTCTGGTCTACCAACACAGGTGCCATCCCATGGACAGCTCCAGCCTGGGTGGCTGGAGGGCTCTGCACCTCTGTGCGGAGCCTCCTGTCTGCCCGGGCCAGGGTGGTCACTGTGGCGGCACTCCCTGTGGTCATGGGCGTTGACCCCTCTCAGTCTGGATGGCCCCCAAAAGTGACTTTCTTTGTCTCAGGGTCAGCCTCTGTGAAGCACGATGTGTAACTTTACGTATGAAAAGTGCCATATGAATATTGTATGATTTGAGTACACTAAATTGAGTATACCTCTTTGTTTTTATTTAAAAAAAATTTCTCTTTACCTTTTCTTTTACTTGGAATCTATTCTTAGTTATTTCTAATTGTGGCTTATTTGTTTTCACAGGACGTCAGCCAAGAAGCAGTGAAAGAGGACTGCAGTAATCACATGATGAAGATCACCGTCATCCATCCCAACGTGGCACAGGAAAACCAAGATCCCGTGTAAGTGTCAGTCATCATTGAGGGGACAGAAGTTCTGGAGGACTGCGGAAGTGTGTCAAACGCTTGCCTCCTACTCATGGGTGTCATCTATGCTGTCAACTTAAGTTACCCACTGAAACTGAAATATACGTTTGAAGTATTTCAGAAGCTGTTTCTTGAGCTTGACATCCTTAAAATGTCAGCAAAGGTCCAGTCTCTCCACAAGAAACTTTTAGCATGAGTGTTTAAGTGTTATTTGTGCTTTTGTCCAGCACAAACAATTTGTTTGCATTTTGTGTCAGTTTTCTGACAGTGATTTCAAGTGTTGCTCAGTTTTATATAAGCTCTTTTTGTCCTGATCACCCTGAGAATGTCAGCAAATGTCCAGTCTCTCCACAAGAAACTTGAAGCGCCAGTGTTATTTGTGCTTTTGTCCAGCACAAACAATTTGTTTGCATTTTGTGTCAGTTTTCTGACAGTGATTTCAAGTGTTGCTCAGTTTTATATAAGTTCTTTCTGTCCTGAACATCCTGAGAATGTCCGCAAAGGTAGTGATTGCAACTGTTAATGGACAGAGTTGATGTATTCTTTACTGTTCTGAAAGTTGATTAGAAGAAAGGGGACAGTGCAAGCTGAGTTTTTGAATAGCATGTTTTTTCCCCCTGCTAAGGCCAGCTATCTGATTGGTTGAAACTTTGAGGATTTCTTTTCCCCTCAATGAACTTCTGCCTATAAAATCCGTGGGGAAGTGAAAGCTTCAATCTTTTGAAGTTTGTAATAGATCCCAATTGATGGAATTACAGAATTGGAAGGGAAAAGTCAACTGTAACACTGTATTCGTTTGTATGCTGGAATATCAGTCCTAAAGTCAGTTGGTGCTTTGTCATTCCGCATTTAATTTTTCAAATTCTACACTGCTTTACTTTTGAGCTTTATAACGGTCTCTGAACTCCCTTGATGTATGTACTCTATGTATATGTATATATGCATTGTTTTGAAATTTGCTAGCAAGAAGTTCTATGGCTATGTGTTTGTAGTTATAATGTTATGTAGATATTTTAAATATATCTATCATTTCAAATGTGAATTAAAAGTGTCTTTCAATATTTGTTTTTGGAAAATATTGAATTATTATTGAATAGAATAGTAAAAATATTTACTTAATTCAATTAATATTAACTAATACATTCAATATAAATATTACTTAATAATTATATAGAATATAACAAAGAAAAGATGAGTAAGAAACACAAAGAAACATCATCAACGTTTACTTGGGTTTTGTAATTAGATGCAATGGTCTATAGGTGAGTATTGCCAGTGCAATTTACTTGTGTATTTTTCATAAAAAATAAGTGGTTCTCATAGGTAAATATTACTTAGAAATAGCCTGAGTAAAGATTACAAGCACTTTCTGTGTGGAAAAACTTGCCTAGCTTTTTTTAAGTAAATGTCACTCCAAATTTTTTTCAGTGTACATTTTATCTTTTATATATAAAAGATAAAATGTACAGTTTAATAATGTGCAAAAAGTGCAAAAATGATTGCCTCTTGCCCCTTTGAGTCAGATAACAGAGTGACTCTGAGGGAGGCGTTGTAAAGTTGGATGACCACTGGCAGGAATGATTTCCTGTGGCGCTCTGTGGTGCATCTGGGTGAGAGGAGTCTTCTGCTGAAGGTGCTCCTCTGCTGAGCCAGTGTGTCGTAGAGAGGGTGTGCGACATTGTCCAAGATAGACTGAAGCCTGGACAGCATCCTCCTCTCTGCCACGGTCGTCAGGGTGTCCAGCTCCTCCCCCACGACATCGCCGGCCCTCCTGATCAGTCTGTTGTTATCTGCGACCTTCAGCCCATTGCCCCAGCATGTGACAGCGAAGAAGATCGCACTGGCCACAACAGACTCATAGAACATCCTCAGCATCGTCCGGCAGATGTTAAAGGACCTCAGCCTCCTCAGGAAAAAGAGTCGGCTTTGGTCCTTCTTGTAGACCGCCTCGGTGTTTCTGGTCCAGTCCAATTTATTATTAAAGTACACCCCCAGGTACTTATACTCCTCCACAGTGTCCACAGGGACCCCCTGGATGGAAACAGGGGTCACAGGTGTTTTCGCCCTCCTCAGATCCACTATGAGCTCCTTCGTCTTTGTCACATTGAGCTGCAGATGATTCAGTTAACTCCAAGTGACAAAGTTACCCACCACAGTCCTGTATTCACTCTCATCACCCTTTTCAATACAACCAACTATTGCTGAGTCATCAGAAAACTTCTGAAGGTGGCAGGACTCGGTGCAACAGTTGAAGTCTGAGGTGAAGAGGAAGGGAGAGAGGACAGTCCCCTGTGGGGCCCCAGTGTTGCTGACCACCCTGACAGACACACAGTTCTGTAGGCGTACGTACTGTGGTCTGCCCGTCAGGTAATCAACAATCCAGGACACGATGGGGGCCTCCACCTGCATCGCAGCCATCTTCTCACCCAGTAGAGCCGGACAGATGGTATTGAAAGCACTGGAGAAATCAAAGAACATGACTCTCACAGTGCTCGCCAGCTTATCCAGATGAGTGTAGACTCTGTTCAGCAGGTAGATGATGCCGTCCTCAACTCCCAGGCAGGGCTGGTAGGCGAACTGTAGTGGATCAGTGAAAGGCCTGACCATAGGCCTTAGCTGCTCCAGGAGGAGCCTCTCCAGGGTCTTCATAATGTGGCCACCGGTCTGTAGTCCTGTGTCTTTGCACAGGAGCGAGGCAGGACGTCTTCCACAGCACAGGGACCGGAGTGGAGTCCCGTCAGCTGTCTTCTCACCAGGTCAGATGTGAAGGACACTGTAGAGGTGACAGTGGGGCGAGGGGTGAGATCCTCAGGTTGTGGAGGACATGATGCAGAGCAGGGGGAGGGGTGCAGTAGGTGGTGTGAATTGAGGTGGTGAGGGGCAGACAAGGGGTCTGTAAGGAGGGGGAGTATGGGGAGGTAGAGTGGCAGTTGTTGTTGGGCAGCCAGCAGCAGAGTCTTATGGGGGAGGGGCCGCAGTATCAAACCTATTGAAAAATAGGTTCAGTTCATTGGCCTGGTCCACACATCCCTCCAACCCCATGCTACCAGTCTTCTGGAACCCAGTGATGGTTCTCATGCCACTCCACACATCCCTCATGTTGTTTTGCTGGAGTTTTTTCTCCAGCTTTCTCCTATAATTGTCTTTTGCCGCCTTGATTGTGAGTTTGAGTACCCCCTGCACTTTCCTCACCTCATCACGGTTGCCATCTCTGAACGCCCTCTTCTTGTCATTCAGGATGGCCTTTAAATCCCATGGTGCACTGAGCTCCTCTCTTCCTCCCTCTCTCTTTCTGCACTCATTCATGTTCCATGAATGCATGTTACTAACTTCACTTCTTCCTCTGAGTTCTTGTGCTTTCTCGTCTCGCAGGTTCTCATGGATCCTGGTGGAGCCTCCTGCCATGGTCCTGCTTGACTGCCATTGCTAATATCACTGATATTGTTATTATTATTATTAATATTATTACTACTACAGATACTATTATTACTATTGTCACTGCTCATTGTCCCCCATCATTGCTGTTGTCGTCGTCATCATCTTCATGTTCATCATCATCAGTCACTACTATTAGTGTAGTTGTTGCTACTGTTGTTACTGTGCAACTGTCTGTCTGTCTGTCTGTCTCGCTCTCTCTCTCTCTCTCTCTCTCTCTCTCTCTCTCTCTCTCTCTCTCTCTCTCTCTCTCTCTCTCTCTCTCTCACCCCAACTGGTCGAGGCAGACGACCACCCACGTTTTATTCTTTATCTAATGATATAGGACAGCTTAAGGGACCTTAAGGGAGCCCTGACTACGTGACACACTTTTACAGACACAATAAAAAGCAATTTGGATGAATTTTGAGCAGCAATTTTTGAGAACTTTTTATACAATTTTCTGTCCGTATTAAGCTTTTTTGTTGTTGTTGTTAGCTGTCAAAACCATTTTAAAATTAAGAAGAAAAAAAATAATATATATATATATATATATATATATATATATATATATATAGAGAGAGAGAGAGAGAGAGAGAGAGAGAGAGAGAGAGAGAGAGAGAGAGAGATATGACACATTTGACTATATTAAGTGCTCAAAATGCTATTATGTGCGCATGAGATACAATTAATTCCTGTGTTTTGATTAATTTTAGGGGTACAGTATAACAAAAAAGAGTGGAGCCTGACCCCTTGAACTTGTGACTCTGACAGATCTTGTGGTGGATTAGTTTTAGTTAGACATAGCACAGAACTTCGTTTGGAGTAGCCTCAGTCAGCCATTCCTTCAACACACAGAATATGATTATAGTGTGCAAGACATGATCCAACTTGCATTTCAGGTGATTCCAAGCTTATCTGAATTCTGGAAATTCCTATTGTAATCAATGACTATCAGCATAACAATCATATCTGTATATACACAAATTGTATCTCATGCACACACAATAGCATTTTGAGAGTAAAATTTGGCCTTCATATATTCAGGTTTTTTTTCCTCTCTTTGGCCACTCCGGGGCTCCATACAGATGGAACCTAGCACACAACTTCTCCAACTATCCCAGCACTCTGTGTGTTAGTGTGAAGAGAGCTTGCATTAGGTCATTGTTAGCCTCTTCTGTGTTTTAGGAGGCTTTTAAAAGCTGACAGAGGACCATTTGGGGAAAGAAAAAAAGCCTTTAAAGAGATGACGAAAGCTGTAAAACTGTGCATAGCATCTATCACAATGTACTGCTGTAAGTTCATGAGAGTGGGTTCTCGCACATTACCTCATTAGAGTGAAAAGTTCTATTTTGTAAGCTCCCTTATGTATCTCATGCAGGCAACAGGCCTATTACAGTAATGTGATTCTCAGCCACCTCTGCTGCAGATGTCATGGAAAGCTGTGAGAAGTATTTTAGTTCTCTGCTACCAGAAGATGGTTCTGGCTCTCTGGTTATGTTGTTTGCTTCAAACATGGCTCCTTATAGCGGCAGCTGTGGTGCAGAGGCAGAGCGGGTTGTCCCCTAATTGGAAGGTTGTTGGTTCGATCCCTGGCTCTTCCTGCCGCATGTCGGAGTGTCCTTGAGCAAGACACTGACATTAAAGAGGTGGTTAACAAATGAAACCGAGTGGTGTGAAAAAATCCCAAACCATGCCTCAGGTGTTAAAACATGTTTAGTCTATGTCATATTTCATATGGTGGTCAAGGAATGCTAGAAATTCATATTACAACAGATGGGTAGATGGGGAGGCATATCTTAGTGGAGACCCTGTGATTAGGAATGCACACACACCACAACCATGTAATGTAATGCCGGCAGAAAAAATTCAAGATTAGGACAACCTTGAAGTCATATGATTGTTGATTTCCAGCTTATGGGGATATTGCTCTTATTGGATTCATCCCTGACAGTTCCTCACACTGTTAGTGGATAGTTTACATAGTACATAGTAGACCAGCTCTTTGTGTTTTTTAGCTGTATAAAGGCTGGTCAGTCCACCACTTTGATCCGGACTTTTATCAAATAAATGCACTGCATTGTGGGATTGTTAGGCAAAAGTAGCTGGCTGGAAGTTTACTCTTTTCATTCCATTTTGGGAATTTATGAGGGCTCTATAAGTGTAGAAATTCTTCCCATGACAACAGCAGTAGGCAGGAGGAAGCTGGTTGAGATTAAGTGGCAAGAAGAGGCTGATAGATGTGCAAGAGACTCTCAGGCAAAACAGGGCCAGTGGATGAGTTGGGAAAGTGTAGAAAAGAAGAAACTTAGCCGGAGGAAAGTATGAGGCATGGAGGCAGACAGGTTTAGATTCCTGCTAGGAGCAACTTAGTAGGATATGTTTCCATCTGCCTAGAATGTTAAAAAATAGCCTTGTAAAACGTCTGGCAAAACTATAAAATGAGACAATAGTCAGGAAAACAGCTCATCATTCCTCAGAAGATAGCAACCACTAATCTTGGTTTTGGTCAAATTCAGCGTTATACAGATAAAGATTTGTGCATACACATAAATCTAGTCAAGGGACATAATTTATGAAAATGTTCTTATACCAGAGCGATTGTAAACTAGTGGCTATTAGTAAGACTAGTGGAACCTGATATAGAGTGATGGTTGTTGGATAACTAGATTCAGAAAAAAGCCTATAAAGCCAGTTCTGCAAGCAATGGTAATTTAGCCAAAGGAAATACAATAAAGATATAAAGTTAAGCCACAAAGTATATGTTCTTTGCTCCGGTAAGGAAAGGTTTCAAGAATGCAGGGGGACTCAACATCAAGCAGATACAATGCACATATAAGGCTTGGTCAAGATGCCAAGTATCTGCTCTTTGCTTATCTGAGAGTAGGTCAGGGCTTATGGTGTACCCATAGAGGGTTCAGTAGATTTATGACGGTGAAGCCTGATTCCGACTACAGGGACTAGTGATAAGCTGTCATTTTCTTAAAGAAGTTGTGAGAAGAGAGTTTCTAACTTAGAGAGTAGACTCAGGTGGGTATACCAATACCATGGTATACCCATTGATGGTATATATAATGAACAGAGCTTCCAGGTCTGTGAAGTGAAGCTAACACAGAAGTGTATTTAACCTGCATTCTATGTAACGGCCAGCAGGGGGCAGCTCAATTGGCTGCAATGACCGATAACATGCAGCCTATAGAGAAATTACCCTACTTCTCACTGGGTTAGTTAGCTCAGTAAACAGTTTCCTAATGATTTTATGGTCTCAATCTCTAGTTTCATTCTTCTTCCATACAGCATGATGTTCATTTAATAAATTATGGTCCCATTTAGAGTAAAATAGACCCTAAAGCAGGGTATGCTTTAGGGCGTGACAGGTCATTCTCAGTGAGTACGTCCAGCTCAACGCACCAAACTCAGATCAAACTGTCAAACTAGGCAGTGCTGATCAAATATGGATCAAGATTCTGTTACTGTTTTCGGTTTCTCTCCTCAAATTTTTTCAGAAACATATTTTAGTGTACTGTTTCTCTGGAGAACCTGTGTGACCATGGGGCAGCCAATGAAAGCAGCTCTACTCGCTCAGACAAACTGTCATGGCGACAACCATAACGCTAAACTTGAGGCTTCAAAATGGTACTCCACAAACAAATGGGTGACGTCACCACGTTTACATTACCATATACCCTAGTATGAAAATTGATTGTTAACATACCATGTATATTTGCTTATCTACAGTATTACATTCTACTGTATTAGTGTTATCAAAAAATATAGAACACAACATTTTTATCTTTTAAAATAAAATCTGTCATTGTATTTTTTGATAAGAATAATATGCAATACCATTATATCACAAATCTGTGACATTTTTATCATATAGTGAAAATCTTACATTGGCATGTCCAACTTTTCTTCTATCTCTATACTGATGATGAAAATAAGAACATAATTTAAACATAATTTGTTAATGAAATGTCTGAAATACTTCAAACAAAAGCTATCAAAAAAGGACTGTGCTGTTTCAGAGTACACAACGACATGTCAAAATGTCCCTAGTGGCTACAATGGCATTTGATAGCATACTTATACTTATCAGTCTGAGGAAATAACCTAATGTTTCACCATATAATGTTTACCGTTATTTGCAATAATGGCCAAATCAACAGGTGGGGAAAATGTATCAGAGCAAGAATGTTTTCTTTCTAAAGCTGGAAAGCCAGTTGTCTAATATGTTCTGTTAAGAGGCTGTTTAACAGAGCTCTGATACAATGTTCTGCGACCTTAAAATTCAATTGTGTTATCAATGTTTGAACAACCAACCATTTTGCTGAGCCATATTACACACTTGGCTAGTGGCATGAAAAATTAACTGAGCAACTTCAGCCTCTGCAACACCACTCAGATGTATTCTTGGATCAGATATGAATAGAATTTTGTACTGATGGCATAATGCTCATTTGGGTTTGCAGAATGCTGATTTTGTTTCTGGCATATTTAATATGGATGCTAGAATGATGATAGACGGTGAGGAGGTAAGGGTGGGGCTGTCTATAAATCTCCACTTAGTCTGCCTAAGATGCAAAAGAAAAAGTTCTGATAGAAGTTTCTTGGTTATATGTAATGAATGGGGTGTAGTTGTATGTATTGTAAAAACCTTAGACGACCTTATAACATTCAATTTGAGATGCCTAAAAAAAGTTTAGTTCAGCAAGGCTCAATTGTTGGGCTTGTTTTATTCTCACTTTATATGCTCCTGTTAGAGCACATTAAAAAATAAACATATATATAAAAAATATAAATATATAACTATACCTCCTGTATCTGTTTAAGATTAAAAGCCCCAGAACCCATTCATATGTTAACAAGGTTTTTATTGTGCTGTATTTATTAAAGGCAAAATCAATGTAGAAAGATAGGACTGGCAGCACCAGAAACGCTCTGTGTGGACACAACAGGCGTACAAGTAGAGGAAGCCATCAGGCACAGCTCTCGCAAGCAGTGTGTCCAGGCCGTAAGCTAGAAAGCCATAGCACATTAATAATTAGTTACAAATGCTGTTCCATGATTACTAACAAAGGCTCCATGGTGTTTTCATATTACCCTAGGGCTGGCTTCATTACAATTAAATCCTTCTTATTACCTTTAAGGCACTTCACAATTTGGCTCTACCATATTTAAGAATTTGTTGCTCATATTTATATATATATACTATATCACATTTTTTGTTATAAGTTGCCTGGAGGGAATAACTGCTTTTGGTGTGTTTTGTGTGTGTGTGTGTGTGTGTGTGTGTGTGTGTGTGTGTGTGTGTGTGTCTGTATGTGTATCTGTCTACAGCTAATCCTGCATACTACTGGACTCATCAGCCGAATATTATTTGTGCACATTTACGACTGTAGGCTCAAGGATTTTTCATGACTGCGGTGAGAAACCTATTTTATTGACTGACTGCAAAAGTGCTCTCTTGGATGCCCCTTTGCTAACCCTGACTAAGCTGTTAACCATAAATACATCACAACTTACCGCAAGCTGGTGCTCTTTTCTTTTGTCCGCCCCTGCCACTCAAACGGCCAGAGTCCATCATTGTTTGTCGGTTATCTAACATTTTTAAGTTTAAAAGGAAGGTCAAAAGCACAGTCTGCAGTTTTCAGGACTGGGAGACTCTCGGTTCTGTCCGTGGGTATATGACAACGATAGGGTGGGGTGACTTCACACACAGCCAGGTTCAGAGTTCAGAGTAAAAAGTTCAGAGTTAATGTTACTGCAATGACACTTACAGTTTTAATTCAAAAACACTTGGTTTTGACACCAACTATTGGTCAACTGACTCTATCCAGAGTATAGTTAACTCTGCATTGCTCAGATTTCACCAACACCAAAAACTTAACTCCCTTCAATTTGCTGTGTACCTTTGAGAAGGTCGAGTTACTGAACTTGGTACCTGGTACTACCAACCAAATTATGTCTGCGCTACTAAGTACCTATTCACGTTAAATCAATGGGTGCCAGGCACTTTGAGAGCTGTTTTGTGAATTCATATGAATATTGATAAGATTCTGTATGAGCTCATCGTAAAGACTAGGCTTTGTCTTTTCAGCAGTATTCTCTGTTTTTATTTTATGATAGTAAAACATAACAAAAGGCATTCCCGGCAATCGGCTAGGCTAAAACCTTGTCTTTTGCAGGCCACATTTTGACCTTTGTTGTGGCTCAAAAACTGACATCCAGAGAAAGGTTTGGTCTCATCTTGAACCGGAGCATCTTCCGATCAATGCCATTTGTCTTTCAGTCATTCAGCTCCATACAACTACCTACCCCTGTCTTTTTAAAAAACAGCGAGCAAAGCAATAATACCATCTGCTTTTATGGACATTGTGTCCAAGGTTCGTCTCCATATAACCTGTCTACTCTGGTTACATGCATACAATGCTGGACTAAGCACAACCTGCCCTTCACTCCCATCCTCCACCCACATACCCTTTAGACACAATTGGCAGAGATCTGCACTCTACTGTTGTGACTGAATTTAAGCCATTTCATGGAATTTAGCCACTGTATGTTGTGGTTGTCATAACATCTGTTTACACTCATATATTTGAGTTATAGTAAATAATACATTGAAAATAATAGCCTCAGTAAAGAGTGTACTGAATGAACTCTACATGTTGCGGATCATTTAATCAAAAGCTGTGCTGTTTTGTAAACCAGGAAATATTGAATAACTCCACCATAAAGCCTACTGTGCTCTTAGAAGAATAGTGC
The DNA here is from genome assembly GCF_905237075.1 of Dicentrarchus labrax. Classification (NCBI taxonomy): domain Eukaryota; kingdom Metazoa; phylum Chordata; class Actinopteri; family Moronidae; genus Dicentrarchus; species Dicentrarchus labrax. The sequence goes on along the minus strand of NW_026136703.1, from coordinate 1,571,640 downwards.
AAACAGCCCACACATGTGCTCCTCAAACCCACCCTATGCTGTACATATGTCTCCTGACATACAGGAAACTCAACCAGAGGTAATCTTCCATAGAACAGGCTATAAAATAATAGTCCTGGAGAGGCAGAGTGTTTAAACCAGGAAATAAAAAAAATAATAAAAAAACTGTGGGTTTAGGGGCAATTACAAGCTACATAATGAAAAAAGACACAATACTTTGCCTGCTACAATTTCACATGGATATACAGTTTCTATAACCACATCATTCACACGGGGCCATTGAACCCTGGACATTTGATTTACACAACTTGTTAGAACCAGCAGGAAATGCTGCCTGACAGAATCAAAAGAGCCAAGCTGGAATTAAGAGGCAGTTTGGCTTCCTCGCACCCACTCATCTCCCAGTCAAAGGTGGGTTATTAGAATGTAGCCCACTAAGTCAGCTTGTCTTGGCTTACATGTATCAGTGGCCTTTACTTCTCCACATCCAGTTACCGCGATGTGTTTTTCCTCTCTCAAGGCTTTTTTGGGATTGAAGCCAGGACTTAACATTAAAGTGCATCAAATTGCGTATGTTAAGGTTAATGGATTCTACTTAGGATAAGCTTTGAGGGTGGCACGATCGAAGATGTGGCAATCGCTGTAAATCATATCCACTCGTATTGGGTGTTAGCTCTGTAAGGTCAAGGAAACTCGGGCGCTTATACTCGGGAAATGCCAGCTAATAAGGATGTGTGTGGAGGAAAGAGGTTGACAGAAGGAGAGGGAGACAAGTTTTCAAAGTTAAAATATATATTGGAAAAATGGAAACTTTCTAGCAAACACAAAAATACTTATGAGCTGCATTGGGGAATCCCCACGGAACAAGGTGGGCTTATGATAATATGGCATGTGATAATCAACAAGTAGATAAGCAGCTGTTGTTTTGGGGCAACACTATTCCTATGTTTGACAAAAACATCATGTCAAACAGCATTAGGCACTGTTATTACAATAACCACAGAAACTACCATCTGTTTTCCAGGTAATGACTGGCATTTGGTGTTTAAAGCTGCACCTTCTCGCCTCCATGTTAGAAGAAATGCTGCAAAAATTTAGCTCTCATCAACCTGGTTTCCAGCAGCAGCAGGCAGCTGTTACCAGTGAAAAAGCTCTCTGACACTACCTGCACAGCACCAAACAGCAGAAAAACAAGGTTAGAGACCAACTGGTGAACATAGTGGAGCATTTAGCAGCTAAAGAGACAGGTAGTTTTCTCTGAAGTTGGTGGAGGCCAAAAAACTGATCTGAAAGAGAGTGACTGTTAGACATCATCAATTTGCCAAAAAATGTATTGATTAAGTGCTGGATGTGTAAACAGGCACATAATGTTTTAAGCTGATAACGCATCAGATGCTATGTTTTTAGCAGTATGTGCTAAAAACCTTTTTCAGCTTTTAGAATGCCGTATAAGCATATAAATAGCAATATAAATTAAATTCTATGGAAATATTGTGAGACAGATGGATTTGACCAATAATCAATTATTAAGATCTTTCATGCACAGCAATACAACAGGTGCAGCCTTTGTCAACTCTTCAACTCGGTGTTTCGCTGCACTCTGTCTCTCTGCTCAGAGGAGAAGCAGACAGCAGTGGAGAGCTGACGAAAAATTGAATTTATCTTTCTACTTTTTGATAATAATCTCACTCATATGCACCTGCCTAATGAAATAGATGTGCAGAATATTACCTTATTACTGTACTGTACCTTATTTTGTGAAGAAAAATGCAGGCATTTGTTTCTTTATGCATTGCAGCACTATTCAATCATCAAGCATATACATTGGATTGATTTTAGTTTGAGCTGGTCTATAATCCAGCATTGACTGTGTTGTTGAATAAAACCTGTATTACTACCAAAATATTAACCTGTTGGTAAGTTCAGCAATTAACTTGAATGTGCTATCCTTGGGGTCCTGATATACATACATTATTTCATACAAACAGCATTTTAAGTTCTGTTCTCCCCATCAAAATAAGGAACTATATGTTTTTACATTCTTCAAGTTATCTCTTATGTCTCTAATAGTGGCTACATTAACTCTTATGGGCAGGTCCAGGATCAGTCCAACATCCACCTCACTCACTCCACTCAAGGAACAGTTACCCACGCTGTCTTATTTTTTGAGCTTTTGGAAGGTTAATCACTCATAATTGTACCTCTGGAGATGCATGTGGAGCCAAAGCTTGGTTATGGACTTGGCTTTCTGCTCTCTTCGTGGACCCAACAAGACCACCGTCCACTGCTCCAAGCTCATGTCATCACCACAGACACACACACACTTGGTATGTGTGAGGACCCTGCACTTTTCCCTTCACTAACTTACCATAAACTGAAAGCATTCTATGTAATAACATCTAACAATGTAACATTCTTAGTGTGTAAATGTATTTCAATTTTAAGACCTGTTTTGAAATAATAATAATAATATATATTAATAATAATAATCAATTAAGAAGATCAACTCAAATTTTGTCAGTCCAATCTCTGCATTTTTGTTTTTTAGCTGCATCGTTGTACACAGAGTAATGAAGAAGTGACAGCATGGCAGGCTGTAAAAGATGTCCACAAAAATAGCGTCATAGTTAATGGAGGACAGCTTGACCCTGTACAGTTGTCATGAACACGGAAATTAGCTATAGAGACCAAAAAACGTTTTTTGTACCAGGCTTTAAACATGTGTATTACTGCTGTAAAGTTGTGCATTTTAATATGGGGTCTTTTTCTTGAGCCAGCCTCAAGTGACTGTTAGAGGAACTGCAGTTTTTTACGTCATTTGCCAGCCACGGAGGTGGCGACTTGGCCAAAATGTAAGGAAGTACTTTTTGTGGCCTAAACCTAACCAAACTATGACCTTTTCACAACTGTAACCATGCCAGCTTTATTCTGAAAGTCTAACTAGTAAATGAATGAAATGAAATATATTGTGTTTTGAAGCGGAGGGCCACTGACCAGGTTGCAGTATTTGACAAGTTGGAAGTGAGAATGTGTTGGGTGTATTATGAATATAGGGAGAGGTGTCTTTCACTGCAGATATAGTTGACACAAGCAACTCTGGAAGAAGCAGAGAAAGACCATGTTTATATCAGTCTTTTATCGAACTCTGAAGCAACTTCAGGTGAAAATTAAGGGAAGTGGGAACATTAGAGTTCAAGTGGGTAATGGCAGGTTGTTGGAGCAGGTGTATGCCTCTTGAGAAGTACGTCTACTGAGTGAGTGCAGTGTGTATTCCTGCACTGCCTGCTTAGAATGCTGAATAAAGCAGCATCAACTCTTACCTACAACCTTGTGAATTACGATGGACAATATTATCTATAATTTTCAGGAAAATAAGTGTATGATTAGATAACTGTTAATTAGTTAAATGTCCACTGTGCAGAATATATCAGTGTACTTGTTTTTGCAGAAAGCGAACAATGGATGAAGTACATCAAATAAATGATAAGTTCCTCTCTGTGGAATCCAACAGCCGGCACTACACTAAAGTTTAATTCTCGTTTTCTTTGTTCACAGAAGGCCATTTGGGAAGTAGATTGCAAGTGGATTGCATGGTATTGATTTTGGATTTGGCAGATGAAATTGTGTGATGTAGTCTCCACACATGCATACGGGCACACATGCACACACACCTACACACACACACACACACACACACACACACACACACACACAACATACACACACACACACACACACACACACACACACACACACACACACACACACACACACACACAAATAAAAGACATAAAAAGCTTTTTTTTAAATTCAAGTTAATAAGGCACAACAAATGCAACCAGGGCTTTTCTTTTGATTCTCCTGGATGTCATTCTCCAAAAACCTCATTTACATCTTGTATTAAAATGTAATCTGGATATGCTATCAGGATAATCAGAATCCACCTACGAGGAATGTGACTTGGTGCGTTGGTGCATAAAAATACAAATATACATATACAAATCACAGAAACATAAAGTACTTATACTTAAATATAATAATACTTATATATTACATATAAATAAATAAGCTAAGAAAGAAAGAAAACTGTGCTGAAGATGAACAGATCCTGGAACACCTGGAAAGGTCCTGCAAAATGATTTGTTAAAAAGAGTGGGAACCCTGAGTGAGAATGTGTTGTGGTGGTGGTGGATACATCATGCTCAAGCTACCCACAATTCAGAAAAATCTTTGCACATGTAAACAAAGCCACAATAATGATTGCTTTTGTGTACCGAAATGTTGAAGAAAAAAACTTGGGTATGGATCAAAAAGATAGGTTGATGTCTTGTTGGTGGAGCTTTGTAGTCTTTCAATTGCATTTTCATTCATGAGCAGTTTTACCATGCACAATGTAAGACTGCGGATATATAGGATTTGCATATTGTATAGCATTTTGCTCTGAAGTGTATTCCAAGAATCAAACCATTTTAACACTACAGATGCTACAATCTGAACTTAAGCGAGGTTACATTTGACAGCTCTTGGCCTCAAGAGATTTGCATCTTTTGTTTATTTTTGCACTGAGAAAAACAGCTGCAGTGTGTCAAAAAAGACAAATACTGTGTCCTTAATCCTTGTTTTGTGTTGACCTTTTTTTTTATAAAAGTAACATGTACAGTATGACACACATTTCTATAGAAGTAGCACCTTATCTATGCAGTCTGATGCAGCGTGACGAGTATGCTGTTTTAAGCAGCAATCCAGATTGAGGAGCTTTGCAGAGGATAGAGGAATCGGTTTCACACCTCGACTGAGAAAACACAGAGGCATCGCTGAAAGCAATACACAGTTGAAATGGTTTTGTAACAGCCTAAAGCGTTCTGTTATCCTCCTCAAAATAGATGCAAAGATAAGACAGTGGGAATCTGCTAGAAATGTTAGGATGCAAGGATGTTTGTATGACTGTGTACCAGTTGTTTTCAGTGACGAGGAGGTCATTATTTCTTAGTCCCCTATGTTTTACAGTACACCATGGGTGACATTCAAAGTGCAGAAAGGTCTTTAGATGCAAGACGCCTATACTGCTCATGTTTGATAAACTTTTCTCACATGTCTATTAAAGTGGAGTAATCCCAACTTTTGCACTTACAAAAAAAAAAAAACATGTATCTTATTTATTCTGTGCAGACTGAATGTCATGAAGTTAACTGTGTAAAAAGAAAAAAGAAAAGAAAATATTCACACTGATTTCTGAAATCCCATGGTAAACAGACTGTACTTATATAGCACCTTTCTACACTACATGCCACATTCATCCATTCACACACATTCATACAGTGACGACAGCACCAGGACCAATTCAGAGGGTCAGTATCTTGCTCAAGGAAATGAACTTGCTGAGATCCCAAATGTCACAGAACTGTTGAGCCTTTCTCACATTAGGTCACTTATTCCAACTCTTTGCTGGGTATTCTTGGGAATCCTCGTCTGTACTGTGCGTGTATCCTAATATATCTTAGAGGTCTATTGTTGTCCAAAAACTATTAAAAGCACATCAGTATGTATGATTAATGAAAAAATAAAAATAAACAAAAAATACAGACAGAGAATTGTATAAAACTTTTGGCAAAACGCATCAATGATATTCACAGGAAATAATCTGGTCAAATTTATCAAAATCACAAATTTTACACAAACTTCTTGCAATTATATTCACTGTTTGGGTTCATTGTACAGTTTATCAGTTGTTCTATGCTATTACTGTTATACATTGAATATAAAATGAAATATTAATTAATAAAAACATGTCACATTACATGTAAGTTTACCCAGTGGTAGAAAAGGAAAAAGCACTAAAGCAGCGGTTCCCAAACTTTTTAGGAAACACACCCTTTCTACATGCCGACAAGGTTGATGCACCCCAATCCCCCACACCTTAAAAAAAAGACACAGCCTATTTATAGCCACATTAAAGCCATCAAGTTTAAATAATGGCCAAATAATCAGAACACTTGTAACAAAATATCCAAGAGATTAAAACAATTCAAATGAAACTGAAACTACGCTGCAACAAAGTTATGATCAAGTCTGAGGGCACACACAGGCTCAGAGGCAGAGAGGCCCATCATGAGAGAAGATGGGAAAAAAATGCTTTAAATTTAAATTAGAATTAACATAGCAGTTACAGAAATTAGAACAGTGGAAATTTAAATCAAATTGCAATACAGTTACAAATGATCTTTCGCATAAAGAACGAAGATAATAAAAATAAAAAAGGAGAGGATCCGATTGCGGATTATCAAATGCAGTGCAGGTGGTTCAGCCTGAGAAAGACAGAGAAGCTTGAATACTCCCAGTAACATAACGGCAATAATGACAATACCCGTGGCCAAATTGTACTTACCCATATTAAAGAGACAAGTGTGCCTGCACCTTTTCACAAAGCTCTAAATGTTTGGTGCAATTGAAGACAGTTTAAGCCTCAAATCTTTCTCAACAGCCTCCAGACTTTGTGGTATATAGCCTTCACTGCTGTCAGAGCAGAGAAACCAGCCTGACATAATAAGTTGTGTCGAAGACCATCAAAACCCTCAAGGTTTGCTTTTCCAAGAATTGGTATGCTATCATTGCCTCAGTACAAAAATCCACAAGTGGCTGTTATTTGAAATCCAACTGCAGTGCTCCATCAGATGACAGGTCAATCAGCTCCTCATGTCCCTGAAATGACAGCTGTGGGAAAGGGAAGCTTCAAATGGGTTGTGAATCCTCGTCTGAGATGTGTCCATAGGTGGGAAGTATTTCTGCAGCGGCTCAGCGAGTTGGTTGAGGTGTTCAATTATTACTTTTCACCCATGACCACATTGTTTGCCGGCAAGAACACGTGAAGCAAGCATTACCCTGTGACAACCAAAGCACTTCAGTGTGTAGCAGAAATGCTTTGTGTTTCATTGCATAAGAGTGTAAAAGCCATGAATTTAGCAGAAGAACTTTGATGAAGTTTTGCTGCATCCTTTAGAAACCTGAAAGTAGATCGTCTGCATGTTTTTGGTTGCTAGGGCCTCCCTGTGAACACTGCAGTGTAACTAGAGAATGGACGGACTTAACTGAGCTACTCCCGTCACTTTTGCGACTTTATTGCACACTCCCATGCAGCGTGTCAATTATATTCAGATGGTCTTCATAAAGATGCCAATTAGATTTTTTTTTCCTGTTGTCCAGCTAGCAAAGCGCCAACAAAAGACATACTTCCTGCACTGTGCCTTCAAAATGATAAAATAAGTACACCATAAAATTTGCCAAATGCGGCCACTCAAGGACCGATCTACCTGAAGAGAGTGAAACTCGCTCTACTTCAAATGACTCACTCATATAGCTAGGGTACATCTGGAAATTGTATCGATATGGCACTAGACTTCATTTTTGATGGCCAATGGCCTTTAATACTACTTAACTATAAAATAGCAGCTGAACATATGCAGGGGTGAAGTAGTTACTTTCTTAAGAATTGCTTCTAAATTTGTGTATTTGCCGCGATCAAGATACGCAAGCTAGAACTACAGTTTTGTCTGGTTCATCCGGTACATTTGACGTGAGTAAGAACATTTCTTTGGTTCCCATCTTCCGAGAGTCTTAAGTTGAGGGTTATATTGGTGCGTTTAAGCGCATTGCTGCTGCTCTGCACTGGCCGAAGGATGTGTGGGTGATATTGTTACAGTGTAAACTAACGGATAAAGCTCAGGAGGCTAGCTCGTCTCTTTCTGTGGAGGACAGCCTCTCTTATGAGGAGTTAAAGGGCACGATATTGCGGGTGTATGAGCTGGTGCCTGAGGCAGATAGACAGCGTTTTCGTGGCCTTAGAAAAGCAGCAGGCCAGACGTACGCTGACTTTGCCAGGGAGAAGAGGATGCTGTTTGACCAGTGGTGTTCAGCATGTAAGGCAGATGACTTTGTGTCAATACGTGAGCTGTTATTATTAGAGGGGTTTAAAAACTGTGTGCCTGAGCGGACTGTTGTGTATTTAAATGAGCAGAAGGTGTCTACTCTGCGGCATGCTGCTAGGCTTGCTGATGAGTTCGCCCTAACACACAAAAGCGTCTTTATAAGACACGATCCTCCTATCGTGAATCTGCTTTTGGATCTAGGGACACGCGTGTCCCAAGTGCTGGTACATCTTTCTCTGGGCAGATAAACAGGGCTTTTTCTGTCATGAACCTGACCATCTAATTACCGACTGCACTGCGTGGAAACGTAAGCAGGAGGCTGCAATATCAAAGCAGGCCAAGGGTGTGGGGTTAATTAAAACAGTGTCCAGTTGTTCACCGTCTACCGTTCGAAAAGTACCTGAGGAATGTTTCAAACCTTTCATTTTCCTTGCATTTGTCTCACTCACAGGAAAGGCCGATGATCAGCGTCCCATCACAGTGTTGCGAGACACTGGTGGCTCCCAGTCGTTCATCCTTTCCACTGTGCTGCCCTTGAGTGAAGAGTCTGCCTGTGACGCCAGTACAATAGTAATTTTAAATAGTTTAAAAGTACAAATCTTTGTTTTCTGTCCTTCTTTAAACGCCTGGTAAATTATTAATTGTTACTCCTCTCTTCCCCTGGACGTTGCCACTGAGGTCGTTACACCAATACATGGGTTTTGCCTTTCCAAACTGTTATGTTAATGCTCGTTGAAGTCAACTTCCGCTGCAGCTGACTGTCTGATATCAACAAAATGACAAAATAAGTTGTGATGTTTCATTATGTTCAGTTTTATTCCAACTACTTGAACAGCATGCCAAAGGTACTGGCAAGAACGTCAATCTACTGTCACCCCTGGACATAAGTTTTACATATAACATACATTTAAATGTAAAACACAAAAAATACAAATCTCATGGCCGCATAACTTGATGGAAAGAGAGGGATGAAACAGGACAGCGTGACACAGAGCAACTGTTTCTGAATCTTTTTAATTTAAACAGATGAGTAACAGTGTCTCTATGCTACTTCCTCTAACTATGTTGTGTGAGTGACTCGCTGTTTGCTTGTTTTTTTAAAGGTTTTTTTGTCACTTTTCTTTTGTCCAAATTTCACCAAATTTTACTCTTGGGTCCCCAGAAATACACCCGCCAAGTGTGAAGTTGAGAGACCACAGCAGAAGCAAAATCAATTGTTTGCATTATCTACACCGATGAGCCATAACATTGTGAGCACTGACTGGTGAAGTGAATAACACTGATTATCTGGTTATCATGGCTCCTGTCAGTGGGTGGGATATGTTAGGCAGCAAGTAAACATTTTGTCCTCAAAGTTAATGTGTTCGAAGCAGGAAAAATGGACAGTGTGAGGATTTGAGCGACTTTGACAAGGGCCAAATTGTGATGGCTAGATGACTGGGTCAGAGCATCTTTTAAACTGCAGCTCTTGTGGGGGGTTCCCGGTCTACAGTGGTCAGTCATCAAAAGTGCTCCAAGGGACAGGGTCATGGGTGGCCAAGACTCACTGATGCATGTGGGGAGCGAAGGCTGGCAATTTTGAATTTTGAATTTTATGGTTGATTGGTGTAAGTTTCCATTTAAATTACCATGGCAATATTTCTTATAGGTCACACAATAGTAGGCTATTTAATGTCCAAATACTTAATATATGTGTTTATTTATTTGGTATATTTCCCACTACATTTTGGTTGTTGATATTTTCATTTGTTGATATGTCTTCTGCAATAAGTTACACATCTTTGAACTTGTAAGAAGAGTATAGGCTGTGCTTCAAAGGGATTTTCAATATTCTCCAAGCAACAGCAGGAGCCATAAGCAGTGATATCTGAATGCATGTGCAGTATGTAGCACTGCAAGCTAGACGCATCCCTACAACTCTTCCATTCCCTTTGAACTACAGTAGTTATTCCTGAGGATGTGTCTAAGGGAATTCCAATCTAAAGTGAGTTTACCTTGCATGTTTTTGTTTGTTTTTATTTTTTTTCAAAATAAACTTTTAAGGCTTATACAACTAAGTGTGCAAAAGTGAGCTATGACATGAGCAAGCACTTGGCGACAGGGGCAAGGAAAAACTGCCTTTTAAGGGGCAGAAACCTAGGACAGACCCTTCGGCTCTAGGTGGGTGGTCGTCTGCATCGACCAGTTGGGGTGAGAGAGAGAGAGAGAGACAGAGACAGAGACAGAGACAGACAGACAGACAGACAGACTGGTGCACAGCAACAACAGTAGCAACAACTACACTAATAGTAGTGACTGATGATGATGAACATGAAGAAGATGATGACGACGACAACAGCAACGGTGGGGGACAATGAGCAGTGAAAATAATAATAATAGTAACTCTAGTAATAATAATAATAATAATAATAATAATAATAATAATAATAACAATATCAGTGATATTAGCAATGATAGTCAAGCAGGACTATGGCAGGAGGCTCCACCAGGATCCATGAGAACCTGTGAGACGAGAAAGCACAAGAACTCCGGGGAAGAAGTAAAGTTAGTAACATGCATTAATGGGACATGAATGAGTGCAGAAAGAGAGAGAGAGGAAGAGAGGAGCTCAGTGCACCATGGGAAATCCCCCCGATAGTCTAGGCCTATAGCAGCATAACTAAGGGATGGTTCAGGACTCACCTGATCCAGCCCTAACTATAAGCTTTATCAAAGAGGAATGTCTTAAGCCTACTCTTAAATGTGGTGAGGGTGTCTGCCTCCCAAACCACAACTGGAAGCTGGTTCCACAGGAGAGGAGCTTGGTAACTGAAGGCTCTGGCTCCTGTTCTACTTTTAGAGACTATAGGAACCACAAGTAGCCCAGCATTCAGAGAACGTAGTGTTCTAGTGGGGTAATAGGGTACTACGAGCTCTTTAAGATATGAAGGGGCCTGACCATGAAGAGCTTTATAGGTGAGGAGGAGGATTTTAAATTCTATTCTAAATTTTACAGGGAGCCAGTGCAGAGAAGCTAGTACAGGAGAGATGGGATCTCTTTTTCTAGTTCCTGTCAGTACTCGTGCTGCAGCGTTTTGAATTAATTGGAGCGTCTTAATGGGCTTATTGGGGCAGCCTGATAATAAAGAGTTGCAGTAATCCAGCCTAGAAGTAACAAATGCATGGATTAGTTTTTCTGCATCTGTCTGTGATAGGATGTGTCTAATTTTTGTAATATTACGTAAATGAAAGAAGGCAGCCCTAGAGGTTTGCTTTATGTGGGAGTTAAAAGACAAATCCTGATCAAAGATAACTCCAAGATTCCTGACAGTGGGGCTAGAGGCCAAGGTAATGCCATCTAGAGTAGCTATATCTTTAGACAGTGAGTGTCTAAGGTTTTTGGGGCCAAGTAGAAGAATTTCGTTTTTTTCTGAGTTTAACATCAGAAAATTGCAGCTCATCCAGGATTTTATGTCCTTAAGACATGTTTGTAATTTAGATAATTGATTAATTTCATCGGGCTTGATCGATAGATATAACTGCGTATCATCTGCATAGCAATGAAAGTTAATGGAGTGATTCCTAATAATGTTGCCTAAAGGGAGCATGTATAAAGTAAATAGTATTGGTCCAAGTACAGAACCTTGTGGAACTCCATGACTAACTGTAGTATTTATTGAAGATTCATCGTTAACATGTACAAACTGCAAACGATCTGATAAGTATGACTTAAACCAGCTTAGTGCAGTTCCTTTAATGCCAATTTGATGCTCAAGTCTCTGTAAAAGAATTAACAACATCTTGATCACTTCTTCTTAGAGCTTTACCAAAATGGAAAATTTGTCCTGTGGTGGTGCTAGAAGAGAGGCCATCGAGTCATTAAATCAATAGGGTCTATTCACTTCTCAGCATCATAATGGCAGTCTATTTAGGGCTATGACAGCCATCTTACCCCCCTTCACTCTGCCACTGCCAACAATGGGTCAGCCTCTAGGTGTGTGTATTGTCACAAGTCTTTTGTAAGAAGAGCAACTGCAGACCAGCGTTTTTGAAAGTTTGTGTAGTTCAGTGCTGTGTAATTGCGCGACAAGGACCAGTGCAAGATATGTTGGTTGCAACAAGAGAGGATTGTGGTCAGAGAAAATGATGGTTGGCATAGGAATCGACCCAAGGTACCCTTCAAGGTGTTGTATTGCCAGTAGTAATACTCAGGCCTCTTTTTCAATGATGGTATTGCAGCTGGTGCTTTTTAAACTTTTAAGCTCATCCACCAAATTGAAAGGGCATCAAGTAGTGCTCCCCTGACCTTTCGTCCAGTTACTTCCATCATATATATGATTTTTTATGCAAAGTTGACAATACCAATTTGAACTTTGAAGCCACCAACCAGAGCCTAGAAGGATATAAATATGCTTTGGGTTGACTGTTTAAGGATAGTTGATCCAAGCGTCAGTATTTGACAACATGGGAATGTATTCAAATTAAGCATAGCGTTAGTTCAAGCAGGCCACAAAGTCAGGCTCAGCTCTCAATTCCAGCTATATCACATGATCACAGCTAATAATAAAGACACATCAGCTGATGGCTCAGCTGATTCCTCCTAAACTTCCTTTTGGAAACCATACACAGTCAGCTGACAGCTCAGCTTATTCCCTCAAGCATCCAATTGGCAAATATCATTCATGGCACCTTATTTAAGCTGCTTTAGCCTGCCTACCTTTGCTGCTTTCTCTACAAGCCATTTTGCAACCCACCTCCACCCCAGCTCCTCCTTTTTATGTTGTATCTGATTAATCAATGTAATTTTCTAATTGTCATTGATGCCTGCTCTGTTCTGTACCCTGGGGGATCTCTGCTGCTGCTCTTCTTGTCTTAAACCTTTTCATGTATGCACATGGAAGGGCAGGGAGGTGTGCTCTCCCTGCCTTAAGGTTTTCCACGTAGGCATGTGGAAGGGCAAGGAGGTCCCAGAACAGAGCCATACCACCAAATGTAATATTCTGCTTTGGAATTTTAGCTTTTGGAAAAGTTATTTTGACAAAAGTGGTCCTAACTGAACTATTTTTCTTGGTTCTGATTGGTTGTTTTCGTTCAGGCTCAGTGGATTTTTTTTTTTACAAATGCCGTTTAGGAGCTCTAGGAGGAACCAGAGGAACCTGCTTTTTATGCCTGATGTACTATTGTCAGAATATAGTGAAAGTTTAAGCAAATATGACAAAAGAAGAGAAGTTACCTACTGCAGCTTTAATAGAAAATGTTTTACTTTGCGTCAGACATTATATCAAAATAGACACACAGACAATATGCCAGATGTGTTTCTTCTCAGTACAATAATAAAATGTATACGGTTGATACCTTCATACCTTCTTTAGTGGCCTAGTTATTATAATCTTACCAGCTTTTGATATACTACAAATAAACAAAAGTGATTCGAGTCTAAATCTCTGATTATTACCACACAGCTCCTCACTTCACCTGGTGATAGTACTACCTGCTGTCAGAGCTTGAGAACTTCATTTTGAAACTTGGATCGATGATGAACTGTAACTCAGGAGCTTAGCTAAGCCTGATCCACATCTTTTTAAGGATCTATATCAGAATAAAAGAAAAAAAACCTGCAAATCATTCACTTAATTTATTCCACTCATGTATGTCTTAAGAGCATTTGCCCCGTGTTCTTCTCTTTTGCTTTTTCAAGTGCTCTTTCATTAAAAGTCTATGCCTTGCCTCCGTTGCTGTAACATATTCCTGAGGACAGCTGCCAGTGATGGTGGATTCTGAGGTGGAGTCGTCATTATAAATAATCTCAAAATTGCCCCGCACCTGTCAACCGGCGCAGCGGATTCACAACTTTCCCCCGGGGGATAATGATAGCCTTGGAAACTGATAAATGTGCGGGGTGTAATCAGGCCCGCCAGCTCACCCAGGCTGGTCTATTCTGGGAGGTGCAAAGGAGCCTGGGAGGGGGCCTTGACAGAGCTCAGGTGGATAAATAAAGAGAGGATCCTCTATAACCTTGTCTAGCCCTCCAACCCGCTCCACACACTATGGAGACATTCAGGCATACAGGATGAATTTTCTTTCAGGGTGAGATACAGTGTGAGCAGGTGGATAGTTTCTGATAGACTCTTTAGAATATTGTTCTTGTCAGGGTGGAAAATCCTCTGAAACAGCATTTAGAGCCGCTCAGGACACTAAAGCTTTAAAGTGAAGCTCATACTAATGAGATTCAATCAGGTGCTGGAAGCTTCCTGAAGAGCACTTGATTTTGTCTTTTCAGGTCTTTTACATTCTTCAAAAGATGAAGCTATGTTTATGTGTATTTGCACTCCCATAGCTTGTTTACAGTCATGTGATTCTGATGACGCATGAAATTTAAATGGAAGGCAGGTAGTGTCAAAACAGAATGGATGAGATGCTGTGCTAGTTTAAATGATATTAGAGAAAAATAATCGAACAGAAATTCACAACATATGTTGGATGTGATTCAGAGGAGTGATTTTTCATCTGAGTTAAAAGACTTGGCCTTTCCGAGGAGGAACTGAAGTTGTTATATGGCTCTGTTCAAAGCCACCAGACTCCTGTGTACACTTAAACTGATAAAGAATGTTTTAAAACAGGCTACATTTTGCTGCCACCACACACACAGAAGTACTTGCAAGCAGTTTTTTCATGTGTTTTTTTTAGGTCAATTTCTCTAATTTTCCCTCTTATGAACAACAGCTTTTGGTACTGGATAAAAGCTCCTTGTGGCTTCTCAGTCTGATTCTCAGAAAATCATGCAAGAATTCATCTTGCCAGAGTTCAAGCTAGCCACAATAGAACCGGACCAATGAGAGTCCTGTAAGGAACTCCTGGCAGCTACTGCATGAGCTACAGGCTTGGTTTAATGCTTTGTGTGTTTGCTCGTGTGTTTAACCCTCATAATACCTTCCCATTGACGCAGTTGTGTTCCTCCATCATGAATTTGACCCCAGTCTGGTCTGACTTGTTTAAAAAACAAAGGGTATGAACTATGATCCAGTACTGTGTTTCACCTTATTAGTCAACTCAATACCAACTCATTAACACCAAGCTTGACCCAAATTTCTATAATTTAGGGTCAGTAAACCTAAATTATATTGCATTTTTTGTTTTAAAAAAAGCAAAAAATCGGAATAATTTTGGCTATAGTTAATATAATAGGAATATATGTTGATTATCACAGTCTGGTATGTGTCAAAGTTTAGTCAGGACACTGTTTTGAAAGCATTTAATTTTTTTCAATGGTGACAAATAATGACACCTGTTGTTCTTCGGGGGGGGTGTGTGTCTGTGTGTGTCTGTGTGTGTGTGTATGTTATATGCGTGTATGTGTGCGTTATATGCGCTGTGTGTGTGTGTTTGCACAGTGTAACTGAATGGCCCTTCTGGGGTCAAATTACGGTAGGGAAGAACACAAAATTGATTGTATGTGGAGCTCCCATACCATGGAACCATCCATGTCATTTTGGTGAAATTAGATTCAAAAATGCCATATTTATGACATAAAAAACATTGAAATGGGGTCAAAAATGACCCCAAGACATTATGAGGGTTAAGAGGTTAGCATTGATACAGCTAGAATCAGTTTCATAAGAACTAGAGTATTTCTTCACTGAAAGAAGAGCAAAGAACAGCACTGGAGGCTTTTCTCCACGGAAAATGTGTTTTTGCATGTTTTCTGGCTCCAGTAGGAGTTTAACTATATTATATGGTTCGTTGATCTGATTAGTTGAAGTTTGCCTGTGATAGACGGTAATAAATGTAATGTAAATTGTTGATTTTGTTGGTAAGTATTTGACAAAGCCATCTGAATGCACCTCAGCTATTCAGTTGTATCTACAACACTGATGTGTTTCTGTGTCCACAGAAAGGTCATATGGTATATGGAAATAGTCACATGGTTTTGTCTTCAGTGCATATATGCGTGTGTGCTTGTGAGGGCCAAAATAAACACATATTGTAAGGAACTGTCAAATTGTCCCCTCTTCACCACCTCATGCTCCATGTGACATGTCTTCTGTGATTAGCTTTCCTATGACAGAGCTATCATTAACACAAAAGCAATTAGAGTTAGAGTAGATGGCTGTCATGGTGAGCCTGTTGTCACAACTGAATGGTATGACAAAATGTGGAAAAACAGACTCTTTATCTAAAACAGATGAGTGAAGCCCAACTCCTGTATTCACTCTTTGATGATCCTTATTTCAATTCCCGTCATCCCAGTGTGGTCTCTCTCCCCAACCACTACCTATTATACTCCCGTCTCTTTGCTCGGTTTACTTTCACTTTTAACCCCTCTCCCCCGCTATCTGCCCATCTCTACCTACCTCACTGTTATCAGAGAAACTGCAGACTAAAGTGGCGGTCTGGCCTCGCTGAGGTTTAACTCTTCTAATCTGCAGCCGGAATCTGGAGATCAGCTGGATCTAGCCCCGCTTATCTCATGGCTCAAATTACACTCTCCTGTGAGACAGTGAGTGAGTGTGTGTGTGTGTGTGTGTGTGTGTGTGTGTGTGTGACAGTGATTGACAAGGTGTGCAATAGCAAGAAAATGAGTGCAGGACCTGTGTGTGAAGTGTACAAGAATTAATAGATTACAAGGTGGTGCTGGCTGCCTGTCATATAAATGTTTAAGTTTCCACTTTTATCTACTGCAGGTTGTAAGTCTGGCTTTCCTCTCCAATAACATTGTGCAGCGCTGCAGGGCTACACAGCTCATCACACCTGCCTGCTTTAAAGTCAGTCTCAGAAGTGCCACTGATGTTCATACCTAGAATGATATTTTTGTTCCATAACTAAGCACAAAATAAGTTAAAGGTCCAGTGTGTAACATTTAGGAGGATCTATTGTCAGAAATGGAATATAATATTCATAGGTTTTCATTTCATCATTGTATAATCACCCCGGGGACCCCAGGTTGGGAACCACTGCTCTAGTGGACCAGCAGGGCTGTTACACACTTTGGTGTGAGACTTGGCTGGTATGTCACAGTTTGATGGAAAACAACACATCTTGAACAATGTAACATTTAAAACAAATAATAATAAAAAAAAACTGGGTGGAGATTTAAGGGATATATATATATATATATATATATATATATATATATATAGACTTGAATGTGGGAGTTTTTTCAAGCTCATAATTGGAGCACTTCCAAGGCTTGAAAGGCATGAAATTCTTCTGGTTGAATCATCACCACAAAACAGAACAACTGTGTTACCTATTATTTCACTTAGAAAGGCAAAAGTACAAGACTGTGCAGTGTAAATGTAAGGACAGCAGGGAAGTACGACTCCCAAGAAGCATCCACTCACCATGCTGTGGGCCTAACGCAAGATTTTAGGTTCAGAAATTACTGTACAGCGTGCACTTGTGCACACTACTGTCGAAAACATGACCTTTAGGTATTCAACTTTAAGTCAGTATGCTGTATTAATATGTGGGAGTGTTTTTTTAAGAGGTTCTATCTAGCCATCGGCGTGCATGTTGGCATTATTGTTGTGTTGTAGTCAGGAGTATTTTTATCTCTTTTTTTTAAATTGTATTTATTCTCCAGGCCAGGCTTAGAGTGTGAACAAAGAAATGTGCACTGTAAAATGTAAATTGTTGATATAAGTATAGTATATAAAACAAAGCCTAATCCTAATCCCTTTGTAATTCAGCTATTCTAGTACACACCTCAGTTTTATCTACAACACTGACGTGTCCACAGAAAGGTCATCTACAAAAAAAACATCACATGGATTTGTCTTCAGCCTGCTTTTCTGTGTGTGTTTGTGTGTGTGTGTGTGTGTGTGGTGTGTGGTGCGTCTTTGGGTGCACTCAGAGTTCATAAACTGCTCTCCTTATCCACTAGTTGTGTTTGACAGGCTGAGGCCAGCGTAGTGAGCAGAGCAGCAGTCAGACCACCTCACCACAGGGTGAAACCACAATCCACAGGAGAGAACGCCTTCACTTCTGCCAACACCCTGCGAGGACAACACACAACACACACTGGACAGCCACCTGGTAGTGTATCTCAGCAACTAGAGGGATTGAAATGTTGTACATTTATGTTGCCCAGAGGATTAATTTTACCCAACTGCTGTAAGTAGTATAAAGTAATTTGGAAAATAATTGACTGCAGCTCAGTACAGATCTAAAAGCATTTATTGTACATTATGAGTGGATTTATTTATTTATTTTATTAATTTTTCACGCATTTCCTGGCCACCATAGTTTCTCCTTCGTACTTGGAAGCGATCGAGTTGCAATGTTCAACTACACTGCTAGATGCCACTAAATAAAAAAAAAACATTCTGTGACTTCCTGTATATTCTTAGAAGGCTGCTGGAAACTGTCCCACTTAACTGCAGCTTTTCGTCACTGCCTCCTCCTGTTGTCGCCGGAGCTTGTCCACTTTCCATGCTCTGAATTTTTTTATTTTTTTCTCAAGCTGTGTGAATAAATCCATTTCTGGTTTTGTGATCACTTCTTAAAAGACTTGAAACTGATACAGATATATGGAAGCCCTAAATGGCCATGGAGTCAAACATTTTTTTTCGTGCCGTTATCACAAGTTAATTACTTTGCTATCTTTGGATAACAAAGCTTGTTTTATCATGATAACAAGTTAATATATCTCATTATCTAGAGATAACAAAGCTCGTTGTCTGACGATAAGTTAATTTATCAAGAGAAAACTTCTTCGGTCCCTGAAGCGGTGTCACCCGTGAAGTTGCTGTTGGGATAGCCTTCTCCTTAAATGATCTGAATGTGATCTGTCCCCACTGTCTGGAGCACATTGGGCAATAGGTGCTAGCTGCTAGAACTAAACAAAACTGTCATCACAAACAAAACATTATTTATTCATAATTATTAATCAGAGCATTCACAAAAATCCCTCAACATCAGCAGGGACAGGCTGTTACAGTTTACATCTCTTGCTTTGTTATCAGAGATAACAAAATAATTCCCCTGTGATCTTGAGATAACAGCATAAAAAAGGCTTGCGTATAAATCCCATAAAATGCACTAAAATTAGCAAAGTTGCCTTCTAAAGGATAACAAGAACTTGGCGAACAGTCAAAATAAGTATAGTTAATACATTTGAATAGGAAATGAAATGCTTATTGATGCTTTCTGACACACATTTCATGTTCCAAAGAAAGTTTGGCTGCACATTTCTCTGACCCAGTCACACCACCCACCAGGCTCATCAGCATGCTGACGTGGTCTGCCTCCTAATGCCTGGATACGCCCTTATTTGGACCCAAGGTTGGCTCTCTGACATTTCGAGCTGATTAAGAATTTGCCTGGGCCGTAACCTTTGCGTGGCGTGAATCTGGCTGTCATTGCATTAGTGCTTCCATTATTATGCAGTCACATCTAATCTCACCTGGAGTTCGGGGCCTTCCTCATGGATGGGAAGGCTGCTAAAAGCCTTTTAATGTATGTGGGGGGATTATTTGAATAGGGCTCTGATTCACAGATAGGGCTGAGGGCGAGGCGTTTAGCTAAGGCCAAATCGAATCAATGTCATTAGACAAAAAGATTCCTAATTTCTGGCTGAATTACACCTCATTTTGCTTCTGTTTAATAAGCTAAATGATATTGTAAGGGAAAAGGTGCCTAGTGCTGATACCGTAAACTCTTTAATTGTGGAGGAGACCTGTGTTTACCTCCTCTACAGAGAGAAACAGGCCTACAGCTGAGACTGATATCACATTATATTTCCTAAATTAATGTATTAATGATTTGTCATATTTTGGCAAGATTTTAGCTGTTGATGCTGTTTTTTCTACGGTTGAACACTTAATCCCCTTTTACTTGTCTTGATCAGTTCAACATTAATTAAGCAAACTGTCCACAGCACTAATTCCTTCAGTCTTACAACACAGTCTTGTTATATCCACCAGTCTGTTGCTGTGCTCTTTATTTTAAGGCAGGCAGATCCGGAACTTATTTATTATCATCAATCAATCATGAAGCATTTATTTCATCCAATAACCTGAACCCTATTCCCTAACCTTAAGTAGTACTACTGTTCCTACTACATTAGCATTACCACCACTACATTACCACTACTCAATTCCTCCATCCCAAAGTGTCTTTCTCGGCTCTAATCGGTTGTTTTCCTTCAGGCCTGGTAGATTCTTGCAAATTTCCTTAGGAGCACTAGAATGAGCCAAAATAACCAGATTTTTTTCACAGATGATCTGTCTCATGTACTACTGTCAGAATATAGTGAAAGTTTCAGCAAATAGTTATTTTTATTAAAGTTACCTACTGCAGCTTTAAACCGTGACTGGGATTGATTATCACATAGTTTTTTCTCTTTTCTTTGTTTTCTTTTAAATATTACAGGGTTAATTTGCTGTATATATTTTCTCATTCAGTATTTTCAAAGAATCATCTTTCCCTCTACAATCAATATAAAACACAAACCAATAATGACCATAGGAATCTGCCTTGTTACAAGGCACTGACCGAGCCAGGCTCTTGAGTCATGCACCATTGTGCTTTCTAATAGAGAACAGAGGGAGCAGGCACTGAAAGAATAAAAGCCCTAATCATATAATGGTTTGGAGTTTCACCGGTGGATCGAGGGAGATGTCAGCAGGGAGATGCACAAGTTTGGACCTCGGCGCTCTGAAATGTAAACTGCGCTCAAAGGTCCTGCCCAACGACAACGAGAAAGAGCCTTCTTCGAGGACACCTGTGACCGCGCCTGCCCCTCCAGCCCTCGCCTGCCTTTGATTTGGATCCAACACATCTCCCCTGGTGCAGTTCCACTTCCTCTGAGCTGAGACCAGGCGAGGATGCGAGTCAAGAAGCCTCTGGAGCTAGTCTGGTGTGAGCTTCTTTTTTACCTTTTTGTTGGCTCATCTTTTTTTTATTTTTCTGATTTTTTATCCATATACCCCAAGAGACATGAATGTTCACAATTTGAAAAAATATGGAAGACAAAATGGTTCACATTGAAAGTTCACATTATCAGCACTCTGGAAGAAGACAGTCAGCTAGAGTTTTTTGTAATATATGTAAATAACATGTAGAATTGCTCATTGTCATTGCATTATATTGTCATTGTGATCTCTAATAGATTATAGTTAGCCCTTCCACATGGTTACGCAATAGCATCTGTGCTTTGTCAAGAAATAGTGACATCTAATTCCATACACAACCACAAATTCAGTTTTTCAGATCAAACAAACAAGATACAACACATTGATTAGTGAGCTTGAGGGGTGTTGGGTTGATGTATTCAACTTTGAACAGAACCAGGCTAGCTGTACCTCCCTGCTTTCAGTCTTTATATGTTGGCTAACCACATCCTGACTCTACCTCTGTACTGAAAACACAGACAAGATAACTCAGAAAGAAGGCAAATACGTATTTTTCCCAAAATATGAAACTATTCATATGTTACTAAAGACTACAGGTATAAGTGGCCCAAATCAGATTCAGATCTATTTTTGTACAGCACATATCTTTTAAATCCTGATTTGGACCAATGCTATGTTCACACTGATTTATTGTTCAGATCTGACTTTTTTATTTTGTTTGTCTGTTAACATTATTTTTTATTTTTTTTGATCTAGAGTGACATAAAGAGGTCACATTGTAAAAAAAAACAGACCTGTATCTGATTTGGACAACATATATGAAAGTGGCCCGAACATGAGCCATTGAGACCTGATTTGTGCTGTTCACACTGTCATGAAAAAATCTGATCTGATTTACATATGAGCAAAAAAATCGGATAAGGGCCACTTGTGCCTGCAGTGTGAACATTGCCTTTCATGTGTGGTCCTCAACCAGATACATGTAGATTCTTTATGTCTGTATGACAGGGTGCTGCGAGTGATCTGTTCTTTTGTGAATGCCGGTCAGTTCAGGACTCTGACCTGTTCACACTGGACTCTGATATGGGCCACATTTTAAAAAAGAATGTTAACAGCCAAACCAAAAAATCTGACCTGGGCAATAATTGAGCAATAAAGCTTGCAGTGTGAACACAGCCTAAATTACATTTACAAAAGCATCTACTTAGACCAGCCAAATTGAATGGGCTGCCTTTTAGCAGCATGTAAGCTCTAAATGTGTGATTATCACCACTTTGTCAAGTTCTCAAAGCAACATGAGTCAAATACACAGACATTCAAAGACTCCAGCAACCACTAAAAGAGCAAAATCGTTTAATGGTGTGAAGGGAACATTCTGGGAGGTAATGATAACATTTGCTAAACAAACAAAATGCATCAAAAAAGAGGAACAGCTGTGGCAGGTGGCAGCTGACCAAAGGGTTAGATGGTTAGCCAACAGAACTGCTGCTTAACACCCCAAAATATATACAATACACTATAACTAGGAGCGGACATAACACCTCTGTGACAATGTACTCAGCTTCATAAAGCTGAAAGAAGGACAAAAAAACATACATCCCAGGCAGGAGTGAAGTTTGTATTTGACAAAGAAAAGTGAAATGTTAAAGCAACAATTAAATATGCTGTGCATTGTAAGATGATTGAGGTAATGTAACTGTGACAGTCATCTGCTGAAAATAACCTGCTCTCATTAATGGAGCGAAGCCTGCGAGCTAGTTCAGGCAGTCAACTCGAGCTGCGCTGATATACACACATGACATCCCTCACTCCATAATCACTAAACAAGCGCACCCTTCCAATCTAGGTCTATTTAAACTGCACAATTTCCCAGCTCTCCCTCTGCTCTGTCAATGCCGCTGTTGCCCTGCATCAGTATTGCTGCCTGCTGCGCCGTAAGCTCCACCACCTCCCCAGCATCCACCTGTAGGTTCCGGCTAGTGGTTTAAGGTATTTGCTCATCACTCCCCAATATCTCTATGTAAACATATCTTCGGGGAATGATGAGGTCAGAGCCTGGATGCCAAAATCTAAATATGCTATACTGCTGTAATAAACATTTCAAACGTGAGTTGTCTGACTGAACTGATTTATATGCTAGCAGAGCTGATAGGACATGTGGGAATGTTTGAAAAGATCGTGAGGATGCCAGTCATCAGGTTCCAATATTACAGTACATTCTGAGATGGTTAAAGGCTGTTGCTCTCATCAGTGGCTTCTATAGTCTATAGCACATAAAAACGTAGTAAAATATTTCAAAGAACTTGGGGTTTATCTACAACATATCATTCTTGATCATGAACTCTAAATGTGTGACAAAATAATCTTAACCTAAGATCCAAGATTAAAAGTAAAAGTAAAAGCACTGTAGTAACCTTTAACACGTCTTCAGTTCAGTCAGACAACTCACATTTTAAATGTTTATTACAGCAGTATAGAATATTCAGATTTTGGCGTCTAGGCTCTGACCTCATCATTCAATTCAATTCAATTCAATTTTATTTGTATAGCGCCAATTCATAACAGAAGTTATCTCAGGACACTTTTCAAATAGAGCAGGTCTAGACCGAACTCTTTAAAACATTAATTACAGAGACCCAACAGTACCACCATGAGCAAGCACTTGGCGACAAGGGCAAGGAAAAACTGCCTGTTAAAAGGCAGAAACCTAGGACAGATCCTTCGGCTCTAGGTGGGTGGTCATCTGTCTCGACCAGTTGGGGTGAGAG
Source organism: Dicentrarchus labrax (assembly GCF_905237075.1). Taxonomy (NCBI): domain Eukaryota; kingdom Metazoa; phylum Chordata; class Actinopteri; family Moronidae; genus Dicentrarchus; species Dicentrarchus labrax. Next base: position 1,548,117 of record NW_026136703.1, on the reverse strand, counting down.
AGAGAGAAAGACAGACAGACAGACAGACAGACAGGTGCACAGCAACAACAGTAGCAACAACTACACTAATAGTAGTGACTGATGATGATGAACATGAAGAAGATGATGACGACGACAATAGCAATGGTAGGGGACAATGAGCAGAGACATTCCCTGCAGATATGTTACACAGAGATATTGGGGAGTGTAGAGCAAATACCTTCAACCCCTAGCCGGAGCCTACAGGTGGATGCTGGGGTGGTGGCGGGGCTTACAGAGCAGCAGCAATACGAATGCAGGACAACATTGACAGAGCAGAGGGAGAGCTGGGAAATTGTGCAGTTTAAATAGACCGCCAGATTGGAAGGGTGCACTTGGTTAGTGATTATGGTGTGAGGCATGTCTTATGTGTATATCAGCGCAGCTCGAGTTGACTGCCTGAACTAGCTCACAGGCTTCGCTCCATTTATGGAAGAATTTCTGGAAGTGAGCCAACTGAAGGGCAGTATCTCTCCACAACACTCTCTCTCACTCGGTCTCTCTCTCTCTTGCTCACTCTCTCTGGTAAACAAGCTGCTTTCTGGTTAACACTCTTCACATTTACGTTTAAACTATATGGCATTATAAATTAAATGATATGAAAAGGTTTATTTTTCATAGACATTATACAGAGAGTGGAAACATTGGGCTGGCAGCAGCAGCTCTACAGCAGCCACGCAACTGACACGCTCTGACAGATGTAGCTGTGACTCGCCCAAGGTGCAATATGTAAGAGTTGACCACCTGTTCATTCATACTCTAAACAAATAGGGGGCAGCATATCACCACAGTGCTACTGGTGCTGCTATTAACTGTAGCTGCTGTTAGCTAGTTAGCACAGTTAGCGTGGGAGCTGGATACTGGAAATACAGCCATTTGAGGCTGAATCCTTATCTTGACTTGGCATTTGACCTAGGACTTACCCTTTACTTCGGTCAAGGACAAACCCTATTAGACATCCTTTTCATCCAAGTCTAATTATCTGTAAGATATCCTACATGATGGATGGTGGCTCAAATGAGCAAATATATGAACGGAAGGGACAGATCCATTGACTTTATTGTGGTTTCACTGTGGGGGAAAAGAACACAAAAAATTCAGCTTTCACTCACTAAAAATGAGTCCATGTGCTGTTTTCTTCCTCCTCCAAATGAATCTGATTAATGTTGAAAGTTCAGTGCAGAGATGCTGTTGCTCTCAATGACTCCTGTTCTCTTCACTTTTCTGAAAAAGAAAGAAATGTCTTTTTCTCTGTCACATTTTACCTCTACTTAAGTCGGTGAGAAATAAATTGCCCTGATGCAGTGTTCTGCTTCCTCTAGGAGCTCGCTTTCATCTTTGTTCCCTCTTTTGTACAAAATGGATGCAGCAGACAGAAAGAGCTGCAAAATCTGTATGCATAAAACAAACAGCATATTTTGTATCTGGGAAACGTTTCTCTCTGTCACTGTGTGTGTGCGCTTGTGTGTGTTTTGTCCGCAAATGTTCTGGAGTAAACCAATCTTTATGGTTTACACTTAACCTCGCTTAACCCCAGGATAGAGTGTGTTGCTCTCACTCTTCTCACTTCAGCCAATGTGCATGTGTGTGTGTTTGTTTGTGAAGGTCAGCGCTGCGGGTCGCAGGGCTGCATGGCTGCAGCACAGCCAACTGTTGTTGGCAAAGTGTGCAATGCTCACATTAGAGAAATGAAGCGGCCGCCTGCTGGACGGAGGTGGAGGCAGATGTTGAGAGGCAGCTTCCCAGAGGGCAGAGAGGATTAGCAGGTTATGAGCATGCACTCTCTGCTGCTCCTGTCATTTTTACTTTCAGCTGAGTATTATTGGTCCTGACAAAATGTCACTTCCAGGTCTGACATATTAGCCCCAGTATGGGTTCCTAAAGTGAGTTTACTATTTGTTTGGCCTGGTTTTACAGTACGTCAGATTGGTTTATGCACACAGTGTATGATGCTCAATTTTTAACTTCCGTGTAGAAAAATCTAATTTAGTGTGTCCATTTAAAGCAGCATTTTAAAACAGGAACTCTTTGCATATTGATGAGGCTCTATGAGGCTCCTAATAAAGCTTTGTGGGGCAGGTAGCACTAGCTGTCGATCATGCATGTACTATAATGGAGAGTCATGGAGAAACTGTATCAGAAAGGTTCAATACATTTACATGTGTTAACTCGGTGGAACCAATACTGAAAAGAAAAATAAATTCTGTAAAGAATCTGTCTGCCCATCAGTACTACACAGGATTTGTTCAGGCACAGTATTTAGTGTATGTCACCCTCCTTTTGGCAGCACTTTGAAAATTTAGTTTAAAAGATCACAAGTAGCGTTTCCTGTCTCTGCTTTTCCTGTACAAAACAGGACACAATATCTGCTTACTGGTAACTCATGCTTGAGGCCTTTAACAATAACATTAACTATAACTTGTATAGGTGCCATAAGAGTTAACTATGCCAAAACTGAGCATTAATGTCTTTCTGGCTCAAACTGAAAAAAATCTGAAAGTAACATTTAGATGTTGGTATTTTTATGCCGTGCCTGGCAAGATTAGGCTTAGCGAGGTAGCAAAAATGAGCAAGCTAGCAAGCCACAAAGATAATTCTAACCACAGTTATTGTAAATATAAACAGTATTTGTCTTAAAAAAATTATTGATTTCTGCATAAACTTTCCTCCATAACTGTGTTTTATATAAAGTTGCTGTTCATCTTTGTCTCTGTCTTCCACTCTTCTCTCAATCAGCATGCTGCTGCTTGTCCCTGTACGTCTGCCCTCAGAAAAAGAAACAAATAAATAATTCAAGGTCATCTCAATATCATCAGGTCACTAGGTCATTTCCTTGTTCACTAGGTGGAGGTTTAAATGCAAGTGTGGGTGTGTGTCAACAGAGATAAGATTACAGTTTGGTGTGAAAGAGGAGAGAAAACTTGAACAAAGAGAGGCCACTGCCGCCCCTCTCCACTTACTGCCCGTTCTTGGGGTGAAGTCAGTCTGTCTGGCAGGCTGAACGTGAGGCTGTCTGCACAACAAAGGTATCACTTTCAGTCAGAGGTGGCCATCAACATGTCCGCCTAATGAGTTTGACCTTGGCATGGACACTGTCAAGAGGAAGTCTGAGAGGAAGCGCTCACAGCAGTACATTTTAAGATGACAGGTCTTTCCATGCTGTCAATCACATGGCACTGCATTGTTATGTACTGCATACACTGTAGACCTAATGCTCTGTATTGCTATTTGTCTGTGTGCTCCTAAGGCACAAATGTTGCCATGTATCACTGTCTGAATTGCTGTGTTTTTTCTACCAACATGTCCTCCAAACTAAATGGGTCATTTGTCACTGCCATTGGAATCAACCAGTGTTGGGCAATAACACACTACTACCTTTGTTCAGAAACGGGTAGTGTAAGGGATTTAGTGTTACCTTGGTCAGCTATTTTTAGATTTAGTCTTAGCCTTAGTCCTGAGATCAAAAGTCCATGTTAGTTTAAGTCATATTGAGTCAATATCATCCTTTTCATTTTAAGTAAATGTTTTGCCAGCTAAAACTTTGGACTCTAGTCTCATCTTAGTAGAAGTCCATGAACACTTTGGTCTAATTTTAGATGACATTAAAACATTTGTTGACAGAAAAGGTTTAGGGTCTTAGGTGTTTTCGGGAATACGGGCTGCAGACAACTTAGTTACAGTCTTAGGAATTTTTGCCATCTAGCGGGGTAGTTGCAGATTGCTATTCACTTGCTTCACCCACCCTCCCAGTAGTTTTTGGTTTGTCCAGTCTAGGCTACATGGCGATTCAACATTGGGAATTGTTGGGTCTTGGCACTATGAAAATAAAACTGCATTGAATTTCGGCTGCCATGGAATGCAATCAGCACTGTCTGTAGATAAAAACAGCTCATTATAAGGTAACAGAAACGCAACAATTCTTGTTTTCAGGTAATTGTATGCTAATGAAAGCATTATTTTATTAAATTTCTGCCAGTAGAGCCTCCTAAATGTTACACATTGGACCAATGTTCCAATGTAATGTTACATCTAGGGATGGCACTTTGGTCCTGGTGGAAATATCTCAACACATATTGGATGGACTGGTATAAAATCTGATGCACACATTCATGTTCCCCTCAGGTTGAACTAGCTTTTAACACCATCATCAGGTAAAAAATGTAACTTAAACTAATGCCTCAACTAGTTAGTGCTAAATAGCAAATGTTAGCATGCTAAGACTTGTAACAGGCTGTAAATATTGTTTCAAATTTAAAAATTACAAAGTTTTCTCACACGCTAGCTTCATTACCATTAACACTTAACGATGGCTTCTCCCTCTCCCTCTGCTCTGTCCTGCTCAGTGTGTCAGATGTTCAGTTATTCCTCTGCCTCCTTTAGTGATAATGGAACCTGTATTAAGTGTAATTTATTTACTGCGCTGGAGGCGAGGCTCAGTGAACTAGAGGCACGGCACCGCACCACAGAGATATCTTTAGCCGCTGTAGTTAGCCAGCCCCCAGTAGTCGGTGCAGGCCAACCCAAGGTAGCTTGTGCTAGCTGTCCCCCAGTTGTTCCCGAGCAGCCGGGAAGACAGGGAGGCTGGGTGACTGCTCTGAGGAAGCATTGATCCAAAACACAGAAGCCCACAGTTCACCACCAACAGGTTAATGTTTCCAATTAATTTTACCCACTCAGCGACACACCCACTGAGAAACCAACTCTGGTTATTGGCAGCTACATAGTCAGAAACGTGAATTTAGCGAAGCCAGCGGCCATAGTTAAATGTATCCCTGGGGCCAGAGCGGGCAACATCGAATCGATTACGCCAATCGGAGGTCACTAAAATTAATGTGGAGTTGGTGTGTAACTATGCTAAAACTATGTCGGACTCCGTAGTTTTCTCTGGACCCCTGCCCAATGTGACCAGTGATGACATGTATAGCCGCATGTCGTCATTCCACCGCTGGCTGTCGAGGTGGTGTCCAGAAAACGATGTGGGCTTCATTGATAACTGGAAGCCTTTTTGGGGGAAACCTGGTCTGATTAGGAGAGACGGCATCCATCCCACTTTGGATGGAGCGGCTCTCTTATCTAGCAATATGATTTTATTTATAAGTTTATTTCTAAAACCTGACAGTCCAGAGTTGGGACCAGGAAGCAGAGCTGCTGTCTTACACACTTCTCTGCTCTTCCATTAGTACAGTCACCCACCCAAACCCCATAGAGACTGTGTCTGTCCCCCGACCACCTAAATTATTTAAAGAAATAAAAACAAGAGGAATTAAACATAAAAACCTAATAAAAATGAAAACTAACTCCTCAGTAGCACAAAATAAAAGAATTAAATGTGGACTGTTAAATATCAGGTCTCTGTCCTCTAAAGCTGTTTTAGTGAATGAATTAATATCAGATTATGATATTGATTTACTTTGTCTTACTGAGACCTGGCTGTCCCACGAAGAGTATGTTAGCCTAAATGAATCCACCCCCCCAGTCATATTAATACTCACATTCCTAGGGGGCGGCAGTAGTTCAGTGTGTAGGGACTTGGCTTGGGAACCGGAGGGTCACCGGTTCAAATCCAAATTCAAATGTGTATTTCAGCCTGTGTGTGTAAGAATAAAAAAGAGTGAAAAGAAGAATTTCCCCTAGGGGATCAATAAAGTATGTATCATTCCTCGACGCACTGGCCGGGGGCGTGGAGTAGCAGCCATATATGATTCGGGCCTTTTAATTGACCCTAAACCTAAACTAAATTGTAATTCATTTGAAAGTCTCGTTCTTAGTCTTACTTCTCACCCATCCTGGAAAACACTGCAGCCAGTTCTGTTTATTATAGTGTACCGCGCTCGTGGCCCGTACTCTGATTTTCTATCATTTAGTCCTTAAATCAGATAAAGTAATTATTGTAGGTGATTTTAATATTCATGTGGATGTTAACAATGACAGCCTTAGTAACACATTTATATCATTAATAGACTCAGTTGGCTTCTGTCAGAGTGTAAATAAACCAACTCATTGTTTTAAATACACTCTTGACCTTGTTCTATCATATGGCATTGATATTGAACATTTAATAGTCTTCCCACAAAATCCTTTTCTATCTGAAATTCAAAAGTTATTAAATAATGGTCAATCATTAGCTTATAAGCCAATAGGCAAAACTTCCTACAGCAGATGCCTATGTGACTGTAGCTAAATTTAAGGAGGAGATTCCATCAGTGTTTAATTCAATGCCATGTGACTAATAGAGTCCTATAACAACTGTAGTCCCTCCCAAATTGATAATCTTGTTAATAGTGCTGCAAGCTCACTGCGAACAACATTAGATTCTATCACCCCTATAAAGAGAAAATTTTAAAACATAGGAGACTAGCACCGTGGTACAACTATCAAACCCGCATATTAAAGAAAAAAGTGGCGTTCTTGAAATTATTAGAATATCGCTCAATTTGGCAAGATAGTCTTAAAACCTATAGAAAGGCCCTCCTTAATGCCAGAGGAGCCTATTGTTCAGCACTAATAGAAGAAAATAAGAATAACCCTAGGTTCCTCTTCAGCACTATAGCCAGACTGACAGAGAGTCACAGCTCTATTGAGCCACGTATCCCCATAACCCTAAGTAGCAACGACTTTATGAGCTTCTTTTATAATAAAAATATCACTATTAGAGAGAAAATTAATCACCAAATGCCCTCAAGGGCTTAAAGAAGTTGTTCCCTTACTTGGCCCTTCTTTACTGGATATGATCAAGCTTTCTTTATTGCCAGGATATGTACCACAGTCCTTTAAAGTAGCTGTAATCAAACCCCTTCTTAAAACGCCCACTCTTGACCCAGGGGTTTTAGCCAACTATAGACCAATTTCTAACCTCCCCTTCCTCTCTAAGATTCTGGAGAACGTAGTCGGCAAACAATTCAATTCAATTCAATTTTATGTGCATAGCGCCAATTCATAACAAAAGTTATCTCAGGACACTTTTCAAATAGAGCAGGTCTAGACAGAACTCCTTATAACATTTACAGACAGTAAAGTAAGACCCAACAGTTCCCACCTTGATCAAGAACTTGGCGACGGGGGCAAGGAAAAACTGCCTTTTAAGAGGCAGAAACCTTGGACAGACCCTTCGGCTCTAGGTGGGTGGTCGTCTGCCTCGACCAGCTGGGGTGAGAGAGAGAGAGAGAGAGAGAGAGAGAGAGACAGCGAGAGAGAGAGAGAGAGAGACAGACAGACAGACAGACAGACAGACAGGTGCACAGCAACAACAGTCGCAACAACTACACTAATAGTAGTGACAGATGATGATGAACATGAAAAGGATGATGACGACAACAACAGCAACTGTGGGGGACAATGAGCAGTAACAATAGTAATAATAGTAACTGTAGTAATAAGAATATTAATAATAATAATAACAATAATATCAGGGATATTAGAAATGGCAATCTAGCAGGACCATGGCATGAGAACCTGCGAGACGAGAAAGCACAAGAACTCCGGGGAAGAAGTGAAGTTAGTAACATGCATTAATGGGACATGAATGTGTGCAGAAAGAGAGAGAGTGGAAGAGAGGAGCTCAGTGCACCATGGGAAATCCCCCGATAGTCTAGGCCTATAGCAGCATAACTAAGGGATGGTTCAGGACTCACCTGATCCAGCCCTAACTATAAGCTTTATCAAAGAGGAATGTCTTAAGCCTACTCTAGAATGTGGTGAGGGTGTATGCCTCCTGAACCACAACTGGAAGCTGGTTCCACAGGAGAGGAGCTTGGTAACTGAAGGCTCTGGCTCCTGTTCTACTTTTAGAGACTATAGGAACCACAAGTAGCCCAGCATTCAGAGAACGTAGTGTTCTAGTGGGGTAATAGGGTACTATGAGTTCTTTAAGATATGAAGGGGCCTGACCATGAAGAGCTTTATAGGTGAGGAGGAGGATTTTAAATTTTATTCTACATTTTACAGGAAGCCCGTGCAGAGAAGCTAGTACAGGAAAGATGTGATCTCTTTTTCTAGTTCCTGTCAGTACTCATGCTGCAGCATTTTGAATTAATTGGAGCGTTTTAATGGACTTATTAAGGCAACTTGATAATAAAGAGTTGCAGTAATCCAGCCTTGAAGTAACAAATGCATGGATTAGTTTTTCTGCATCTGTCTGTGATAGGATGTATCTAATTTTTGTAATATTAAGTAAATGAAAGAAGGCAGTCCTAGAGGTCTGCTTCATGTGGGAATTAAATGACATGTCTCTCTCCCTCTCTCTCTCTCTCTCTCTCTCTCTCTCTCTCTCTCTCACCCCAACTGGTCGAGACAGACGACCACCCACCTAGGTATTTGCTCTACACTCCCCAATATCTCTATGTAAACATATCTGCAGGGAATGTCTCTGCTCATTGTCCCCACCATTGCTATGTCGCACTTCTTCTGTTCATCATCATCAGTCACTACTATTAGTGTAGTTGTTGCTACTGTTGTTGCTGTGCACCTGTCTGTCTGTCTGTCTGTCTGTCTTTCTCTCTCTCACCCCAACTGTCGAGACAGACAACCACCCACCTAGAGCCGAAGGATCTGTCCTAGGTTTCTGCCTTTTAACAGGCAGTTTTTCCTTGCCCTTGTCGCCAAGTGTCTTGCTCATGGTGGTACTGTTGGGTCTCTGTAAATAATGTTATAAAGAGTTCGGTCTAGACCTGCTCTATTTGAAAAGTGTCCTGAGATAACTTCTGTTATGATTTGGCGCTATACAAATAAAATTGAACTGAATTGAATTGAATGTCCTGATCAAAGATAACTCCAAGATTCCTGACAGTGGTGCTAGAGGCCAAGGTAATGCCATCTAGAGTAGCTATATCTTTAGACAGTGAGTCTCTGAGGTTTTTGGGGCCAAGTACAAGAATTTTTTTTTTTTCTGAGTTTAACATCAGAAAATTACAGTTCAGCCAGGATTTTATGTCCTTTAGACATGTTTGTAATTTAGATAATTGATTAATTTCACTGGGCTGGATTACTGCAATTCCTTCTTATCAGGTTGCCCCAATAAGTCCATTAAAATGCTCCAATTAATTCAGAATGCTGCAGCACGAGTACTGACAGGAACTAGGAAAAGAGATCATATCTCTCCTGTATTACCATCTCTGCACTGGCTCCCTGTAAAATGTAGAATAGAATTTAGAATCCTCCTCCTCACCTACAAAGTTCTTCATGGTCAGGTTAAAGAGCTCATAGTACCCTATAACCCCACTGGAACACTGCGTTCTCTGAATGCTGGGCTACTTGTGGTTCCTATAGTCTCTTAAAGTAGAACAGGAGCCAGAGCCTTCAGTTACCAAGCTCCACATTTAAGAGTAGGCTTAAGACATTCCTTTTTGATAAAGGCTGATAGGGCTGCCTCAGGTGAGTCCTGAACCATCCCTTAGTTATGCTGCTATAGGCCTAGACTATCAGGGGATTTCCCATGATGCACTGAGCTCCTCTCTTCCTCTCTCTCTCTTTCTGCACTCATTCATGTCCCATTAATGCATGTTACTAACTTCACTTCTTCCCCGAAGTTCTTGTGCTTTCTCATGTCACAGGTTCTCATGGATCCTGGTGGAGCCTGCTGCCATGGTCCTGCTTGACTGCCATTGCTAATATCACTGATGTTATTGTTATTATTATTATTACTATAATCACTGCTCATTGTCCCCCATCGTTGTTGTCGTTGTCATAATCATCTTCTTCATGTTCATCATCATCAGTCACTACTATTAGTGTAGTTGTTGCTACTGTTGTTACTGTGCAACTGTCTGTCTGTCTGTCTGTCTGTCTGTCTGTCTGTCTGTCTGTCTGCTCTCTCTCTCTCTCTCTCTCTCTCTCTCTCTCTCTCTCTCTCTCTCTCTCACCCCAACTGGTCGAGGCAGACGACCACCCACCTAGAGCCGAAGGATCTGTCCTAGGTTTCTGCCTCTTAAAAGGCAGTTTTTCCTTGCCACCGTCGCCAAGTGCTTGCTCATGGTGGTACTGTTGGGTCTCTGTAAATAATGTTATAAGGAGTTCGGTTATGGATTGGCGCTATACAAATAAAATTTAACTGAATTGAATCAGCTTGTTGCATGCTGATATTAGCATTTAGCTCAAAGTACAGCCTCTAGCAAGGCTTTTGACGCTTGTTATCTTGTGATCTGATACTGAAGTCTGGTAATGTGTGCAACTTAACAGTAGATGGGAACTGACAAGCTGAAATTAGGGACGGTCTTAAAAGTGCATACAAACGGCTGAATGCCATGAATGCTTTTCATATTTTTGAGTTGTTCAAGGACCTTTTGTTGGACTATTAGTGAGGGAAAGACGTAGGAGCCAACGTTTAATATTATTGGAAGGTAGGTGTATGGTATTTTGTGGTAGTTTTTTTGGTCGTTACCAAAGTGACTACATGGTTTGCTGGTTAGTGCACCAAACAGTGACCAACAAGCCGTGTAAATTCTGACTTTTGTGGGCAATATGTGTACGCACTTTCTCCACCATTTATAAATGAGTGATATAGGTACACACTATTAATGTATTTTATGTATCTGATTTTATGTTTGCAACAACTAAGCAGGAGATTAAATGTAGTCTTTGAATAGAAACCAGGTTTTATAAAGTTGCAGAAGGACACATGCTGCACCAATCATCCCAGCAGATGTTCCCTTTCTCAGCTATAAACTGGGTTTTGAAGAAGGGAAAATTCTGCTCTTATCACTTATAGTTTCACCGGCGCATTAGCGACAGAGAACATGACTCAAACTTGTTTTCTTCTGAACGGAGCATGCTGAGAGCAGAAGGGACATTTCCCTTCCTCCCTTACTCAGCACTGCTTTTATGTTTGTGTTTATGGGCTGAATTTAAAGTACAATCGGCAAAAGCAAAGAAAGACTGAATCTTGCTCTTGATAGAACGTTACTTAGATCTTTCTTAATGTTTAAAATCCCAAATGATAAAGGACAGAACACCTCTGCTCACGTTAGCCAACCCAATTTTATTTTTCTATAATCGAGAGATTATGCAGGACATGTTATCAAGAACCCTGCACATAAGGCCAATTTGACTTCAGAAGAACATATAATGAGTGCAGAAGTTCTATTTATCTATCTTCTATCTATTTTAAGTGATATTTTAAGCCACGTGATCCTCTGGTTGCAACATCTGAACACACTGGAGGAGTACTGGGTTGATTAACAGCAGATTTGTCCATCCTGACAACAGAGAGGGAAATCATAAACACAAGCTTGGAGGATGCATCATCATTAAGCAGAATGAGTGGTGAAGACTGACCCACCTACTATTCTGTACCTGCAGTACGGCATGACTTTACTCTATTAAACAAGACAATGGGCCCTATTTTAGGGTTTGATGGGTGCACAGACCCTACACGCAAAAGGGTCATTGCCATATAAAAAGATGGACGTAAGCGTAGTCAAACATCCCTACCCCCTCTCTGGTGGCTGACTGCAGTATATGTCCTAAAGCCCACTGCTTTCAATGTTAGCAGAAGGGACATGGGCCAAATTAAAAAATCAAAATACACTTACAATACAAATACAAATAATTCTTTTCACAAAGATGGTTTCTGTCATTTATGCAGTTCTTCTCACACTGAAGTGTCTGATAAGTTTAGTTTTAATTAGATATTTGAAGCTAGAAAAACTGGGATTCACATCATTATGGATGGGCTAAAGCGTTAGAAAGAAGTGTCGCTCGTCTCTGTAGTAAGTTAGACATACTTTGACAAGGTAGAAGAATACATGGAATAAAAAACTGTAACTGGTAATGGTAAAACTGTACGATGTCACTTTGACCTGACTAAAACAAGGCAGCCCTCATGTGCCCTGGCCGATGGCATTCTGATTGCAATTGCATTTAAAATTGCAATAAAGCTGCTATAAGTAAGTTTTATAAAGATAACTTTGTCATATTTGCTGAACTTTAACTATATCCTGACATTAGTAGCACTAGGAGATCACAGATTATCTGTCCCTTGTACTACTGTCAGGATATAGTGTAAATTGCATCAATTAGGACAAAAAGTTATTTTTAGAAAAATGAACTACACCAGCGGTTTTTCCTAATGTTGGTATCTAGAGACAGATCCCATATCTAGAAACAGGGGCTAGCATATACCTGGGGTGCGTCTCATGATGCTTAATTGCATCCAAGTTTCCCGCAGTGCAGCTGCCCCCTGCTGGCCTTTATAAAGAATGCAAGTTTAAGAGACTGCACTTCACAGACCCAGAAGCCTGTCCACCATCCAGTTTATTTAATAAATAAAGAAGTTTGCTAAGGTGGGTAGTTTCTTGTGAGATAATCCCCCACTATATGAGACACATAAACTGGATAAATAAAAGAAGCAACAACAAACCAATGATCTGCATTCCTGAAGATTAATATAATTGATATTAGTAGATATCAGCCATTAGTAGTGCTATGGTGGCAAGTACAAATATACACAGATATATTATCATTATTATAAATTGTAAGATTTTTGTTTTGAAAGACAACTTAGCTATCACCATGACAAATTAGTCAACTTTAGTAGAAGACTGTAAGATGTGGTTGAAAGCTCCAGACAAACATAGCAAGCAAACCTTGGGTTAAGATTTACATAATAAAAAAAATGTATGAGGTTGGAATTGTAGGTATGCAACATTAAATTTAACAATTATACCTTGCACACAAGGTGGTAACTAATATTTTGACCAGCTTTTCAGAGCTTTGTAGAGACAGGTATGTGCAAACTGGTACTGTCACTGCAGGACTGAAGTAATGCTTTGCACAAAGGTTAAAAATATTCTCTGACCTGTGAGTTCAACATAAATAAGGTGACCCTAAACCTGTAGAGTCAGCGGAATCTCATTGTGGAAGAACATGTGTTTCCAGAGGCAAAGAATAACTGAGTTTGATCGAACGTCGGTCATTTTGTAACAGTCTATTTATCTCTGTGGAAGCTGGAAAGTGGGACAGTCTACAGAATCCAGACCAGTACATACTGTAGGCCATGCAATAAGATGAAACCAGCAGTATCAAAGAATGAGACACAAATAATTGCAGGATTAAGATTACCAGTGACTCTGGGCCAAATCCAGAAGATCAACAGATTCAAAATATTGCTTATGTCTGGTTACACTGACTGCAAGAAGGCTTTCTTTTGTATCACAAAATGTGATATTTACATACTGCAACTTGGTTCTAAGTCTGGAGAAACAGACAGATCTACCAGATTTTATTACAACCTATTATCAACAATTCACTTTTGGACTTTCACCAAAACACTATACAGTATGTTCAGGAGTACTGTTGCCAACTATGTGTCCTTACTTACACATAACTTTAAGCCTTAATGGAGCGAAGCCTGCAAGCTAGTTCAGGCAGTCAACCCGAGCTGCGCTGTTATACACACATGACATGCCTCACACCATAATCACTAAACAAGCGCACCCTTTCAATCTGGTGGTCTATTTAAACTGCACAATTTCCCAGCTCTCCCTCTGCTCTGTCAATGCCGCTGTTGCACTGCATCCGTATTGCTGCGGCTGCTCTGTAAGCTATTGTTGACTGCTGCGCTGTAAGCCCCACCACCACCTCAGCATCCACCTGTAGGCTCCGACTAGGGGTTTAAGGTATTTGCTCTACACTCCCCAATATCTCTATGTAAACATATCTGCAGGGAATGATGAGGTTGGATCCTAGACGCCAAAATCTAAATATGCTATACTGCTGTAATAAACATTTCAAACGTGAGTTGGTTGACTGAAATGTAGTTATATAAAAATGAATACCCTGTACAGTTGTTACGAACAGAGAAATTAGCTATAGAGACCAAAACCAGGCTTTAATCATGATTATTTCTGCTGTCAAGTTTTACTACAGGGCCTTATGGAGATCGACTCACTTTTGGAGCCAGCCTCAAGTGGCTGTTAGAGGAATTTCTGTTTTTCTTACTTCTGTGTTGGCTTCATTTGGAGCCATGAAGGTGGTCGCTTGATTTTTATCTACAAAGGAAGCAGGTCATCTTTATGGAGTCTGCCATGTTCAGCCTACATAGAACAAAAAAAACAAACATTTCACAGTCACCTTAATTTCTCCTACATGCTTGAAACGAGAGGGTGAGACGAGGGACTTGCAATCTGCAACTACACCACTAGATGCCACTAAATCCTACACACTGGACCTTTAAGTAACTGATTTTTGACCCGTTTTGCCCTATTTGTAGTGGTGTCATCAGCAGCAAGGCAGTTCCCCTATCGAGTACAATGCTCAATACAACCTATGGCTGGACCTCTTCATATAAAATAGTAGTAGCAATAAACTGTGTTGTCTTTAGAGGTCTATCGGGGGGTCCTAACTGAAAGAGCAATTTAAATAATTACTTAATTTGTTTGTATATTTGCAGATCCCACTAATGTACTGATGAAATAGACCTTTTTAACAGCGGCCATTTTGACATGAAATAATAGGGTAAACACGTGTTACCAAAATTGTTAATTAAAGCTGCAGCAGGTCACACTAGTGCTCGTAATGGGTCACCGGTTCAAGTACCACAGACCACAATATGGAGTGTGGACTGGTTTTCACTGTTTCACTTCCTGTGCACTGCCAAGGTGCCTAACCCCAAGAAACTGCTCATGGGTCGCTGCTAAGGTGGCAGCCCATCACTCCATCTTTCTCCCTGTTTGCATGTCAACAAGTGCATGAAGTGTGCCTTTCAGCCTGTATAAAATAAAAAAGAATGAAAAGAACAATTTCTCCAATAGGGGATTAATAAAGAATATATCTTATCTTATCTAATGGAATTTGCAAGAATCCACCAGGCTTGAATGAAAACAATCAATTGGAGCAAAAAAGATAAGATTGTTGAGTCTTCCCAGGTCCCAGGTTGCTGTCTCACTCTTAGCAGGTTAGTTCAATCTAATCAACTGGACAGGAGTGGATCCAGAAGGGTGGAGCTTAATAGCCCTGAAGGTCCCTGCAGTCCTGTGTCTGTGTGCTGTTCCTCACAGCAAATATTGTATTCATTAGATTCCATCAGTTTCACATGCCGACTTCAGTCACTGACTTCAGAGGGAAACATATACTTTGAACGAGCCTTTGATATGCCCCACAGATTTCACATCCCCGAATCCAGCTCAAAACAATGTAAACATTTAGCAGTTATCAGGCGACACAGTGTGGCAACAGTCGGCCACCCATCCAACTAAACATCCTTGCGTCTCCTGGGAGAGGATTTCAGGGCCTCCATTTCAAGTTGTTTACTTCCTCTGACAGCAACTATTCTGCCACTCAGCTGCAAAGAACTATAGCAACAGAAGCTGAATTATTCATCACAGTAAAAAGTGACAGCATTCATTAAATATTATTTGCAAAGGAGAACAATAGCATTCAAAAGCTTCTGAAGACAAAAACAGGCTGCACCGTCCCATATCCTCTGTTCCATGTGAGAACTTTTACATTTGCACAGGAGATTAAACTCTTGGTATGATCCAGCAGGAAGACACTGCCTGTGCTTTCAAGAGCAGCACAGTCCATGATAAATGGCAAAGCTAGTCAGGTGACAATTATAATGTGCTAATAGAAGTGATGGGACTCTTTCTTATCTTTTCAAAGAGAGATGAGAGGCAGACTGTGCACCTGCCAGCAGTACGACAACATCATATAGAAAACAGCCAAACACCACTAACAAGCTAAGAAGAGTTTGGGCTTTTTTTTCCTTGCTCATTTCAGGCAAATATTTCTTCTCACTGGGTAAAAGAAGAGCAGTGCTGAGGAGAATATTAAAATTAAAATGCAGTTTGGAGCCACGGTAAACCATATATAAAAGAGCAGGGAGTGGTTACATTCCATGCTAATAAACGCTCCCCCTATCCTATCTAAGTAGGGTTTAACTATTCAGACCATCAAGAGGTGTGTCACTTCCTTTGGTGCCACAAAACTGTAAAGGTAGTCAGGCACATAAACGGCATAGAGAATAAAATAAATTAAAAAACAAAGCTCCCCTTTTAGACTGTGGATTGAATTTCATGCTAGATCAACATTACTTCACGTTCTGTGGCACCAGACCAAAAGTCAGTCAGTCAGAGACAGGTCAGAGGAGATGTGACACCTTGGACGATGAAAAGATCATCTTGGAAGTGAAAAAACACATCTTTTTGTATGACAACAAAGATTCTGTTTAAGAAAAAGGCCTGGAATTTAATTACAGGAGTTTTGGGAATGGAAGGTGATGAGGTTGTCATGTATTAGCTTAAAGACAAAATACACAAGTGAAGAACATTCAATTAATTTTTTGGGGGGACAGGCAACATTCTCTGAAGGCACTCCGCTTCTGAAACGCTCTTGGAGTGACCCATGGATTCCCGTGGATAGACACAATGTCATAAAGTCGTGCAAGATGGAATTTTGGCGCAACAGCAGCTTCTGTGCAGGAGACCGCTAGGAAGAATCTAAAGGACCTATCAGACAGAGACACATTGCTACAGGCGTGGTCGTTTCAAAAACACTGTGGCAAAGTTGTGCTCTTGCTGTAGCTCTCTCTCACAGACTAGTAACATTTATTAAACTATTAGAACCGCTAGAAAAATGTAACGCACAGCACAAGAAAGGACTGACAGCTGGTGCAATGTACCATAGGAATTTGCCGTTGAGACGTTTCTAGTAACGCATCTTGGTGTGATAGCCCATCAAGGGAGTTGATGGCTTTGTCCTAACATTTAATGATGAATCCAGTATAAACCAAAAAAATTAATTTCCTACAGTAAGTTATATTTTACCAACTTTAAAGAAGTAAAACGTCTGCGAGCTTTGGGTCAGATTTACTTCAAGTTGTCCTAAAGAGAGAGAGACAGAGACAGACAGACAGACAGACAGAGCAACAACAGTAGCAACAATTACACCAATAGTAGTGACTGATGATGATGATGATGATGATGATGATGATGAACACGAAGATGATGACGACAACAACGATGGGGGACAACGAACAGCGACTGTAGCAGCAATAATAACAATATTAATAATAATAATAATATTTCAGTAATATTAGCAATGGCAGGACCATGGCAGGAGGCTCCACCAGGATCCATGAGAACCTGCGAGATGAGAAAGCACAAGAACTTACAAGAGTTAGTAACATGCATTAATGGGACATGAATGAGTGCAGAAAGAGAGAGAGAGGAAGAGAGGAGCTCAGTGCATCATGGGAAATCCCCCGATAGTCTAGGCCTATAGCAGGATAACTAAGGGATGTTTCAGGACTCACCTGAGGAGGAACATCTTAAGCCTACTCTTGAATGTGGTGAGGGTGTCTGCCTCCCAAACCACAACTGGAAGCTGGTTCCACAGGAGAGGAGCTTGGTAACTGAAGGCTCTGGCTCCTGTTCTACTTTTAGAGACTATAGGAACCACAAGTAGCCCAGCATTCAGAGAACGTAGTGTTCTAGAGGGGTAATAGGGTACTATGAGCTCTTTAAGATATGAAGGGGCCTGACCATGAAGAGCTTTATAGGTGAGGAGGAGGATTTTAAATTCTATTCTACATTTTACAGGGAGCCAGTGCAGAGAAGCTAGTACAGGAGAGATGTGATCTCTTTTTCTAGTTCCTGTCAGTACTCGTGCTGCAGCGTTCTGAATTAATTGGAGCGTTTTAATGGACTTATTGGGGCAACCTGATAATAAAGAGTTGCAGTAATCCAGCGTAGAAGTAACAAATGCATGGATTAGTTCTTCCGCATCAGAAAACTGTGTGTCTGTGTCGCCTGAACAAAGTGGCACAAAGAGTGTCTGAAAGTGCTGCAGCGACACCACGGGTCCTGTGGATGGAAAATATGGAGGCTGGTTTAGTTAAGGCAACAGCTTGCATGCCTCTTTTATGCTTCCTCCTTCTATCATGACAGATTATTTTTAAATTTTTATAAATTTCAACAGTCATCATCACAGGATGGCACAGTGTTTCTGTTTGCAGTTGCTAGCAAATAAACTACTACCTGCCTTGGAGCTTTGAAACAAAACTATTGACAAATATAAATAGTCAGACTGGTCTGCAGGGGCTGAAGGTCTTTATTTTTTACTGTGTGAGCCCCCAGGTCATAGCTTGACCTTTGAACCATACTGTAATGAGCCAACAAAGTGATGCGATCACCCTCTCTTTTTTTCTATGAAGTTAGAAATGAACTGGACATTCATATTTGGTTTATTGGAAAGATAGTGGCTCTAAACTCTTGTTAATAAATGTTCTACTTTTGGAAAAAAAAACAATTCTGTTGATGTTTCTTTTTCCTGCTGATATAATGAGGTTGTATGAGTGTGACTAGACAATGTTTGCCAGCCTGGCGCCCCATAAAACTACTGCAAAATACAATAAAACCAAAATTAATTATATGCACAAAAGCAGTCACAATACAGTGTAAGCACATAAATAGTGAGCTTTGGCTTTACATTGCACACACATCGGACACAAGGAGTTAAAAGTAACATTTCTAAAATCATACAGTGTATGTCCAGCTTTAGGTACATAATATGGAACAGGGCAACAATACATTGGCACTCTAGTTTTTCTGACCTTTAATATAAACATAAAAAGGAGTTTAGTTTCAAATGTTTCAATGTAATATAGATATTAAGATTCTAAAGAATCATGATTAATTATCACAAATTCTTACAACCTCAATATTGAGAAACATGATCCTGATTTCTATTTCATAACTGTAAAGCCCTTTCTGTGTTTCTGTTCATCGAACATGACACTGATTCTGTCTATTTGACCGAGGGCTACAAAAGACAAAGCTATAACCCTGTAATTATCCCACCACAGTTAATGGTCTTCATTTCTATAAAAGAACACTTAATATTTTACAGATAAAAATGGATAAAAAAGTGACCATTGTCGGTGCTGGTTTTCACTCTTCCTCTTCAGTGTTTCTCTTTTCCACTGAACACCATGCAACATTAACGTGATGAAGACTGATACTCTTTAGTAGGATGTTCATCAGCCGTGTATTAATATGTTTTGCATGTGTTAATACCATTTTTCTCCTCTGGCCCCCAAATGATCTTGCTCCAGATAAATCAAAGCTGGGTTTTTTACACTGCCTCGCTGTGACTCATATCATTTTACCATAATCATAACTCATGCTGTCACCATAATTAGTTAACTGTGTTTAATCACACGCAAAATTGATCCCTGGATAAGAAATGTTCCTAGAAATCCCTTCCCAACTGTGATTCCATTGCCCCCTGATTTGTAGCGACGTTGTGCTAATGTCTGTGCTCATGGTGGCAGTGTGAAAGGCAGCAGGAGGTCTGAGTATGAGCTTTACTCATGTTCTGGCAACACAACAGCTCAATACAGGCCCGGTCTTTATCAATAATTCTCTTTGTCTTGCGCCATGCACCTTTGAGGAAAACAACAGGGGGATGCTGGTGAGGTACAGAAAAGGGCGTGCATGTCATTACGCAGGCTGGATTCTCCGGAGACCTTCGATTCCTCTCTGTTTTTCTCTCCTCGTCTTCCCCTACATCTCTTCTCTGTCTTTGTCAGTATCAAAACATGCAGAACTCTAATTAATTAGTCCCACAAGACCCGGACAAGTTTGAGATAACAGACTTCCTCCTCAAGTCCAGACTGCTTATAGCTTGGCAGATCTTGTAACTCTGTAACCTCCTCAGCCGAGGCCTTCCTGTTTGACTCATTAACCCTTCTGAGCCCTCCCGAGGCTGTTTTGCTTATTCTTATTTTCATGGACACTTTACTTTGGTACCCGTAAGTAGGTGGTGCTGTCTAAACAGATAATGAATGAAACACAGTTATAGTTAAAGTTATAATTATTGAGAACTATTATACATTAATAAATATTTTGTAATGAAATGTACAGGTGTTATAAACTAGTTTGTTGTGCTTATGAATAGGGATTGCTAAAGTAAAAAGCAAGGATTGTTTGGGAGGGCCCAGTAGTTTTTTCTAACTATTTCTGTGTAACACTAAATACATTATTTTTTTAGGGAAATGACACATCACATGGGTACAAATTAATATATATATATTTTTTTTTTCACTGATCTAAATGAACTTGAATTAGTATTTAAGTCAACTTCAATTAACCTTTAAGTTTATCATCGAGGCAAATTTACAATAGCTTACATTTATTATTAATAGCTTCCTGATTGGGATAACTAAAATTCCTTTTTTGTTTACACTCAAAAGGGGAAATATATTTAGTGTAGTTGTTCACTTCCAGGGGCGGATCTAGAGCATGGGGTGACAGCTGTCAGCACTAAACAATGCCTGGCCACCCAAGTTTGGTGTCATATGCTGTTAGATTTAAAACATTAATTTAAAAAAGTGTAAAAAAAAACAGATTAATTGAATGATCTGCCACATTTTGGACTAAGTGATATGCTTAAGTTTATTGGAAAAAAGACATGTATGTCACAGTTGCAAGTGAAAGACTGAACGTGAGGAATTAAACCCAAATTCAGACGGACAGAGCAGGAGCAGTTCAGATAGTTTAAAAGCAAAAATATGGTGAAAAACTTCCATGAGGCAGTTTTCTAAAAGTCCATAAACTGAAAGTAGTCCACACAAAACTGAGAAAACAGGAACAGTCTGAAACCTTGACATATGAACAAGAAAAGAAAACAAAAGAAGCTTGGGGGGGGAATAACAAGACAGGTGAAAATAATAAGGGCAGGACAGAAAGTCAAGAAGACAGGAACAAAGTGATGTACGACAAGACACAAGAGAAGGAGAATTTCAAAATAAAGCAGGAAAAAACGAAACTGACACCAAAACCATGACACACTGAAAAAATGTCTGAAGATTTGGAAATAGAACATTGTACTGATTCCTAATACCACCTTTAGATATTTCTATTCAATGCTTCACTAATGTGCCACAATAATGTTTTTGAGTTCAAATATCCAAATTTCGGGGCTTTTGCAAGCAAATATTGATATATGTGATTGTTTGTGATTAAATCAGCATATAATATAATATTTCTCTAGATCCACCCCTCTTCCTTTATATAATGATGACAAACTGCTGGTTAATCCCACCGGCAACAATGGTTGCCGCTCTTTTTTTTTTTTACTTCTGGAAGCTCTAAAAGTGCTGTTTTGGTTTTGGCAGCTAATGCAAGTTTTTAAATAAAAGAATATGTTGTCTCCTCTAATTTGTATCAATGTCATGTAACTAGTGTGAATGGTCACATGACCAGGCCTCTTTACTTCCTGCTTGCACCGCTGGCGGGAAATGTCTGCCTCAAACTTGTACAAGAGGAAGTAAGTAAAATACCTTAATTAACAGATATAAGTGAAATATTTTGTACATATATTATTTAAAGGGTCTACTACTGATATATAATGAGAATTTTATGCCCGCATAAATCTTTTGATCAAAAAAAGAGTAA
The DNA here is from genome assembly GCF_905237075.1 of Dicentrarchus labrax. Classification (NCBI taxonomy): domain Eukaryota; kingdom Metazoa; phylum Chordata; class Actinopteri; family Moronidae; genus Dicentrarchus; species Dicentrarchus labrax. The sequence continues at coordinate 1,526,710 of NW_026136703.1, read as the reverse complement.
ATGTAACCACGGCAACATTTGTTGCCACTAGCATAACACATAGTCATAGCATTATGCTAGGTGTCAAAGGTTTTAGCTGTTTATTCTATTTTTCTTATGTTTTTCTATACATTTCTATATATAAAAAAACAGAAAAACAACGCTTAAAAAAAAGCAAAATAGGGACAGGATTTTTAAAAGATCACGACGCCCAGCCACATCCGGTATACCAGATTTTGTGACCTATGGTCCAACTGCAGCAGATTGCATAAAACAAACTAAACCTGACCCTGTTGATTTGTTCCTTTTTGATGTATCCTCCTACTCTGAGGGAGCTCACTGTTGAGATGTCAAACCTCTACTCAATGCAAACCAAAGGGAAGGCACTTGATCTGAGCATGGATGAGTTGCTGAGTTTTTATGGGGTTCTGCTCGCATCTGGCTACAGTTCAGTACCACGGAGGCACATGTATTGGTCACATGACCCTGATGTCTACAATGAAGCCATCTCAAATGCAATAAGAAGGAACCGCTTTGACGAGATAATGGCTTCAATTCATCTGGTGGATAACTCAAAGGCCACAGACGACCCTTTCTACAAAGTGCGGCCCATCTTCAGTGCACTGAATGACACCTACAAGATGATGCCATACACAAAACAGCTGTCAATTGATGAAAGCATGATACCCTATTATGGCAGGCATGGCTGCAAGCAGTTCATCAGGGGCAAACCAATCCGGTTTGGATTCAAGCTGTGGAGCCTTGCTTCACCCACAGGGTACATGTTTCACATGGAGCCCTATTGTGGAGTCCACACATATCTGCCTGACACTGGCTTAGGACAGGGCCCAAGTGTAGTCCTTGGTCTGGCTGAACAAGCAGAAGTCCCTCCAGGATGCACATGTGTGTATGATAACCTTTTCACCTCACTTAGCCTCATTGATGAAATGACCAAACGGGGTTATGGGTCCCTTGGCACACTGAGACAGTGCCGTCTACATGACATCCCTTTTCAGGTGTGAAGGATTTTGAAAAAATGCCTCGTGGAAGCACGGAGGTCCTTACAGAGGGGGAGAAGTTACTGGTGCGATGGAAGGATAACAGTGTTGTAACCATGGCAACCAATGCTGTAGAAAGATATTCAGAGGGTCAAGCATCCAGGTGGAGCAAAGAGAAAAAAGCAGTTGTCAAAGTGCCACAACCTCTGTGTTTCTTTACATATAACCAAAACATGGTGGCGTGGATCTGCATGATCTTCATGTGTCAAGATATAGATCTGCAATAAGGTCAAAGAAGTGGTGGTGGCCAATCCTGGCCTGGTCCCTTCACAGTGCAGTGGTGAATAGTTGGCTGTTCTTCAGAGATGTTGTTGGCAGTGATTATTACCTCCTGACCTTTGACCTGCAACTGTGAAACCTCAGGATTCCACAAGAGGTGATGGGAAACATCACTGGCCTGTAAACACAGGAAAGCATTGCCAAAGATGCAGACGATGCTACAACCGCACTGTGTATGGATGTGAGAAGTGTGACGTTCCACTCCACATTGAGTGCTTCAAGATTTTTCATGGAGAGTAAAATCTAACTGATAAGCCTTTGAGCTGTTACATAAATCAAATCTACTGAAACTGGTAACTGTAAAATAAATATTCAGATTTTTGTCACTAATAGTGCGCCTTCAGTATGCACTGTTTTTATATCTTTTGCACTGTTTTTGCGGTACAGTGAATACTTACCTGCACTTTTTGGTGTTTCTGTTGAATGACACTGTGCACTCATCTTCTGGCCATGATGTTAGTGGTCAGTAAATGTTAAGTGAATCTAAGGTACTGCCACAATGTGAATTTATTTTATTTTTATACACTAGTATCAGTTCTTATTTTGTAAGTTCAAACACTTTTAGCTCTACTGTTATTTAACGGTTTTATGTGCTTTGAGCTGTGTTTTGCTCCTGTGTTACGTAAATCAAATTTTGTTATATCTTTTGCACTTTTTGGAGGTACAGTAAATACTGATAATGTGAATTTATTTTATTTTTTACAAACTAGTATCAGTTCTTATTTTGTAAGTTCAAACACTCTTAGCTCCACGGTTATTTAACCGTTTTATGAGACTATGAGATACAGTAATTGTGTTGTTGTCCTTGTTAGTTCCCTTCAGTATGCATTGAAATGATATCTAAATGTATCTAATAAAGTTCTAAACACATTTATAACCATGCCTAGTTATAATATGTTACTCATGTTCATGTTTTTTTTATTCTTTACATGTGTAAATAGGTCAAATTGAAGAATTTGTGTAAATTTAGACTATGCGGTTTCCCACCGGCAACAATTGTTGCCGAGTATTAAACCTTAATTTCCACTAACATAACCAACATGAAATGAAAAAATTAATACATATTATATGTTAGGGAGGTCTAAGGCGTTAAATGCATGCACTTATTTTGCAAGGAAAAATTTGGGATTAAACAGGTTAACACCAGATATATAAATAAAATATTTAAGCTAATGTTATATTTTCACAGACTGACAGAACAAGCTGCTGCTGTTCAGTTTTGAGACCTGGACTTTAACACCAACGACTCATGACTTAGGCTTGAGCCTTTTGATTCGCAAATACAATCCCATAAATGAAAAAGTATGTTATGTAAAAAGTGTGCCTCGAATCAATTAATTTTCCTTAATTTCCTGAATCAACTAACGCTAGCGCTATTCATTCCACCAGATCCACTTTGTTTGAACCAATTCGACAGCATCCACTTAAGTTACCCCAAATTGCTCCTGATGCTGAGCATCGGTGTATGAATGTGTATGAATGTGTTAGTTTCTGTTCAGTGGCCTTGACAATGTGTGTGAAAGGGTGAATGTGGCACGTAGTGTAAAAGCGCTTTGAGTGGTCGGAAGACTAGAAAGGCGCTATACAAGTACAGGTCCATTTACCATTTACCATTTACTTGAGACATGCAAAAATATGACTTGGTCCCATCTCTGTCAAAACAGCTCAGTCAGGCTGAGAGCCGGGTCAGCCTGTTCACAGTTCCGAGTAAAGACATGAAAGAGAAGTCATCTGGACCACCTCTTTGTCTCCAGAAAGTTCCCAGACAGAAAAGACATGCCGGGGTGAGGGATGTTTGGAGGAGTGCTATTTTTCTTTTGACTCAACACTGTTATTTCCCCCCTTAGGAAAAACTTGCCGCCAGCAAGATGATTATTTATTTACCATATGCATTATAGATAAAGACCACAGTCAATATGGACCATGGCATTCTACAGGTCATCAAATTGTACCCGGGAAGAAATATGGACACCACAGTTGGACATGCTTCTTTAATAGCTTTGGCTTGAATGTATTTTCTGGTGTAAAAAATGCTTTTCTCACACCTTTTCTTCTTTCTTCCTTTGAGAAGTACACAAGGGAAGACAAAGGAAACCGTTTTATGTATAATTGCACACTGCAAAGCCCTATATAATTTTTCACCCTGAAGCATGTAGTCACTTTCCAGGTTTCGGAACACTTTGAACTAATATGCTGAAGTGCATGAATTCTTTTTCTTTTTGAAATTCATCTTATCTACATGATGTTCGCAAATCTGTCACCACAAAAGTGCATGAAGTTTGAAAGGAGACTGTTCTGGCTGGTTTCCTGTGTGCTCTAACAGGATATAGTGTAGGTTTCCCTCGCTCTGCTTTGTTAAGCAGCTGCAAGTACAGGTTTACACTGACAATGACACGTGAATACATTATCACCTCAAACCAGAAGCCCAAGCTGGAAGAAAGCATCAAGAAGCTGGCCAGGAAGAACACAAATGACTTGTCTCTCGCTTGGATACATAAAACTCCTGCTGTCATCATTCCTGAAAAACGTCCGGTGAGGTTCTGCCTTATCGCAGCCAGGAGGATCCTGTCTCCTCACACACAAAACCTGGAGTCTGGGAATGTGGCTGTGTTGGTTGGAGGTCATGCAGTCATCATGCATGGACAGCCATCACCACACAGCTTTGCGCTATCTCTGTTTGAACAAGGAACAAACGAGGCAGGCTTGATAGCTTGCCTGTGCAGACATGTTGCTTCCAAGCAAGGAAGGAGAAGGAGGTGGGGGTGTCCGTGCAGGAGATTCTGGACCAGACAGCTTGATGTATGCTGGTTGAGGTAGCTCTACCAGGCCCCGGCGGCACAACACACCGCAGCCATGACCAAAGCTGTCAGGACCGAGCCGCTTTCATCTGATGGCAGATGAGAAAGATGAGCCGAATGTGAGCAGTCAGGGGAGCTGCTGTGTTAGGCTACATTACACTGCTGTATGCTTTTTACACCAACTGCATACCATCCACACGTCAGTCTGCTTTCACAGATGCATACATTCATGCTAACATCATCTTTGTTCATTTAAAAGCTGCATTCAAAGTTCATTTAAATGCTAATTTCCCCCTTAGGAAACCAAGCCCCAGTGGCTTAGGCTTTTTCTGTGCAACTATGGAACTGTTAATACTCATTCACATCTCTCAATCACAGTTTATAGCTTGGTATTGTAGCAAAAGCATTTTCATGAAACTGAGCTACTTCTAAAATAGAAATCATCCACCGGTTGACTAAATCTTAAAGAATGATATAATTCTTAGTGGATAATTTACATTAGACTGAAGCATGTCTGCAGATTTATACTGTACGTGTCATGGCAAAGACACTGATGAGGAGTCTTTATGTGGTGGATTGCCAGCATCTATAGGGTAAAAGGCATGATATTAACTAAACTGACATCTTGCATCTTTTCATGAAATGGTTTCTTCTGGGGACTATATTTCATTTAATCTGAATAGCATTAATGCTTGAAAGCAGAGTTCACTTCTCACTCAGAGTTCTCTAATGACATGGTAGTCAGTAGATCCACTGCTCTCTGTCTCAGATGGTGATGACATGGAAGAATGGTGTTTAAAGGTCCAGTGTGTAACATTTAGGATCTAGGAGGATTTATTGGCAGAAATTGAGTATAATATGCATAACTATGAAAAAAGAATAATTGTGTCTCCTTAGAATGAGCTGTTATTATCTACAGACACCATGGGTCGGCTTTCTTGGCAATCGTGTTTAACTGCTATGTTTCTACAGTAGCCTAGAACAGACAAACCACACTAGATAGAACTGTTCATGTTTTGTTTTTTTTACACTAAATCCTACACACAGGTCCTTTATATCAGTGCCTGGCATATATACTTTTGATTAAAGTGGTATTCTAGTGGGGTAATAGGGTGCTATGAGCTCTTTAAGATATGAAGGGGCCTGACCATGAAGAGCTTTATAGGTGAGGAGGAGGATTTTAAATGATATTCTGAGTTTTGGGCGGTCGTCTGTCTCGACCAGTTGGGGTGAGAGAGAGACAGAGAGACAGAGAGACAGACAGACAGAAAGACAGACAGACAGACAGACAGACAGACAGACAGACAGACAGACAGAGAGAGAGAGAGACAGAGACAGAGAGAGACAGACAGGTGCACAGTAACAACAGTATTGGCAATGGCAATCTAGCAATAGTAATAGTAATCCAGCCTAGAAGTAACAAATGCATGGATTAGTTTTTCTGCATCCGTCTGTGACAGGATGTGTCTAATTTTTGTAATATTACGTAATTGAAAAAAGGCAGTTCTGGAGGTTTGCTTTATGTGGGAATTAAAGGACATATCTTAATAATGTTATAAAGAGTTCGGTCTAGACCTGCTCTATTTGAAAAGTGTCCTGAGATAACTTCTGTTATGAATTGGTGCTATACAAATAAAATTGAATTGAATTGAATCGAATTGAATTAAAAGAATATTATGGTCAATGGTATCAAATGTGGCACAGATCTAACAATACAAGTACAGAGACAAGTCAATTGTCGGAAGCAACTAAAAGGTTGTTATTAACTTTTAACCAGTGCTGTCTCTGTTGCTATGTAGAAAGTCACACAACTGTTTGGCGACTCCCTTCTCCAGAATCTTAGAGAGGAAGGGGAGGTTAGAAATCGGTCTATAGTTGGCTAAAACCCCTGGGTCAAGAGTGGGCTTTTTAAGAAGGGGTTTAATTACAGCTACTTTAAATAACTGTTAAATTCAGACATGGCATTGAATTAAACACTGATGGAATCTCCTCCTTAAATTTAGCTACAGCACTGTCGGCAGCTGGGAAAGTTCAACCTGCCAAAGACGATGATGGTGCACTTCTACACCACCATCATCGAGTCCATCCCCATGACACTGACTCTTAAACTCACTCTGTATATATGCATTACATTAATGCAATTCTGTTGGTTTTTCTCTTGCACATTGTAAATATTATTCTTGTACAGCTTTAGATCTTTCTATCTTTATTTATATTTAGAAAAGTATGATTTTTTGTGATTCAGATTCCTTGTATGTGTAAAAACTTACTTAGCAATAAACCCGATTCTGATTCTGATTCTAAAAGGGTTAAACACTGCAGTGTTCTGTGGCAGGACATAAAACCCAGGCCAGTGGCAGCGTCAAAGAAGAAAATAAATATTAAACCCAGCTAAAAAGTTGGTGAAAGCATGCGATAATCTCTGAATAAACAAAAAGTTGAATAAGCAAGTCACTGGAAAAGGCCTCCAGAGAAACCCGTTCAACAAGAAACCTGACAAATTTTTCTGTTTACCAACACAGATTATGTTACAGCCTCTCTAAAAAAATGGAACAGACTGTTCTGTTCCATTTCTGAATGGTCAGAAATGCAGAATGTCTTGCAGATGTCTTTTGACAACATTTTTGCAGTGGTTAAACCATACAATGTGTATGCGAAGTTAGTGGGTGACCGTGGGCACTTCTATGCTTAAATTCTGTGTTGTTGTCCATGGGGGGGGGACCTCTAGCAACTCATCAAATACTGCTGCTTGCTCTCAAGATATGACGCTGTAGGTGCCACTTAGCATCATTTGTGGACTTGCAGGGCTCCACCTGCCAGATTTAGTATAAAGAGTCAGAAAGTCTGTAGATGGAGGTGGTGGGGAAGATGGGTGGATTGGCCAAGCAAACACAGGACTCTCACCCAGGAGACCGGTGCTCATGTCCAGCTTGAAACCAAAAATCAACATTGACTTCTTTTAACCCCCTAACCCTAAGTTACAAAAGGTACCTGACAGTCTTTTCCTATAGTAGCTTTGGTGGCTAATCCTAACCAAACATACAACTGTTTCACAATGTTAACCACACAAGCTTTATTTTAAAACTGGACGTTATTGCTTACTTGACTGCATATAAACCAACACTTCAACTGCTGACTGCTGAAAGTCCTGTGTTTGTTTGATCGATTTGGCATGAGACTGGGCTGGAATATGACTATGACATTTATCGTTCCGTAATTCAAACGGTTCCAAGCTAGGTAATTTGGTTCTTCTGCTTCTTCCTTCCTTCCTTCCTTATTATTATTAGTTGGAACCATCAACATAATGAAGATGAACAAAAAAACCTAAAAAAATCTAAATACATGTCAAATACATTCTCCCAAAGATGATTTCTGTCATTTTAAGTAGTTTTTATTGTTTATGTTCAAGTGTTCATTTTTCAGATTTTCTGTTATTTGAAGCTATAAAAAGTGGGTTTCACCTCATGATTGATGGCTGAGCCCTGCTTGTGATTTAGTCGGCCAGGTGTAAGGGCAGAACCTTGATACTACAGCACCAACCCCACTCACTACTGCGCAGACTCTAAGTTGGCTAAGTTTTACCAGTTTTAACCTGGTGTGACTGCTGACAAGGACCAGGGCTGGAGTTATTTTGGATGATAATAGGAGACCATCGGCAGTTCTCCATCAGCAGGCTTTGTGTTTCATGGTCAGTCTACTACATCTGCTTTCATTGCTTGCAAAATATTGTTATATCATAACATAATAATGTTATAGGCTAGCTATTCCAGCAGTTACAATATGCGAGGACTCACTGGGAAAGGCTCACCAGGGGTTTGATGCTGCAGACTCATAAAATTTCACAAGGGACATTATTTATTTTCATTAGCATTATATGACTTTATGTAAACTGGGATGCTTCTCTGTGCTTTTCTTTTACGTACACCAATAAAAGGTTTGGCTTGTAAGTCTTTACTCTATCAGCAACTTTGTTTTTCACCAGAGCTCCTTCAATGAAGGTAAGTCCAAGATAAAATACGCCAGTTAGCAAAATAAAGTCTGTTTCTTCTTGTACAATATTTTTACCATATGCAGTTCTGGAATGAAGTCATTTTGAGGGCCATTTTAGGCTTTGATAAATACAAATTTATTATGGCATGGTGCCCAAAATGTAGGGCCCCAAGGTCCAAAATAGCAGTAATTATTTATCCAGAATCTGTAGTAGTATAGTAGTAACACTCACAGTGACCATTTTACTGCACAATGACCTCTTTAAGTACATTGTGCTTTAATACTTTTTACCCCAGTAAGGACAGAATGCAGAATTTGTAGTGCAGTATTTTCACAGTGGGGCTGGTTTTTGTACTTTTACTTGATGGATCTAAATACTTCCTCAACACCTGGTTAGCACACTCACAGCCTAACTGCACCTGTGTGTTACCAGCCGATCCTTCCCCTCTAAGAAAGGTTGGCTTGTGGGTGTGATGTGTTACCTAGTTGCTTGCTAGCAGTCATTGGGGTGTCTTGTGATTTTCTTTTCATCAGATTGATTGCATTTGAACTGCGGCTTCCAGCTCTAAAACGTATTTGGGAGCCCTCCGGTTTTATACTATTTTAATTGTCTTTAGCCTGACTCATAGCTCTAACTAATGGTAATTAATTCTAGTTTTTGACAGTCTGCAGTGAAGGGTACAAGAAGACATAGAGGTAACGTTACATAAACAACAACTTTTTATTTCTTTACAGTGTTAGCAAACACAACACACGTTAACATTCACACTGCAACCTGAGTTTATCTACACACTGTAGGGCAGACTGAAGGAACCAAACTACCCCTGTGTTAACGTTACACCAAAGATGTTAACAAAGTTAGCTTTCTGAACATCTCTGGTTACAAATATACTGTATTTTTGGGAGAAATCTGATGCTACTGTTGATGTCTAGCATGATGACAGACACTGAGAATCATACTTTGTTTATTTGCTTATTTCGCCTTTGTGTAATTCCAGCGTAAGATATGTGAAAGAAACATTTTTGGGAGGCCTTTGTTATATGGTAAAAATAATAAAAATTTGAGGATTAAAAAAAAAAATAAATTATCTGATTATTTAAAAGGAAATGCATTTCGAAATCAAACTGCTCATATGCTAAACCAAACTGTCTCAGAACATTCATTTTTCCCTATAATTATGACCAAATAACTCAATTCTTAATGGAATATTTCTCAGAAGGTATTAGGAAATTACAGACACCTAAATTAAAGCCTTATTTCCCAACGTACAGCTCTAAACGGCATTTCCAACCCATGGTCATGCAAATTGTCAGCCTAAAAGAGTACGTTTTTAGTTCCGTCCATGATTTTAAACCCCCAAATTCCCAGAAAAAAATCAAGGACGTGACTTCAATGTCCTCAGTAATGATTACAGACTGTGGCTGTACACTCCTGATCCAAAGAATGTATCCTAATGACTGCAGTTACTCCTTGGGGAGGTGATTTATGCTTTTGCTGTTGCTCTCTCCACCTACACTTAAAGCCCACAGCTGAATGCAACAAGTCCCTTCTGTGGGGTTATTGGAAGAAAATCACTAACTGATATACAAGCTTACAGGGCAGGTTTAGGGGACGTGGCTATGCTGAATAAAAAAATAACATCATTTTACATTTTATTGTATGAAAAATATAAGCAGTAGCTTTCCAGGGCAAGTAAATAAAACGGTGGGTGGAATGGAATGTGGACTGGTAGTTCACCTGCAGGGCACTACCGAAGTATGTCTTGTCTATGTCTAATAACTAAGCTATATTAGTTGTTGCAGTGACCAACCCACAAATAATTATTGCCTGACAGAGCTGTTTTAGGGCCTTATTTAACACCCTTATTTCCAGCTGCAGTAAGCAGCTGTAGCTGTTTACAATAAAAGAGCTATAATAAAACCCCTGTACACTTATTGATCAGGACCAAACAGGAGACGGACACAGTTACAGACAAGATTCAATACTTTATTGCTATACAACTCGGTGCAAGTTGCTAGGGATTTGCTTCAGTGTGCTCAGGATCAACAAAGTCAGAAAAAAAGGACACAGAACATGTAAATACATATACAACACAAGGGCCCCAAAACATATAAGTACATATACGGTATCCCACACAGGATCACACTTGACACAGGCAAATAAAAAGGCATACTGTTCACAGCATACCTGGATGACAGTCCAGAAGACAGATGTCAAGTTAAAGTGACATGGTGCATAGGGATGCAGAGCGCAACCACAGCTGGTGAACATAGCTGGTGGAGACCAAATCAGGGCTAAAAGAGTATATTGCTCTGTCTGCTGGATATGTAAATGAACAACTTTGCTAACATATTCGCAGCGGTGGGAAGTAAATACTTTTCTGTACTCAAGTAGTTTTACAGGTATCTGTTCTTTACTTTATTTTTCTGGAAACATTTTAATTTTACTCCCTACTTTTTAAAACAAATGAAAGCAATACTACTACCTACTCTACCTTCTAAAAACATGCTCATTACTTTAGTTGTAATGCATTTGAGAGGAAGTTTTTTATTTTTTTCCTTCATTGCACATCTTTCCAACATCCAGACATCACGCACGACAGACATAACATGACCAAAAAGATGCAACAATATAACATGAAAATGTATTTTTACTTCATATACTTTTTGAGTAATGTGTACTTTTGGTACCTCTGCATCTCCTCCATATCAGCTTAGGTGATAATTTATTTACAGCTAGTTGTGCTGTGGCCAACCCTTATCTTACTAACTGGGGTACCTGCAAACCCCAAAAGTACACTTTTTATCATATCTCACAAGGGCTTTATTCTATAATTAAAATTTTTCATGACTTTGTCAATCAGTGTGTTCTTATGGACCTTATATCATTTTGTGTTTTAAGTGGTGTTTTTTAAAAGCACCACTTAAAACATATTGGAGTGCTGGGGACCCAAGTCAAAAGCACCCAATTCCACCTATACCATTTTAATAGATGGAACTATTTATTGAGTTCATGTTTGCCATAAGTCCTCTTTGAAAGTATCACACACTATTGGTTTACAGAATTTGCAAAATAACAGTCAGTAGTTCATTTATGTTTAATACAGTGTATCAGATAAGGGTTACTGCAGCTTCAACGCAACTCAATGAAGAAAATAATGTGAAATTAAACAATATCATTATCTCGCAATTGTGGCTATAGTGGTGGATGTGTCTTAATTTAATTGACATAATGCAGCTGCAGCTTTGAATTACTATAATGGATTAACAAACTTATATAATAGTAACTACACTGAACAAAATTATAAACGCAACACTTTTGTTTTTGCCCCATTCATCATGAGCTGAACTCAAAGATCTAAGACTTTCTCTATGTACACAAAAGGCCTACTTCTCTCAAATATTGTTCACAAATCTGTCAAAATCTGTGTTAGTGAGCACTTCTCCTTTGCAGAGATAATCCATCCACCTCACAGGTGTGGCATATCAAGATGCTGATCAGACAGCATGGGTATTGCACAGCTGTGCCATAGGCTGGCCACAATAAAAGGCCACTCGAAAATGTGCAGTTCCATCACACAGCACAATGCCACAGATGTCGCAAGTTTTGAGGGAGCGTGCAATTGGCATGCTGACTGCAGGAATGTCCACCAGAGCTGTTGCCCGTGAATTGAATGTTCTTTTCTCTACCATAAGCCGTCTCAGTGGCGTGCACATACTTTTTGAAGGGCAGGGGCGGAAAGAAAAAAAAGGGCACATAAAGCGTGTCCTCACCACTGTAGAGGGCACTTTAGACACGTTGGGGGGGTCTTCCCCCAGAACATTTTCAATTAAGTAGATGCCATTTCCTGTATTCTAGTGCATTTTAACACCATATTAGTCTCTCTTTTAGGCAGCATCCCTACCTAATAATAGAACTTAGAAGAGGGCAGTTGAGTGTTTTTTCCACCCAAGAGGGCAATTTAGTGTATTTTGCCAACCAGGAGAGCACTTTAGCACGCGTTTTGCCTCCCAATAGGACACTTTAGCGAGTTTTGGCTCCCAAGAGGGCACTTTAGCATGCGTTTTGGCTCCCAAGAGGGCACTTGAGGGCAGTTTAGCATGTGTTTTGGCTCCCAAGAGGGCATTTGAGAGCACTTTAGCACGCGTTTGGCTCCCAATGGGACACTTTAGCACGTGTTTTGGCTCCCAAGGCACTTTAGCACGCGTTTTGGCTCCCAAGAGGGCACTTGAGGGCAGTTTAGCACGCGTTTTGGCACCCAATGGGACACTTAAGCCTGCGTTTTGGCTCCCAAGAGGACACTTTAGCATGCGTTTTGGCTCCCAAGAGGACACTCTAGCACGCGTTTTGGCTCCCAATAGGACACTTTAGCGAGTTTTGGCTCCCAAGAGGGCACTTTAGCACACGTTTTTGCTCCTAATAGACACTTTAGCATTTTGGCTCCCAAGAGGGCACTTGAGGACAGTTTAGCACGTGTTTTGGCTCCCAATGAGGACACTCAAGAGCATCTTTTGGCTCAGGAGACACTTTAGCTTTTTGCCTCTTAATAGGACACTTTAGCGAGTTTTGGCTCCCAAGAGGGCACTTTAGCATGCGTTTTTCAACAGTTGGGCCACAAGGGGGGGCGGCCGCGCCTATATTCATATAGCACCTCTCTAGTCTTCTGACCACTTAAAGCACTTTTATACTACATGTACACTAACCCTAACCCTAACCCTATACTACATTTACCCATCAATACTGTGATGACAAAGGTCATCACAAACAGAATTTAACTCAATCATTAGATTCACGCATCGGGAGCAATTTGGGTGAAAGAGTGAAGTTGGAGTGCTTTAGAGTGTGATGGCTGCACAGGCAATCATAAAAGTAAAACCTGATTTAGTGCACGTTTATAAAGTGAAGATAATGTCTTATAACAAAGTGCTCTGCACTCAAAATCAACATAACGGTGATTCCCCAACACAAAAGTCTGCTAGATAACAAGTCTTTTTCTCCTTTAACCATTACTATTTTTTTATCATCCAAGTAGGATAACATGCTTTTCACCTGCTCCACTGCATATGTGTCAAAGGAGCTAATCACAGGTTTGAAAACTGGGCCCATTAGAGCGGACCTAATTAGAAATTGTTTCACTGTCTTTCGACAACAACATTAGAGCACATCTTATCACTTTCTATTCTAAAGGACTGATTCTGCTGCAGTAGCTCTTGAACTGTGTTTGATGTGGGAATCCTGTGGGAATTATTGTCTTCACCACCATTGCTGTCATTGAAGTCAGCTTCTCCCGGTTAGGATTCCTTCAGTGTTCGTGGTTTCCACAGAGGTCTCCTTCTCTCCAAAACAAACGGACCCACTGATTATACGACTGAATAAAGTAGTTCTACCTCATAAATCACTGTTTCTCCCAAGCTGTTGGCCAGACAAAGGACGTCGCAGAGGGGCTGCGAGCTGAGCTGCTGCTAGCTTAGCTTTCTCTGATAACTTAAGATCCAGATGTCCGATGACTAAAATCCTTCATCCGGTTCAAATCTAGAGTTAAAAAGCACCAAGATCTAAACAGTGGATGGTAAAAATGTGGCTTCAAACTGGATAAACAGTCAATGTATGACAGCCTCTGGCAGACAACCACAACGCTGACGCAGGCACAAAGGGGATATGACGCTATTAGCAGCGTTACCTGAATAAAATCACAGATTTCTCTGAGTTTGAACATTGTTGGAAACATTTGGGATAATGGAAGTACACAACTCAACTACATATAGAACATACAGTACTCTAGTGTTTATACACTGTTTAATGCGGAAATGTCAAGGATGATGAGGTTGTTGCAGTGATTAATTGCTTGCCTAAATGTAACCCTTAGTGAAGCTTTAAAGTGGCTACAATTAATATTTTTTTGAGAATGTATCTTTCATCAATGTGAAATACAATTACAATATGACAACATGAAAGGAGTCACTTGAAACGTATAATTATCACCTGAATTTGCAGCAACACCAGCTATACTACTAGACTGTTTTAGTTCACCGCTCACATAATGTTGTTTTCAGCTACAGCAGGCAGCTGTTTCTGTGAAAAAGCTGTAAAACCCACTGTACACTACCTGCCCAGCAGTTCTCCATATCAAAAGTAATATGTCCATGTTGTGTTCACAACTTTCTGCTGCCTAGTGGCAAAAGAAAGTTTTTGTGGCTGTGTTATGTGAAGAATGTTGTCACTGTTGATGGTCAGTATCACTGCACAGTGATCATAAACACACAACGATGTGAACCTCTGAATGCTGTCCTCTAGATCCACAGACATCAGACAGATGTCAAAGTGGCCTTTTACCACTCGTCACCATAACAACACATATCCTTTCACTCACCACACAATGCCCCTACTTCTTCACAGCGGATGGTAATAGTCCACAGTAATCAGGTATGGATACTGACGAAGGACTTGACGTGTTTGAGGATGTAATGAGCTGCAGTGCTTTGTCCTGGTTTTGGGTTGGAAGGTGTCAGTTATTTTGATCATATCGCAAGGAATTAGCAGTGGACAAAATTAGTCTTTCTACATGAAAGAGGAGATACTGTAAATACCATACTAATAAACAACTCTGCATCATGTTGAGGCCTGAGAATCAATAAACACACACAGATGCACTCTAGGATTACCTGATATGTTGGTTGTGTTATATGCAAGGCCTTAAAGCAATGGTGCCTCTGTTATTCCCACTCTGTGCCCAAACGCCTGTTCTTCCACTATGTAACTTTGGTTGCTGGGTTGCAAGGAGTGAGTACGGGGCCGATCACACAGTGATGCATCGCTACAGGTCAGGCAGCTGGTGTGCCTGTGGAGCAAGGAAGCGTGCCCAACCAGGCTTTCAAATATGATTATCAGAAAAAAAAGCAGATTCAAGCAGATGTCAAGCTCTAGTAAACTCTAAAGCTAGCTAACGTATTTACCAGAATAGTAAACAGTATCAAAACAGGAAGGAAGTGGTAATAAAAACGACTTTATGAGTTTCTTTTATGATAAAATGATTACTATGAGAGACAAAATTAATAACCAAATGCCCTCAACAGGTATCGCTGTCTCTCCACGTTCAGTGACTTTAACAAATGTAAAATCAGATATATATTTAGACTGTTTTTCTGCTATCGATCTTCATCGGTTAACTTCAATAATTTCTACATCGAAGCCTTCAATCTGTCTGTTAGACCCCATCCCAACTAGGCTGCTTAAAGAAGTCGTACCCTTAATTGGCACTTCTTTACTGGATATGATTAATCTTTCTTTATTATCAGGATATGTACCACAGTCCTTTAAAGTAGCTGTAATTAAACCCCTTCTTAAAAAGCCCACTCTTGACCCAGGGGTTTTAGCCAACTATAGACCGATCTCTAACCTCCCCTTCCTCTCTAAGATTCTGGAGAAAGTAGTCGCCAAGCAGTTGTGTGACTTTCTACATAGCAATAGCTTATTTGAGGATTTTCAGTCAGGATTTAGAGTTCATCACAGCACAGAGACAGCTCTGGTTAAAGTTATTAACAACCTTTTAATTGCTTCCGACAATAGACTTGTCTCTGTACTTGTATTGTTAGATCTTAGTGCTACATTTGACACCATTGACCATGATATTCTTTTACAGAGACTTGAGCATCAAACTGGCATTAAAGGAACCGCACTAAGCTGGTTTAAATCATACTTATCAGATCATTCTAAGTTTGTACACGATAATGATGAATCCTCCATAAATACTAAAGTTAGCCATGGAGTTCCACAAGGTTCTGTACTTGGACCAATTCTATTCACTTTATATATGCTTCCCTTTGGCAATATTATTAGGAATCACTCCATTAACTTTCATTATGCAGATGATACCCAGTTATACCTCGATCAAGCCTGATAAAATTATTCAGTTATCAAAGTTACAAACATGTTTTAAGGACATAAAAACCTGGATGAGCTGCAATTTTCTGGTGCTAAATTCAGAAAAAAATGAAATTCTTTTTTTTACTTGTTGCCCCAAATACCTCCGAGACTCACTGTCTAAAGATATAGTTACTCTACATGGTATAACTTGGCCTCTAGCACCAATGTCAGTAATCTTGGAGTTATCTTTGATCAGGACATGTCCTTTAATTACCACATAAAGCAGACCTCAAGGACTGCCTTTTATTACACATCACAGACGGATGCAGAAATACTAATCCATGCATTTGTTACTTCTAGGCTGGATTACTGCAATTCCTTATTATCAGGTTGCCCCAATAAATCCATTAAGATGCTCCAATTAATTCAGAACGCTGCAGCACAAGTACTGACAGGAACTAGGAAAAGAGATCATATATCTCCTGTATTAGCTTCTCTGCATTGGCTCCCTGTAAAATTCAGAATACAATTTGAAATCCTCCTCTTCACCTACAAAGCTCTTCATGGTCAGGCCCCTTCATATCTTAAAGAGCTCATAGTACCCTATTACCCCACTAGAACACTGCACTCTCTGAATGCTGGGCTACTTGTGGTTCCTATAGTGTCTAAAAGTAGAACAGGAGCCAGAGCTTTCAGTTACCAAGCTCCTCTCCTGTGGAACCAGCTTCCAGTTTTGGTTCGGGAGCAGTGTTGGGGGTGACGCATACAAAAGTTACAAAAGTAACGCGTTACCGTAATATATTACGTTAGGCAGTAACGGAGTAATATAACGCGTTACTAACTATATTTTGGTAATATTATTACAGTTACTGAGTCCGGTAATGCGTTACAATCTGAGCTGTCGCACAGGCAGAGGTTTCGAAAGAACAACCTAGGCGCAACAGCCGTAAATAAAGAGGAGAAGAAGACGGTTTTAAATCAACAGAAGAAGAAGAAGATGGTTTGGTTTGGAGATGGCAAGATGGCAACAACAACAACAACTGATAATTCAACATTTTCTAAGTGGTTATACTCGCACTATTTTGAATTTGTCACAGAAATGGATAAGAACCTCACAGTAAGGTGCACTTTATGTGCTGGTGGGAGGCCGAGGGAACTGTACACGGCTAAAAATAGTACAAGTAACCTCAAGAAACACCTGGAGAGAGTGCACAGCAACCTTAAGCTAGCGGCTAAACGACCTCTAGCTAGCAAACAGGTGGAAGATGGCGGCTCGAGCAAATCTAAACAACGAAAGTTGAGAGAAGGCTGGTGGCTGAGTATGTCGTGGAGGATGCGCTGCCTCTTTCTACAGTTGAGTCGCCGGTGTTTCATAAGCTTGTCAGCAAAATCCCTGTTCGATCAAGTGACAAGGTAAAAACAAATCTCTAATGATATAGTCCTATTGTTGAGGCATAAACACATTTCCACAGATAGTTCATTTAAGATGAGACACTACAAGTGGTGTGAGAGGTGATTCAATGATTAGAAATTGTTTTAATTTGTTAAGTCAGTTGTGTTTGCAGAGGGATTTTCATGGTTGTTATAGTCACATCATCTCAGAATACTTTAACAGTTAAGTAAAACAATAAATAATACATCTCCATGTTTTACAATACTCATAAATGAGACTGTGGGTGGTAATGAACAAAGCCCTCACTAAGAAAAAATATGGATAGAAATATATAAAGTTATGAGTCACTAGAGATTTGTATCTCAGTGTCTTAGCAAAAATCATTCACTATGCAATGTAAATTGAAATTCATATACTTGTAGTAGATTAAAAGAATACAAGTGAAAATATTGCGCGCCTTCATTTTGTAATGCCTTGTCCTAAATGTTTATTTTGGTGAAAGTAACTAAAAAGTAATGAGTAACTTATTACTCTACACAGAAGGTAATATTGTAAAGAAACGTATTACTTTCAAATGCAAGTAACTAGTAACATGAAATATATTACATTTTGAAAGTAACTTGCCCATCACTGTTCGGGAGGCAGACGCCATCTCCACAATTACTTAGCACTTTGAGATTCTTTTATGAAAAGTGCTTTACAAATAAAATGTATTATTATTATTATTATTATTACTTACTGTTAATGTTACTGTTGTGTTTTATTCAGGTTATTGTGGTATTGTGATGATGATTTGATTAACTCAGGTTACTGTAGTCTTTCAGACAGTGCTAAGGTGATGTTAGTTTAATGTTATGCTTCACACAGACACCATCTTTGCATGCAACTAACTCCCTTTTAATGGCACCGTTAATCTAAGATCACACACACACACATATCGGCCTAAACCTCAGTACACACACAAGGAGAGGGAACTCCCGCTCCTCCACACTCTTTGTCTCTCACCAACACGTGATTCATACATTGAAACATCTGGTCAGAGGACAAAGGACACACATCTTTCCTGGAGCACAACCCCCATGCACGCGCACACACCTTTTTCCTCTAATTTAGTTCCTTTAAGTTATATTGTATATAGTGTATTTTCCTCTGTTTGCTTTTATTATATCTCTTTAATAAAATGCTTGTGTTTATATATGCTGGCCTATTTAATTTCGTGTAAGAGTGAATGATACCAACCTCTTCTATGTAGAACTCCAAAGCTCCCACTTTAGCTATTAATAATGATTTTAGTTGTAGTTATTAATTTAATTATTAATCTGACTTCTGAATTAATAGTTTAGTGTATTGAGACTGATCAATCAATTATTGGCTATCGTTTCCCTTATTTAAGGGTGGTGCCCCGAGGATCTGAGAAGTCATTTTCTATTATCTTTTGATAAGTATACATTTTGATAACCATTAATTGATTAACCTAATACAGTTAAACCGCTATAACACCCTACGACGTGGAGCCCGACACTATAATCACTGCTCATTGTCCCCCATCATTGTCGTCGTCGTCATCATCTTCTTCATGTTCATCATCATCATCATCATCATCATCATCATCATCAGTCACTACTATTAGTGTAGTTGTTGCTACTGTTGTTGCTGTGCACCTTTGTCACTGTCTCTGTCCTTCTTCTGTTCTCTCTCTATTTCTGTCTCTCTCTGTCTCTCTCTCTTTCTCACCCCATCTGGTCGAGGCAGACTACCACCCACCTAGAGCCGAGGTCTCTCCGAGGTTTCTGCCTTTTAACAGGCAGTTTTTCCTTGCCGCTGTCGCCAAGGTCTTGCTCATGGTGGTACTGTTGGGTCTCTGTAAATAATGTTATAAAGAGTTCGGTCTAGACCTGCTCTATTTGAAAAGTGTCCTGAGATAACTTCTGTTATGAATAGTGACAATTTTCTTTACATTATATAACATGTCATTTTCCAAAAAGCCTTTTGTTAATCATATGATATTTCATTCCCAAGGTTGTCTCTATGATTGAATAAGTGTGGTGAGTCAGCCTGCCTTCAAGATGCACCAAAGGAATTCATTAGTCTGGGTTTCAGAGGAGAGTTTAAGCATGAAAACAGTAAGCATGTGAATGTCTTTGCATGAAATTGGAAGGATTTAAAAACCAGCTACAAAAGAAGAATAACAATATTGTTGTAAAGCATCTCCAACAGGTCCAGTGACAACCCCACGGTTTTGATTGACATAAAGAACTTTACAAGTGAGATTTTGCTATTTTTAGAGCCTTGCCAGTAGATTACAGCACAGGTTGTATCCATGCATCCATTCATATTTTAGCACTTATCCAGGAACAGGTTGCAGAAGCAGCAGGCTAAGCGAGGTAGTCCAGATGTCCCTCTCCCCAGCAAGGAGACCCCAGGGTAGACCCAAGGCAAACTGGATATATACATATGTCTCTGGAGGGGTCAGGAAGAGGCAGAAAACGTTACAGGGAAAAGGACGCACAGGTTTTATAATTACTAAATTAATTAAGGGAATGAACTGTGCTTAGTAAATTTATGGCAATCTGTCTCCAAAATGTTGACAATTCTGGATCAATTATAGTGCAGCAGGCTTGAGAGAATCACTGCCCACAACATCTTACAACCACCCAGCCAGACCAGCAATTGCAGGTGGAACAACTACCCCGGGAAGAGGGGGAAGAGAGCTGGGATAAGAGCTATGCTACCTAACTTAGTCCTACTCCAGATTCTGAGTACTTTTTGCAAATTTCTGTATACATTCACAAATCTCAGTGCGCATTTTACACATTTACAAATCTTATTATGCACAAAAGGATTGAGATACAGTTACACAACTCTGTTGTTATTGTTTCAAACATGACCCCATAAGAGCTCCCATTTTTTTTTCATAGACAGTGTTAGCTGACTGGAACATTTGTAGGCTTGAATGAACATAAAACTCTCCTGGTTGAATCATCAGTGCATAATATCAGCAACTGTGTTGGACAATATCTGTTTTTTTAAATAAAAAAAAGGCTCCTGTGAATTTATGTGAGCTACATAAATCAGTGATCTTAAAAGTGTATTACTTTTGCTGGAAAGTAGAAGGTATAGATTTTGCTTTTTAGAAAACTGCAACTGATTGTGCAGCTACTGTATATGAGCTCTTGTATTTTGAATGATCCACCATGCCAAACTGGCAGAAAAACAAAAATCCTCGTTACTAAAATAATAAAATCATCTTGCAAATAATCTATGTTGTCCTGGTAATGTTTGTATTATAGCTCCTGACTCAGATCGCCTGTGTAAATCTGACCGTCGGTACGATAAACTGTATGACACTTCAAACAGGTTAACCAGACCAGGTGGAACTGACTTGCAGTGATCTTTCTGAGGGACATTCTCATATCTACAGGCATACAGCCTAATAATGATCAACTTCCTTGCTGCTGTGGTTGATAAATTCATGCATAGTGATGTTAATTTTATGCGTAATGAACAATTTAACTTTCTAGAAGATGCATTTTCTGTAAAATAAAATAAATTATACTTGATTTGAACTGGTACTTATGGGCAAATTAATGTAGTCGTAGTTGTTCTTATGCCCTGAGCTGTAGAACAGGTTTATATGGCTTTTTAAAAAAGCCAGATCCTTGCTTTGAAAATCCTAGGTCAGTTGACTCCTAATGCACCCTTCCGCTTCCACTTAAGAGAGTGTTCTTCACCAGTCCAACCAGCACTGGACCTATGGGTGTTACTAGAGTCGAGAAAACGCCATGAGAAACTAGCTGCAGCTCTGTTATCAGACTCCCGTACAGGCTGAAATGGATGAGGTGTGACCAGCTGGGGACTCCATTTGACACAAACAATAACATCACATACTGAAGCTGCCGGGCCAACTGCATCTCTCATACTCGGTGTGTTGTAATCCGGCGAGGTAGCGCCGTCTGTAACATTATGCGAGCCTCTGAGCCTGATCTGAGCAGGTGTTGTATTGAATGCTGCTCTCAGAGCTCCTCCATGACAGAGAGCGGGGGATTCCTGAGCCGTTGGGATGAATAGCTGAAATAGCCCACACTCTCAGAACGTCTCGCTCTTGAGAATTATGTTTCAGTCTGTATTCTCTGACATCAGATGTGTACGATCTTAAATAGATCCTGGGACAAGTTTTGTTCCTAAAGACTTTCGAGATGTTTCCTGACATTGACGAGGACACCCACTTATAGCCTAAGTACCTGCTCAAACACATTTTTCAAACAATGTCTCTGTAGTCAGTCAGACGTTATGAGTGTTTCAGGGTTTTTAGGGCACTCTAAAGTGTTTACAGTTTTGAAGTGCTAAGGTGGGCTCTGTGAAGGCCTATCTGTTTGGATATTGGGATTTTATATTAAACCCAGCCAACCCAAGGCCACCGTCTTCACTAAATTTAAATTTTAAGTCAAAATCAATTTTTAACTGTTGAAATAAATTTTAAAAATGTTTTGCTGACCTGTAATATTTTGGTGAAATCATTTACTTTTTTCCTTTATAGAAAAACGTAAATCTTTGAGTTTTAACAGCAGAAAATTCAGTATTAAAAAAACTGAGCTGTGAGCTCAGAGAATTTTTCGTTTGGCTGCTTGAAAATTAGGTAATTTGATGTAAATCATTATCATTACTTTATTTAAAAAATAAAAAAATAAAACAGTAAAAAAATTAAAAGAATTATGATTTTTTTTTTTAAATGCACGTATGCGCGTGTATCTTACATGTTTCGTAGCACACCCAAAAACAGGGCTTTCCCCAAAAGCCACTGTGAAATTAGAACCCTGCTTCTACCATCAGTTTGCAGGCTAGATGGGTAGTCTGTGGCGTACTGACCAACGTGTTGGGGTCAGATAGTGACGGACAGTGACCCCCAAATTCCACCATACACCCGTTCCAGGCAAAGGTTGAAATTCCTCCAGAAGTGCCACAGCTTGTCCCAGAAGCATGTCTACGCTCTGCTCCATGTAGAATACTCAGCTGGCCTATTTTTGACAGAAGCTGTGACCCACTCTCATCACAGCACAGAGAAGGAAGTCAAACACAAAGAATCCGGCCAATTTTCAAAATAAAAAACCCTATGCAGACTCCAGATCAAATTTCACGGTACATCAGCATTGTGGCACCAGGCAGGAAGTCAGTCAGTCAGAGGAGATTTGAAGCGAAGAAACACACCGTTGTGTATTTTGGCTTTAAAAAGTGTAAAAAGATAAGTAAATAGTGTAATGTAACAATGAGATGTTTTGAAGAGGCTCCGCTTCTGAAAAGCTGTCGGTGGAATTTCAAGAAGTAAATTAAAAATGGTAAATGGACCTGTACTTGAACAGTGCCTTTCTAGTCTACCAACCACTCAAAGCACTCTAACACTACATGCCACATTCACCCTTTCACACAGTGATGCACAGCATCAGGGCAATTTGGGGTTCAGTATCTTGCTCAAGGATACTTCAACATGTGTGCAGGAGGTGCCGGGGATCGAACCAACAACTTTCTGATTAGGGGACGACCTGCTCTGCCTCTGCACCACAGCTGCCCACGAGAAGGAGTGTGGATCACAGAGCCAAAAAGCATTGCAGACTCTATGTTATAAAGCCAGGCCCAGAATTATGGGGTTAAAAGCAGCTGGCTTTCTTTATAAAAGGCTGATTTATTTTTCTAATGGTTCTAGCCAACCTAGTTAGTTTAACAAGCTTCACTAAATAATTACTATTGTTATTCCCCCAAATTATGCCAAGGCTTTTAATTTGGTGGTGTCTGACCCAATCAAAGCACTTTATCTCCTGTCCTTTAATAAAAGATGTGCAGCTAGTCCTTCCAGCTCCTCTACATTATTTATCATACAGTAAAGAATTCCAAGGACTCTCTAACGCAGGCAAACTGATTCATCACCAACCTCATAGCTTATAATAGCACCCCACAGGTCTTTATATGGATCTGGGCTTATATGTTTGAAACGCTAACAGCATATAAGTGCTGTTCAGCAGGAGGAATGTTATATATCTGGCTCTCTTCCTTGTAATGTATACCTCCCCCAGTGAAGTAATGAAGATTGCATTCCACCTGGAGGGCGCTATGATCTCACTGCACTTTGACAATACACAGATGTGATGTCTTTATTGCTACAGTGACATAGTTCACACCAGGATTTGACCAGCATGAGATTTTGAGGAACGTATATTTGTTTTAATGATGCTCACAGCCAGTGTTCTGTACTGATGCGCAATATGTCTGCATGCTGAAAATCTCCCCTAGACTCAACACACCTGCTCAAGAAAGTCTAATGTCTTTAAATGAAGTGTTAATGAGAGATAATTCATATTAATTCAATATCAAAGTTAATTTAAAGTCATTTTACAACACAGTGTTGTGCAACTAAATCACCCCTATGAAGTTACTTAAGTTAGTTAATACATTATTGATAAATATTCAAGATTCAAGATTCAAGAAGCTTTATATAAGAGAGAGAGAGAGAGAGAGAGAGAGAGAGAGAGGAGAGGGAGAGAGAGACAGACAGACAGACAGGTGCACAGCAACAACAGTATTGGCAATGGCAATCTAGCAGGACCATGGCAGGAGGCTCCACCAGGATCGATAAGAACCTGCGAGATGAGAAAACAAGTAACTAAATGTGACAAAGTGCAACAAAAATTGCAGTTAAATGTAGGTACAGTATATACAATATACAACAATACGCACCGTGCAGTTTAGCAGCATAAATTGAAATAAAATAAGTACAAACTAAGTAAGTGATAAGGAGCGATTGGATAAAGTGGTAACAGTGGTAAAAGTGATATTGTAGCAGCATTTGTTATCAGCATAAATTAACTATGGTACAGTACAACTAAATAAAGTGATGAAGTGAAAATTGGGTAAAAAATGGTAAAGTGACATTTGCTCAGGGCACAGTGTCTCCACTGTCCCTTTCACGATATATATATATATATATATATATATATATATATATATATATATATATACAGATTCTAATATTCCTGACCTTTGCTAGAAGTGCAATATTCATCAAGGTTCTCAATATCACTGCTTGTGGGTGTGTGAGGAGATTTAAAGAGTTCAGTGAAATATATCACAAATGACCTCCTAAATTAAATTAAGTGCTCTGTGCTGGAAGAATGTTGTTGTCGCCCCTCTGTTGTTTACTGATTGAAAAACTTAACATCAAGTTTGTCTCTGAAGAAACTCCCTGAAACATCTGGGAGATGTTTTTGGAATTTGTGTAAAGTGGTGACATTGAAAAGGCAGTGGAAGTGTGAAGTTCTGCTGAAATGACTAATGTGTGCTGTACTCCTGCTGTATTCCAATGTATTTATTCATTTTTATTTATTTTAGTTTTCACTGACCCTCCAGCATATCATAAACGAGATAAACAACACTGAAAATACTGACATATCACAAACATCTGTTGCATATCTGTTTTATTCGATCCCTTGTTGGATTACTGGGCTGCATACTAGTGCACAGCATCTCGGAATTATTTATTTTGAGAAAAAACTTCTAAATAAATAAAAAGTAAAAAGATTTACTTACTAATCAAATGTAAGTTATTCTTTGATTATTTAACACCAAATCCACTTTTTCGAGTTAGTAAATTATACTGTAATATAATGTATGGTCACAACAGCTGTTGGCTTCCTCAGAGAAGATCAACTAATTCTTTACTTTAGACCAAAGAATTATGTGTGAAAAATCACCGATTGTACTCACGTTGACTGCAATCTGGGCCACGGCTCTCTATCAAGATTTTTAAATAAAGCTTTTGTGATTTTATCCCACAAAGTGCATTCCAGGGGAATAATACATCAACAATATATCTTAATAAAAGAAGTAAGCTAACATAACTGAATCCTCCAAAAGTTTGGAGTCACTCATTCCCATGAATTAAACCCAACTCTCAACTTTGTGCAGTTTGTTAAGTATTGATGATAAAATTCCAGCTTGTTCCATTGACTCATTTTCTTTAAGTTGACTTTATATTATTACAAAAATGTAAACCCTGAAGCCTCAAGATTACTTGGCTGCCATTTTGGTAATTGATTAATTGTAAATTGTTGTTACGTTGTTTGGACAGGTAATACAATAATTTGCTTCAGATCTAACTTACTTACTTTAAAAATGTACTGTGTATTAAGTTGCTTTGGTGAACATGTTAGCAAACAGTTGCCTATTTACACATCCAGCAGATACAGACCAACATTAGCATTCTGGCCACCTGAATAATTTGAGTTGAATAGCCACTTTTCTTTTAGCTCTTGTTTGATTTCCACCAACTCTTGAGAAGAATATCCAGCTTTTGAGGTACTAAATGCTCCACTATGTTCACCAGATAGTCTCGAACTGTGTCTCCACACCACCTGCTCAGCCCCAAGCAGTGCTCTGAAAACGGCCACCTGCTGCAGTCCAAAATGACGCTAGTGTGAACCATAGCAGTAAAGTTGCAGCCAAACAATGAGCTAAAACTCATTATAAAAAGGTTAAGTAAGAGCAAAATAATTAGCAAAAGAGGCAAAAAAGTTTCTCTTAGCCGAAGGGAACTGCACAGTTGGTGAGAATTATCTATGGGTTCATCACTATGAGCGACCTTTCACATTACAACACATTCTCACTCCCAACTCGTCAAATAATGCTAATGCTTCTAAATATGACACTGTATCCCTCTAGTGTCATTTTTGGACGTGCAGGGCTCGGCGGTCAAGTTTGCAAGAATGAATATGCCACATCTGGTTAAACTTTCAGGACGGTTCTTCATTTCACACAAAGAACTTACAGCTGTTCCTGTTGGAGCTACTTTGCTCCAACATTAGTACAACGTGAAACTGCTCCCTGTGAAGTTAATAGATTTAAGTGTAAAAGGGTAGGGACCAAATCCATAGCTTCATCATGGTCCACAATGTTTTCATTAAAACAAACCACCATGGCTATCTTTAAGTGTATTAGAGACACGCAGCTATATTCCATAGTATGTTTTCTTAAAACTCAGGAGAGTTGCAATGCATGCTGGGAAGTCTATGACTAATGTGCTGGTCATGTTTCTTTAGAAACATAATTTAATGAATTGATTACACTCTGTACAAAACATATATTCAACTTATCATTTTAAGTCAAAAGACTTCAGGTTGGAAGAAATCATGTTTAGTTCTTAAGTGGTCAGAAAATAAAAACTAGAAATTGAATTAAGTAATTAAGTTTAATTAAGTTGAAGTGAAAAAGAACATATATGTATCCAGAAAGATCCAATTTTTATGGATGTGCATCCAGATCATATCTGTGGCTGTGGCTCAGAGGCACAGCGGGTCATCCACTGATCGAAAGGTTGTTAGTTCGATCCCCAACTCCTCCCACTCCATGTTGAAGTATCCTTGAGCAAGATACTGAACCCCAAATTGCTCCTGATGCTGTGCATCAGTGTGTGAATGTGTATGAATGTTAGTTTCTGTTCGATGGACTTTGCCATCACTGAGTGAATGTGTGTGAAAGGGTGAATGTGGCACGTAGTGTAAAAGCGCTTTGAGTGGTCGGAAGACTAGAAAGGCGCTATACAAGTACAGGTCCATTTACCATCATATCATATCATAAAAATAAAATCTGTGCATCTGTATGATCCAGTCTGTAATCTATTTTATACTAGCCATATCTTTGGCAAACATATCACCTCCTCAGATAGTATCATATTTTTGTGCATTTATTCCAGTGGTGGCCACTGTTTTTTTCTCCTAACATATGCATGCTGCTGCGATGTATCAGGAATAGAAATAAGTGAATAAGTGAAGTGAAATAAGTGAAAAGAAAATAAACTTTTTCAGACATAACAGCTTTTTTTTTTTAATGCTGCCAAACGAAACACAATCTCAGACTGAGAGTTGCTGAGCATAAGGCTGCCGTTGGAAACATGGATTATGCCATTGCTAGGTTCTACAAGGAGAAAAACCATGGGTCAGCCAATTCCCTCAAATTAATTGGGATTAAAAGAGTGCGACCCAATCCAACAGGGGTATTTGATTAGCCAGCTCCTAAGAAGGGAGGCATTTTGGATTGATGAATGGTCAATAATGTCCTTATTGTTTTATGTAAAATGCTGTAATTCTTGTGACTCTGTTAGATTAATCATTCTGTGTTTTTATATTTATTATGCTATGTCTTCTGTATTATGTAATTTTGTTAAATATTGTGTTTTTTGATATACTTTCTACTTTGAAAATGGTAAACCACTGAAGAATCACAGTAAAGTCATTCCAGTGTGCGGTGGTTCAGTTTGATTTTTAATATGTTTTTTATTTATTTATTTTATGTTGGGATAAAGGTAAAACCCTGTGGATACATTATTTTGTCAGAGCTTGCCACATATTGTTCTTGAGACTAAATTATACTTTAAGATCTGACATACTTTATTATGTTTGTTTTCTGTGGTAAATCCACACACTGTAAAAAAAATGTTGAGAGAACTCAATTTCAGGACTGTCTTCACTAGTCAAGTCAAAATAAACTACTTTACTTTACTTCTTTAGAAAAAAAGCTTTAAAAGCTGTTCAGGAAACTCATAGTGAAAAATGTTCCTTTCAATGTTTTGCAAATATTTTCAAAACATCAGATTCTTGGAGCCTGAGTAGCTCACCTCATCCCCTCTCTCTCCCCCTTTCCTGTCACTCTTCAGCTCTCATTAGCGATTACAGGCATTAAAAGCCCAAAAAATATTAAAACACTATTATAAAGTCAGATTCTACATTGCCCCTAAAGTCCTCAAAAGGAAATATTCCATGTGTCTATGCCCCTCTAAACTGAATGTGGCGGACATTCAGATTTCAGCAAGAGCAGTAAGATTTTAATGGTATGACATTCAGAGGTGAAAATAAAAGTTGATAAGCTGAGTTGTCTCCATTATACGACAGCTGTGTGCATCTGAAGCCGTTAGAGATGCATATGAATTTAAAGTAAATTATCTTGTGCCCACAAAAAATAAAATAGATAAAAAATATTTCCTTTTGGGGACTTTAGGGGCTCGGTAAGATTCAAATGCAACATGTTTCTAAAGATTTCTAAAGAAGAAAAGTTAATTTCCTCAAAAAATATAATGAATACAGTTGCCCCAAAATTATTGTTGTCTCAACTGTTTTTTTCACAGTGCATAACAACAGTTTCCTCCTTGTAATAACTCTAATAACAAATCTGAAGAAAATCTGGAATCCATTGAACAACCCTTCAGAAGAGTGTTTATGTCAGGAAATACTAACCTGACAGTGAATCATATGATAATGGCCTACAGTACTGGTGGAATTCCCCTTTAAACAACAACCACTGTATTGTTCACGTCGCCCTCAAGTTGGAACATTTTTCTGTTCCTTCAGAGGAGCTGCTTCTTGTTTTGAGTGTTCCCCCTCAGCACACCACATTAGTGTCTGTAAAGCCAGGGAATTTTCTCTATTTGCAAACATCACATGGTTCTGATCTGTGAAAGGCGGCTGTAGCCCCATTCCAATCCCAGCCTCCTGCTGCCTCAGCTGTCCTGGATGATCCCCACGTCGTCTCCCCTCACCGCCCGCTGAAAGTCCTGGAAATTCAAACCTACCTGTGATCTCATTGCTCGGGCCACAGAGGAGGAAAGGGGGGAGGGCGGACTGGTCCTTTTGGATGTGGAGTGCGAGATCAGAGCTGCAGGGGATCAAGAGAAGGGGAAGGGTTAGGTTTCAGCTGAGGTAGTGAGCAGAGCGCTGAGGTGCAGTCTGCTGAGCCTCTGCACAGCTGGTTGTCCAGGCTGAACTTTAAAGTTGGCAGGTTCTTTGGAGGAGCTGCGAAGGGACAAGACAGCAGCAACTCTACATCAAACCGACACAGAAGGTAGGCTGCCTATGTGTTATTATTTGCGCCCAAGAACTATATTTAGTATGATAAAGGGAAAATGCCAACATTTGTTCTGGTTGGTCTGGACTATATAAAACTATAATGAAAAAAGTAAATTTGGAAAAACGCTAAAATTCTGTTTATTAAATATTTTATATATATTAAATATATTTTTTACACTCCGTGTGTGGATATCTTTGACATTTGAGTTCATAGATATCAAACACTTGATTGTGCTCCTTATAGATTCTGAGATACAGACAATTTCTACTACAGTCTGTTTGCTTCAATTAAACCTCAAATCTTCCTTTTCTGAGACAACTTCTAACTCTCAAATACACAGTGAACCCAGACAACACTTCCATAGGACATCGTAATGTCAGCAAACACACAGTAGTTGTCAATTTTAAACTGAGAAATGTTTTATCTAGCCTATTGAACGTCTAAAACAATAGCTGGCTAATCAGTTAATTAATTGTATGACAGAAAATGTGAACTGTTTTAGCAATTGAATAATAATTAATAATTTATGAACACAAAATGTGAAAAACACTTGTTGCCAGCTTCACAAAAATTATGATTGGATGATTTTATCGGTTGTATTTCTGTAAATTATGTAAAAGTTGAATATCTTTGGGGGTTTTTTCACTAATGGTTGGATTAAAGGAATTTTAACAATGTTTTTCTTTTTTCTCTTAACAGTAAATCAGTGAATCAAAAAAATAAAAAAATAATAGCAACAATAATCTTCTTGCAGTCATAGTTTTAGTCAAATATGCCAGATATACTACATTTGTGGATCTGTAGTTTGCAAATAAAATTGTACATTTTAAAAGGTAGAATAACATAAATTGTGTTGTTTACAGATGATTATGATGACACCAAGATCATGTCTGTAGAATTGCTCTAAACTTTGAGGTCCACTGCAGTGCAGTTAGGACTGCCGTCATGACTGTTTAATGCTCCTCAAAGGCCTTTAACTTTGACTTTTAGAAAAAACTTTAATTTTAGCTTTAAACATCACACACAACGATTGATAAAAACACATGTATAAAGAGTGACACTTGGAAATGTGTATTTTATTATTTTTAGACCAAGAATAAAGTGAAAAATGTAGTAGTAAGCTAAATACATGGTTAACATTATCTGGGTTAGGAGGTGTTTCTAAAATCCCACTTTTCCTAGTTGTGCTTTGCTTACACTAATAACCAGGGGTGGATCTAGAGAAATATTCATGGTGTGTCCAGAGGGCCTGGAGACTTTAAGGGGTATATAATATCTGCTGATTTAATCACGAATAATCACATATATCAATATTTGCCTGATAATGCCCCCAAGTGAAGATATTTGAACTCAAAAAACATTACTGTGACACATTAGGTGGTGAAACATAAACTTACATTTAAATGAAGCAGTTGTCCAAAACTGTTAAATGGAAATTAAAAAGTGCATGCATAAATCCAAAATCCAGAACCGAAAGTAGTCCATGCAAAAACAGACATTTTGATTGATTATTGAACAGGCTATAAGCTTGACATATGAACAAGGACAAACTTGCAATGAAAATAATCAGGAAAAAAAACTGGAGGGAAAACCGAAAAAGACAGGAGGTGAAGTAAAACAAGAGATAAGAGACAACTTGCACTGGTGACATCATTTGGATTCAGTCGCGAGCATGGCTCAGCTCTCAGTCATGATGTGAAACCCCACTTTTACAGCTTCAAACTGATCAGAAAAATAAACACATGAATCATGGACATGTATAAGAGCTACCTAAAATCATTTAAAAATTATTTGACGTGTACTTTTTAGTTTGGTCTATCTGCTAACATGGAGGCAGCAGGCTTTATGACCTATACAGCTGGCCAATTCCATAAGCTTAATCCCCAATTCTTGGTGAAATATCCTCATGTTCTATGGTTGATCAAATGTATATCAGCACTTTGAATTCATGAGTTTGAGTCATTGCTATTTGCCAAAGTAGAGATCTGTTTACATGTATATAAAACAATGTCAACCCAATAGGATCAAATCCCCATGCTCGCTGCTGACAGAACAGCATCCAATTGTTGCAGCCCATCACCTTGTCATCGAGTCTCTTGAGCTTTCAGAGATATTGGAAGATTTCAGGCAGATTTTCTGAATCCTCACACTCCTACTGAAGAGGTGTATTGACTGGAGGTGAGACCACAGTTTTGGATCAATCTTGCCGGCAGCTTCTTTTAAGCTCAGCCCGGTGGTTTTATTTACAGACAATGACTGTTGAATCAAAGCAGTGGGCTTGTACATGCAAAACGGCCGCTTTCATTGCACTTTTTGGTAGAAATAACTCAAGTGTTGTGAAGGTTGCATTGAGTGAAACAAAAAAGGGCAGTTATTTGCTGCCTGGCTGTATTTACATTCAGCCATGCAAGTGAGCGTGAGAGCCTTTCTTCACTAAACAATGGGACGTTTACTGAAGATTTGTGGAGTTGTTTATTGGAGAGGCTTTGAAGCTGCAGTTTATCTAGCTACAGTGTCTGACAGTGAGTGTGCAGGCAGTCACAACTGATTACAGAGGAGGAAGTCACTGTTTGTTGGTCCTGGAGTGCAACGCCATGAGACAAGAGAAGGAATCTACACACACAAAGATGTCAAAAGCCAACAAAGTTTAATTAATGAGGAAAAATAAGGCAGTGTTTGGCGATATGATGGGAATCAGTGGTGTAAGGCATGTGTGGATGAATGAAACTGTGTCTGAAAGCTATGGGGTTGGGAAAAAGATGAGGAGGTGTTGAGGCTCCTAAGCAAGACTGAGTGTGACCTTTGTGCCTCCCACCTCTCATGTGGCGCCATTGCTCTGAAAACCCACCCAAGCTTCTACAAGAGGGAAACAGGACAGAGCAGCAGAGGAAGCCTGGAGGGTGGGCCCTCACAATTTGTTTGTGTTTTGTCTGTTTGGATGTGTTGTCTTAAGTGGCAGTGTGCCGAACTCTCAGGGCCACTGTAGATGTGACTTTTCTCATGTCACTCACATGTCAGACTGAATTCTTTCTGCAGTATGACAATGATTCTGTAGGAAAGATTACATACACACACACACACACACACACACACACACTACCTACTCTGATAGTACAGTGACTGGGCACCTAATGAGCACAAGATAAGTATGTGAGGAGATCTGCTCTCGGTTGGCCACTTGTCTTGGCTGGGGAGACCATTTAAAGTGGGTTCGAGCCCCAGGGCAGAGCTGAAATATGCAGGAGGAACACAGTGTAGGAAAATGAAGCGGAGAGCAAGATAGTTCCCGGGGTATTCTCTTACATAAATGAGGCAAGACGTATTGAGGCTAAGCCGTAACTTTCCCTTCTGAAAGTTGCAAACTGTTAACCAAGCAGGGCCGAGAATATCTCTCAATGTACCCTCCATCTGCTCACTGACTCACTTTGGCCTTTTCTCCCCATTTATCCTTTTCTCCTCAGTTTATCACTGGGAAGGAGAATGCATGTTAGAGATGCACATTAGCAAGAATTTAGATCAACTATCTTTTCCATTGGCTAGAATCTTTTTTCTTTTTTTTTCAAATGGCCACTTCACTGCATTCTTTTAGGAAAGATCACATTATTTTTGAAGAACTTATCAAAACATCTCTAATACATCCAGGTGGAGGCTAATTTTACAAGTTGAAGGAGTACTTTACTTACTTCTTACTTCTGTGATAAGTTAGTTTAAAACCAGTTTAGTGTGGTTGTAGTCCTGTGACTAGGGTCACATGGATTTTCAGTCCAGTTCCAGTCAATATAATCTAGCAGCCCTGTAACCCTAGGAATTATGTTTATATTTAGTGATTTGGTTTCTCATAATTTATGTCCAAGGCCAATATTCAGTGCCTACAAGGCTGGAGCATGGACTGGACCAGTGGGACCAGGGACTGCCTTGGGGTCTCAGGCCACACATGACACGTAACTCAAGATTTCTGAAGGGACCCTCACTGCACACAGCTCAAGCTGACCACAACTTCCACCTAGAGTCATCCCCACTCACAATGTGAGGACCCATGGTGTTGATCACACATTCGGCTACTACAGTATAAGGGTCCCTGGGACAAAAATGCTAATTTATATTTGTAGTCCCTAGGCAGGTAACAGAACATATGAAGAACCTTAGTTCTTAGAGCCCTTCGGCTCCTACAGTGTGAGCGTCCCTGGGCCCCACAGTGGTTATATTTTGAATTGAGAGCCTCCTTGCCACTTGTTGCATACACTGAGCGTAACACCTGGGTGCGACGGTATAAGATTTCCATGATTTAAGGGGGTGGGGCTCCAAAAGACATGTGCCCAGGGCCCTCACAGGTACCATGATCCGGCCATGAGTCCCTAAGGCTTTTTTACATTACATTTTGACTGTTTGTCAACATAGAGAAAAGCAGAGGTGTTACTAATAACATCAACCATGGCTATGTTCTATTAAAGTGTCCCAGTGAGCCATGGCAGTGTGAAAGTAAGTTAACATGAACAATACAGGAAACTGAAACTGAAGCGGCTGAATGGGATCATTTATTTCATGTGAAAAGGCCGATGTATTATGATGGAGACAGAAATCAATACTGGCTCAAAAAAAGCATTTTGAGTGCAGAATTGTTTTTTGTTTAAACACTTGAGGTGACCAATGCTTTCAGTCTTTAAATAGGTGAGTGTTAATTATGACTTTCAGAACCACAACCTGAAGAAGTGTGGCATTTATTTACAGCTGCAAAGGGAGGAGCTCAGGGTGGACAGTCGCTGCGTTACAAGAGCTGTTCAACGTGCCCTTGTTGACTCAAGAACTGCCCTCAGGTAAATCCCTGCTACCGTTGTGTTTTATTTGTTTGAGGTGAACTTGGTGAGATATTTGGTTCTTCTGAGGCAGCTTGAGAAACAGTTTTATAAGGAGGAGGAATCAATGGAAATCTAAACTGATTGGTCACATTTCTTAATAATAAAAGCATATGGTGTCTTCTAATAATTCTATTTAAATAAATTCTGTTTTACTGATGCAAAGATATTAGAAACGATGCATTTAATCGCCGCAATTTTTGCTGGTGCACCAATGTGAATCGATAAATCTGCAAATCTGGACCCGTGCAGGTCTAGTTGTGGTAGCTAAACTCATTATAAAAAACTAATTATCAAATTTCAGAAGAGGAGTAAATCACAGATTATTTTCTCTATAAATAGCACAGTAACAAAATTGGAAGTTCCGGTTTTGGTTATTTCCTGAGGATTTATAGTTGACTTTCTTTCTAAAGTTTCAAATTAAGTCTTGTACCATGAACCATAATTTGTTGACAGAATTTCTAATTGTTTCTATTGACAATTCAGCAGGGAGAATTTCATGCCTGTCTGTGAGTCGGAAATACTCCACTGATAGAGAAAATGAATAGGACTGACTGTAGGAACTCTTGTAACACTGCCCAGTTCTCCACTGTATTCAACCAGTGGGACTATTTCTACTTTACAAGAGTCTACCTTTAATAAATGCTAAGTCTGAGGAAGAGATGACCTGAATGCAGCGTTCGCCTCATAATAAGGAGCACAATGTACAGTACTTCGTGTATCGGCAGCAGTTTGCGTTGTATTTGGTAAAATAAATTAGGGTTACAGGATGTTTTGTGCTGCTGTGGCTCTTTGCAGGAAGAACATATTAGCACCAAGAAGGAGTGGAACGAGGTGAAAACATGACCGAACTCTGTCTAATTACCTTTTTCTTTTTCTCTGGAAGAGAATGGCAGGCAACTGGTGGGTTGTGTTTGAAAAGATGCTGCCAATAAACAAAGCAAAAACAGTAGAAGTGGTGAGGTCTGCCAACAGCTGGGATGCATTGGACCTTTAATAAAAGCTTAAGTTCCAATCAGCAAGGCTCTGCTTGTGCCAGCTAAATTATTTCCCCTGTATTAGCAGGCCCAGTAAGTTGCTACCTTAGATATAGATGCCAAAATGTTATTTTATTGCTCATCTGTGAAAATAAACAAAATGATGCAATGACCCATAAACAGCTCTAGCATTTGCTCATTCCACCCAGCAAAGGTGATAGATAGCTTTTATTGTATTATAATTTACATGAAATCAAAGTCAGGAAAGTTTAATTATCCCCCTGCATGAGCAACGCTGACATTCTGGTGAAGAGAATGAAAACACAGGGATGTTTGTACAGCCAGGCTCTGCTGATTAGCTGGCCAAACCCACTGCTGTTCCTGTTGGACATTAAAGCCGCACTGGATGAAGTTTTTATGTGTAAATATAGTTTTCTAATCAGGCAAAATGAGCTCCTGCTGCTCCTATCTGAGTTGCTGTAGAGGTGCTCAGAACATCTAGACTTAAAGCTGGAATAGTCTGATAATCTGACTGATTTTCCAGAGTGAGTACATTTTTAAATCTAACATCATGTTCATGTTAGCCAATGTGTTAGGCAGGTAGGGTTACTTGTCCAAACCACTGACAGTATAGCCGACTTCTCACTTGATTTATGAGCTCAGTAAACAGTTTCCTAATGAGTTTATGGTCTCAGTCTCTAGTTTCAGTCTTCTTCCATACAGCATGATGTTCATTTAGTAAATGATGGTCCCATTTTGGGTAAAATAGACCATAAAGCAGGGTATGCTTTAGGGCGTGGCTACCTTGTGATTGACAAGTCATTCTCAGTGAGTTCGTCCAGCTCAGCGCACCAAACTCAGATCAAACTGTCAAACTAGGCAGAGCTGATAAAATATGAATCAAGATTCTGTTACTGCATTTAATATCTCTTTCCTCAAATCACTTCACTAACATATTTGTGTGAATGAACGCAGCTCAATTTGCAGTACTACATTTCCACTTGCTCCAACAAACTGTCATAGCGAGGGCGATGTAAAAATCGTGTTCGCTTGTTACCTTTGTTTCCAGTTAGTAGGCGGTGTGTCACTGTTTTTCCTGCTTAAAGAGTTTTCCAATAAGTATTTAAATAGTAAAATCTAAAAGCATGAGCAGTGTTTTGTCCACAGTAAGCTGAACTCACAGATGTTGTCTGCCTTTTGTCTTTGGTATTTGGTACTAGGGAGGCGAGTGAAGAGAAGAGCACTGTTTGAACTTTACTGAAATTTTCTTGCTGAAGAGTTTTATCCCTTCACAGTTGGGGTCTCATCAGCATGCCAGGTTACCTCATTTACATTTAACTAAAACCTTATGCTGCTGGCAGACCTGCTGGAAGGCAAAAAAGAAGTAAAACGATGGTGAGTGAGAGAGGAGAGGGAAAAACCGATAAGCAACATTGGTGGGTGGATGAAGCTCTAGATGAGGGCACATCCAGTCAATGGAAGGCAGGGAAAGCAGCTTCTGATGGCTACACAGTTCGATTGTTTCTTCTTTAAATTAACGTCACTTGATCAGATTTTAAATGCGAAGGAAATGAAAGCCCTACATCAGTTTTGTTTTGTTCTAAAAGAATAGTCTAATAAGTTTGTTTCTTTGACGTGTTTATGTGAGACGGTTCACATAACATAAGCATGAGAGCATCTGCTATTATTGTCAAGCTATGAATAGTGCTGCTGCTGATTGTGATTTGTGGCTGAGGGCATTGAAAAGCTGCTCCACTGTAACTCTACACAGCCATGCAGCCATGTGGTGGACATTACTCTGATACAGATAATCCATGGTCAGAAAGGCAGCACATGGACCTCAAGGGACCCCTTTTTAGACAATTATCTGTCTGTATTATATTTTTATTAAATTTTTCAACAATCAAGGGAGGGACAATGCCCGACAAGAGGTCCAGGGGCATGTCCAGAGGGGGTGCCTGGGGTATCCACCCCTACAATCTGATTGGCAATTGACATTATCCTTATGTCTTCCACTCTGCAGCTTTCAGAAGCTATAGCAGGCACTTTTTTAAAGCTGAATATACTGATATATTATGTAACATGATGATCTAACGTATCCATTGGCACCAACCATGGCAGGAAGGGAGCTAAATAATGCTCCAAAGTTAGGCTAAAGTTTTGCGATGGAAAAACTGACATGGGTATTTTCAAAGGGATCCCTTGACCTCTGACCTCAAGATATCTGAATGAAAATGGCTTCTATGAGTTCCCACGAGTCTCCCCTTTCCGAAAACAATGCAGTTTTTTGCATGCAATATAAATGTTACTTTCGCCTAGTGTATTTGGTTATTTCAGCATTCTGGGGTTCATAAACAGTATTGGGATTGCATAAATTGGGAGTGACTGGAAAACTGAGACACTTACTTGATGACACCCCTGCATAAATCTTCCACGCTACCACCTCCAAATGCAGACTTTGTTGCTTTTTATAATACTGCTTGGGCTTCACCTTCACTTTTCATGTCTAGGCGAGGCAAAAAGTGACACTGGCATGCTATCCTCTAGTGGATTGGCGGGTCTGTTTTACTTCTTGTTTTCATCCACCAAACCACCCAAAAATAAATAATTAATTAAAATTGATCTTTTGTTGGGTGCAATTGTCTGAATTTTGAGTGTTGACAAAGTCAAACTCTGGAAACCCCTGACTAAAAAACATGTGTGCATCATTGAACTGATAGTAGTAACAACCCAGGGACCTGAACTGAATGTCTTTGTTTTATCTGGCAGGACTACAATCATTATACTGAAGGTCCTACATACAGTGTAAACAGTCTGTCCTGGTCTCATGTCATCCACTCCTCCTTAGGGGTTTGCAGATAGTTAATGGTGGCAGCAGCAGCTCGTATATCTTGTGAAATACATGTTGGAGGTGTGTACGGCTCCGTGTGTGAGCGAGTCAAAGGCACGAGAGCAGGAGAGGAGGCAGCATCAGTCTCCATTTGTTCAGCTGCTCACACACGATGAAGTGGCCCAGATAACACGCAGACACACACAAAACACACATACACACACCACCATCATGTGTCACAGCTTCCAGCAACATGTACAAATATTTTTAAAAAGTCAAAACAAATTATAGTCATCAAAAGAATAAGAATTATTATATTAACAAAATAAAATCAAAAAATACTAATAAACAAGAGTATTAAACCATCTGGAGAAAAAAATAATATGCTACAAAATGTAGGTAAAAAAGGTATCACACATTTCTAATAATTAACCCTTAGTGAGGGTTGGTTTATTAATGGTTAATATATTATTACCTAATGCTTTACACATCACTTATAAAGAAAAAAACATATACAGCTGGGGTGAGAGAGAAAGAGAGAGAGAGAGACAGAGACAGAGACAGACAGACAGACAGTTGCACAGCAACAACAGTAGCAACAACTACACTAATAGTAATGGTAAATGGACCTGTACTTGTATAGCGCCTTTCTAGTCTTCCGACCACTCAAAGCGCTTTTACACTATGTGCCACATTCACCCTTTCACACACATTCACACAGCGATGGCAAAGTCCATCGAACAGAAACTAACTCACTCATACACATTCACACACCGATGCTGTGCATCGGGAGCAATTTGGGGTTCAGTATCTTGCTCAAGGATACTTCGACACATGGCAGGAGGACTGATGATGGACTGATGATGATGAACATGAAGAAGATGTTGACAAGGACAACAGCAACGATGGGGGACAATGAGCAGTGACAATAGTAATAATAGTAACTGTAGTAATAATAATATTAATAATAATAATAACAATAATATCAGTGATATTAGCAATGGCAGTCAAGCAGGACCATGTTAGGAGGCTCCACCAGGATCCATGAGAACCTGTGAGACGAGAAAGCACAAGAACTCCGGGGAATAAGTTGAATTCAATTCCATTCAATATTATTTGTATAGCGCCAATTCATAACAGAAGTTATCTCAGGACCCTTTTCAAATAGAGCAGGTCTAGACCGAACTCTTTATAAGATTATTTACAGAGACCCAACAGTACCACCATGAGCAAGCACTTGGTGACAAGGGCAAGGAAAAACTGCCTGTTAAAAGGCAGAAACCTAGGACAGATCCTTCGGCTCTAGGTGGGTGGTCGTCTGTCTCGAAGAAGTGAAGTTAGTAACATGCATTAATGGGACATGAATGAGTGCAAAAAGAGAGAGACAGGAAGAGAGGAGCTCAGTGCACCATGGGAAATCCCCCGATAGTCTAGGCCTATAGCAGCATAACTAAGGGATGGTTCAGGACTCACCTGATCCAGATCCAGAGTATCTATATCTTTAGACAGTGAGTCTCTAAGGTTTTTGGGGCCAAGTACAAGAATTTAGTTTTTTTCTGAGTTTAACATCAGAAAATTGCAGCTCATCCAGGATTTTATGTCCTTAAGACATGTTTGTAATTTAGATAATTGATTCATTTCATCAGGCTTGATCGATAGATATAACTGCGCATCATCTGCATAGCAATGAAAGTTAATAGAGTGATTCCTAATAATACTGCCTAAAGGGAGCATATATAAAGTAAATAGTATTGGTCCAAGTACAGAACCTTGTGGAACTCCATGACTAACTGTAGTATTTATTGAAGATTCATCGTTAACATGTACAAACTGCGAACGATCTGATAAATATGACTTAAACCAGCTTAGTGCGGTTCCTTTAATGGCAATTTGATGCTCAAATCTCTGTAAAAGAATATTATGTCCATTGTCGGAAGTAATCAGAAGGTCATTATTAACTTTAACCAGAGCTGTTTCTGTGCTGTGATGAACTCTAAATCCTGACTGAAAATCCTCAAATAAACTATTGTGATGTAGAAAGTCACACAACGCTTTGGCGACTACTTTCTCCAGAATCTTAGAGAGGAAAGGGAGGTTAGAAATTGGTCTATAGTTGGCTAAAACCCCTGGGTCAAGAGTGGGCTTTTTAAGAAGGGGTTTAATTACAGCTACTTTAAAGGACTGTGGTACATATCCTGATAATAAAGAAAGATTAATCATATCTAGTAAAGAAGTGCCAATTAAGGGTACGACTTCTTTAAGCAGCCTAGTCGGGATCGGGTCTAATAGACAATCTTGGTACAAGGGGTGCACATTCTACCAGGTGGGGCTGATCACACAGAGATGTATTGCTGAAAACACGTCGTCTGCAAAACCATTGTTTCTCTATGGTACGGCCTGCCTGGCATATGCTCCTCTCTTGCGCTTCGGTTTTATAGCATTTTTTTATATGCATAAAAGCCATATATTATATATATTAATATTTTCAACTTTTCACTGCAAGATAGTGTTGTTTTTGGCAGCCTGTTTTTAATTTTTGTTTTAGTCTAGTCTTTGTGTCAAAATGTCATTTTAGTTTTTATTAGTTTTAGTCACGTTTATACTCTTTTTAGTCTAGTCAAGTTTCAGTCGACTAAAACTGATGAAATTTTATTCTAGTTTTAGTCAATGAAAATTGTATTTTAGTCTCTTTTTAGTAAAGCAATTCTATTTAACCCAGTTAATATAGTACAACTACCTAGTATAGTATAGACAAAACCAAAATTTTCTTTAAGTCACCCATTTCTCAAGTCAAACAAGGTTATCTTATTACTATATTATTGTTACCTTATAGACTCAAGAATACATTCAATTCTAGACACGGAAGACGCTCTGATTTGAATTTACAACATATTTATTTTACCTACCAAACAGGTACTAAGAAGTACACACACATAAATTTAAATAAAATAAAGAAATAAAATGTACATTACATTCAAGTTTAACTTAAAGAGAAACAAGGTGCTTGATTGCTCGAGGTACAATGACATAATAAAAAAGTGCAAATAAAATGTGTGTGTCTGTGACTAACGTTAACCCACCGCAGCTGCATCTTCTAAATAATGAAGCGAGTGGGGATTGAGGAAGTGACGCAGCCTGCGTCTGTGCAGTGCGCTGATGCAGCCCCGAGACTCAGGAAACAGAAATATTGCAAAATAACAATAACAGCGAGACGAAATAACGTTATAACATTTCGTCTCGTCTTGTTTTGGTCAACGAAAATTAGATATTTTAGCAGAGTTTTTATTTTGCAAACCATATTTAGTCCCATTTTTATCTATCAACAATATTGCATTATATATTTGATTTTGTCACATGACCACCATTTACATTGCGTCTCGTCTCGTTTCCGTCACGTGATGAAGGTTAGTTGACAACGATATTTAGTCATAATTTTCGTTTACAAAAGCAACACTACTGCAAGAGGCAATTTTACACTTGGCCCAGACAGCCATACTATGCCAGTAAATTGCTTTAGCTAGCTAGTTTGACTGTGAGAGAGCTATGGATCAAGAGTGTAGTGTGGCGTAGACCCACGTAACCTCAGTTATCCACCTCTTTGGAATGAAGTCAGAGTTTACTCATCTAGAGTTCGACGTCTGCTCGAATCTACTTTTTTTTTCCTGGTGATCATATTTGATCACCCAGTTGCTCATGCAGCCTCGCTTCCCAGGCGCACCAGATGTGTTTTCCCTGATGCTCTTTGCCAAGACTCTTTGGAAGTGGCCCACCTATAGCGATGTGTCTCTGTGTGATTGGGCCCTATCAGAAAGTTGCACCTTTTCGAAAATTTTAAATACATGGTTGTGTTTTTACACTTTTTTACACATTTTTATGCTTTTTTTTGGGATCATTTGTTGATATCAGTTGATATAAATATGAATGATGAGATGACAGGACAAACTCCCCTGCAGAGAACACTCCTGTGATAACATGTCTCCATGGTGGGGGTCAAATAACGGTATGTCACACAGGACAAAAGTGGTGTTTGATTGATGACAGCTCATCACTCAGTGCAGCGTGTTGGAGCAGCTCTGTTAGCGAGGGCTGCAGCCCCTTCCTGACTTATGGCCGCCATGTCCTGCTTTAATGGATATTGTTTTAGTGGTATATTTGCTTAGGGAGGCTTATACTGGCTTCTCCAGTTAATATGAGGAAGTGTGTGTGTGTGTGTGGGGGGGGGTGGCAGAACTGACCTGGGGGCTGTAGCAGAGCCTTGCCAACACAAACTGACTCACTTCTTGGAATCTTTCAATTTGCCTTAATAAATCAGAGCACAGAGCAGAGGCCAGCCAATCTACTGAAACACTAGACCCTGCATGTGAGTGTATGTGTGTATGCCATTGAATATGTGTGCATTCTTATTTGGTAAACTCACCAACAGCATGCAGCTTTAGATACAAACTGCGCTAAGTGTGCTGATTTTTGTAGCTTTATCTTGTGATTTAGTATTCTCTGGTCTGCTGCCAGAAAGTGTTTACCAGCATGTTTTGAGTCCTATTCAGATTTATTTTATCTTACACTGCATCAAGCAGTGCAAATACATAATCACCAGCCAGCCTACATTAGAAATAATGGTTATAACACTTTATAATAAGGGTACAAATCTTAAAGGTCCAATGTGTAGGATCTAGCTACATCTACCGGTCTAGTTGCAGATTGCAACACCCTTGCTTCACCCTCTCCTTCCAAGCACGAAGGAGAAACTACAGCTGCGAAAGGCACAAAAAACACAAACACTCCTTTCTAGAGTCAGTGTTTGGTTTGTCTCTTCTGGACTACTGTAGAAACATGGCAGACTCTATGAAAGGCGACCAAAATACCATTGAGTCAATTATCTTAGAAATATTAAGCTATTTTTTAGAATCAGAGAGGCTGAGAACATGCATGGTCCTGAAAAAAAAAGTGATCAAAGAGGAATCCATCTAATTGGTTGCATTTCATTTCATGTATCAATTAACATTCCTTGACTGATAATGTATTAAGTGTGAACCAATTGACAAAAAGTAACAGCAACTTAATCATTTGTTAGTGGTAAGCAACAGGATTTTATGATATATCCTGCATTCAGTCATCATAGGTCATGGATTATTGCTTAAGTATCGGATCGGAACATTTTATAAAGCGTTATCAAAATAATACCTGAACAATAGAATATTTATGGCATTTTGTTGATGGCAACAAGGGGACAAGAAATGTGTGATACAAAGCTAATCCCAGATGTACCTGCAGAATTCATCCAATCCAGTCGAATTCTTAAGGAAATTCAGGTACAATTTGGATATTATTTTCTTGCTTTTGGGCATCAGGTCTGTCAGCTATGATAACATTGCAATCAAGGGGGTAATTGCTGAGATCTGTGGACATGCTGACATGCGGACAGTGCAAGAAACACGTAGTAACTCTTCAAAACTACAACAGCAAACAAAATAGCAGGACATTCTTTGTCAGTGCTTTCTAAAGTGTCTCTGTCTCTCTCTCTTTCTCTGTCTCTCTCTCTCACCCCAACTGGTCGAGGCAGACCACCTAGAGCCGAAAGGTCTGTCCTAGGTTTCTGCCTTTTAACAGGCAGTTTTTCCTTGCCCCCGTCGCCAAGTGCTTGCTCATGGTGGTACTGTTGGGTCTCTGTAATTAATGTTATAAGGAGTTCAGTCTAGACCTGCTCTATTTGGAAA
Organism: Dicentrarchus labrax; assembly: GCF_905237075.1. NCBI lineage: Eukaryota > Metazoa > Chordata > Actinopteri > Moronidae > Dicentrarchus > Dicentrarchus labrax. The sequence goes on along the minus strand of NW_026136703.1, from coordinate 1,483,092 downwards.
GTGTCCTGAGATAACTTCTGTTATGAATTGGCGCTATACAAATAAAATTGAATTGAATTGAATTAAAACCGCTCCAAATGGCCGCCACAGTGATATGTAATCACGTATTTCTGGCCAGTGTAGTGTTATTATTAGTGATAGGAATGATGGCCAAAAGTACTAAGTTTTGTTACAGTGCCACTAAAATGTCACAATTTCTTCCTTACTCAATTTCAAAGTCAAATGTTGAGTTTCATCAGCATGCAGTAAGAGTACAATGGACCATACAGAATCTGATTTATCAGACCAAAGCTGGAGTGTTGTTGCTGCTGAAGGCCCAATAAAGAGCAGTTGAATTAAAAGGAACTCTAACTGTCATCCATTTTTCAAAACCTGCCTGGACACGGACTGAAACAGAGCCTGCAGTGTCTGACAGGTCCCCTGTGGAACAGGGTCATTATCACTACTCCCAGCATGGCAGAATGACCTGACACTCAACTTTTTGACATTATTTGTCAAGTTTCTAAAATTTTCCATTTATAATGGATTTTAAACCTTCTAATGTAACTTTAAGTGAACAGCTGAAGGCTAGAGTTACATGTTTTGGCTGGAGGCGGTGAGGGAGCTGGCCTCTGGCCTGGAAGCTACAAATTCCAAGTTAAAGGCGGCTGTCAGTCGTGTCCAGGTTCCAGGTAAAAGTCCAGAGGAGTACAGAGGAAACCTGCGGGGAAATACACCAACCCACGTTTTAACACCGAAGGAAAGTGCTCCTGTTAATGACAGCTGGGAGTCTGTGGCACTTTGCGAATGTGGTGTGTGCTTAAGAGTGTGTAAATAAACCACTGCAGAATGATGTATAGGTGTCATTGAAAGAAGGCCTCCTCCATTAACCAAACCTTACTGGCTATATAACCTTGAGAAATGTGAGTTACAGTATGTAAAACAGGCAGAGAAAACAAAGGGTTGCCTGGCTTAATACTGCACAATCTGCTCAAAGTGCTTTTATTGTTTTGCTTGCTACAGAGGCTGTTGATACCTATTGTACAATTACAGCATTTCATAAAAACATTAGAGCTGATGTAAAGAAATACAGCATCTTTACTAAACTAGACATTTAGGAATTGTCATGAAATATGCATAAAAAAAATAAAAAAAAACTGTGATCAGTTTCAAAGCAGTTTTAGCAAGACAATGTCTTCATTCTTATGTCATTCAAAATATTACGCAGTAGGTACCCATCTAGCGTCATTTCTGGATGTACAAGGCTTCATGGTCAAGTAAGCAATAATACATATGCAATGTACAGTTACACTTTTAAAATAAAGGTGCCATGATAAACATTGTTAAACGGTCAGTTTGGTAAGGGAGGCACAAAAACGACTTGGTTAACACATGATGTAACTTAAAGCTGCAGTAGGTAATTAATTCAATTCAATCTAATTCAATTCAATTTTATTTGTATAGGGCAAATTTTATAACATAAGTTATCTCAGGACACTTTTCAAATAGAGCAGGTCTAGACAGTACTCCTTACTTGAATTATTTTTCAGAGACCCAACAGTTCCCACCATGAGCAAGCACTTGGCGACAGCAGCAAGGAAAAACTTGCTCCCGATGCTGTGCATCGGTGCGTGAATGTGTAAGAATGAGTTAGTTTCCGTTTGATGGACTTTGCCATCACTGAGTGAATGTGTGTGAAAGGGTGAATGTGACACGTAGTGTAAAAACGCTTTGAGTGGTCGGAAGACTAGAAAGATGCTATACAAGTACAGGTCCATTTACCATTTACCATATACTTCCTTTTAAGAGGCAGAAACCTTGGACAGACACAGGCTCTAGGTGAGTGGCTGTCTGTCTCGACCAGTTAGGGTTAGAAAGAGAGAGAGAGAGAGAGACACAGAGAGAGAGGTAAAGACAGAAGGACAGAGACAGAGACAAAGGTGCACAGCAACAACAGTAGCAACAACTGCACTTACTAGGTTAGTAACATGCATTAATGGGACATGAATGTGTGCAGAAAGAGAGGGAGAGGAAGAGAGGAGCTCAGTGCATCATGGGAAATCCCCTGGCAGTCTAGGCCTATAGCAGCCCAACTAAGGGATGGTTCAGGACTCACCTGATCCAGCCCTAACTAGATAGATAGATAGATAGATAGATAGATAGATAGATAGATAGATAGATAGAGAGATAGAGAGATAGATAGATACTTTATTTATCCCGAGGGAAATTCAAGTAACTATAAGCTTTATCAAAGAGGAACTATTTTGTCTGTCTTAAGCCTACCCTTAAATGTGGAGAGGGTGTCTGCCTCCCGAACCACAACTGGAAGCTGGTTCCACAGGAGAGGAGCTTGGTAACTGAAGGCTCTGTTCTACTTTTAGAGACTATAGGAACCACAAGCAGTATTAAAAAAAAAATGTACTTCATATTTACTGAAACTTTCCCTATATTCTGACAGTAGTAGATGAGACAGGTAATCTAAGAGGAGCCAGAGGAACCAGATTTTTCACAGATTATATGTCTCTTGAACTATTTTTTTCAGTTCAATTAAATTTTATTTGTATAGCGCCAATTTATAACAAAAGTTATCTCAGGACACTTTTTAAAGGTCCAGTGTGTAACATTTAGGAGGATCTATTAGCAGAAATGGAATATAATATTTAGAGGTATGTTTTAATTAGTGTATAATTGCCTGAAAATAAGAATTGTGTTTTAGTTACCTTAGAATGAGTCATTTTTATCTGCACACACTGTGGGTCACTTTCTGGAGGCCGCCAATGTAGCCTGGAGGTGCCAAATCAAACACTGGTTAGCTGTGTAGTTGCAGATTGGGCCATTCAACAGTTTTCTGCAAGCTGATTCCTTTACTTAGGATGGTGAACATAGCTGTCTGACTTTCAAGAGTGGCTGGAATAAGGAATGTTTCACTCAAAATGCACAAGTATATTGTCGCTTCACCCTATAGTCTGTAGGCCAGTACTGATTGCAATCTTCTGTGGCTCATGTTCATTTTACGATGATCCTTACTGAATTTAAGCAGCAGAAGTTAAGGGACAATATGCAAGAGTAGTATTACATGTCACTGTTTACACAACTGGATTATCCTTTTGTTGGATCAACTTCTTACGGGCATAACTATACCAACTTCTCCAGACACGACTATACCAGTGTTCAACAGCAAACGCATCCAGAAATTACACTATAGGGATCCCAATAGCATCATATTTTGAAGCGGAGGTCCACTGACCAAGCTGAAGTACTGGGGAATTGGGAGTGAGTCTGTTGGAAAAACTTTGATCAGTGATGCCTCATGCAGAGAAACTTTACTGGTTGTTACAGAGGCCATTCACCCAAAGAAATCGGGGCAACTGGAGGGAGAGTGGTTGGAGTTAGAGGGGTGAGGTACAGTATGTAAGTAGAAATTAGTGGGATAACCTGAAGGACCTGGCAGTCCATCAGACACATTCCTAAACATGCTCAGTTTTGTATACACAGATGCAGTTAATAGAAAGTGGAATTTATAATTTAATCCAGATATATACAGCACTGGCCAACACCTGTTTTTGGACAAAGACTTTTTGACGATACAACACACACATAGACACACTTGTTCAATTTGGAAGTTTCCCTGACATATTATTAATGGAGGGAGAACAGAGTCTTCATTCTTGAGCCTTGTCCCTCATTAAGGTGAAACATAAAATAATTGCATACAAATAGAACATAAAATTCCACATTTGTGTAGCTTATATATCAGTCATATACTCACATACTCTTGGAAGTCGTCAATTGTCTAGTCCATAGCATCAGTCTTAAGGGTTATTTATGCTGCACAGCTGTAAAAACACAGAACCCCTAATTTAAGAATAATTTCAAAACCTTTAAGTTCTCTTTTTAGAAATGACATTGATTATTATTTAGTAATATTATTACTGTTGTTTTAATCACTATTTCATATTCCTTTTAAATCTTATCATTTCAGATCAGATCAGTGTTTTTCATTATTATTACTCAGGCTTACTTATTTAGTTGCATTATTGGTATCTACAGGATAATATACCACATAGCTGCGTAAGAATGTGGTATGTATGTATATTAATTTTAATGTAGAATAAAACACTTTTTCTGCTTTGCAAGAAGCCACAACAATTTAATGTAAATTATCCTATATATTCTGAAGTGTTAGATTTATCACATACAACGTGATGTCACCATGTAGCTCTATTCTATTACAAACCAGTAATATAATAGAATACAATTAGATAGTTACAGTATTGAAAAACCAGTTCATTTAACCCAAAACATTGTTGAAACTGATCACATACACTACATTTTGTTAAACACATTCTTGATTAAGTTGCTTTTACTAGTAATTTTAGGTGACACTGTCTTGATTTAGAATTATAAATAAATACACAGGAAAAGTACTTAATCTGGAATCTTTCTGTAACTTGTGTGTGTCACTGTGTGTCAAATGACCAATACAAGCTGCTTCATCATCTTCTTTAACATTCAAAACTGAGTTTGTGTTAGTTAAAATTTACTGCATTACAGTGTATGTGTAGATACCTATACAACATTGTATAAATAAGTAAACTGTGTAAATAAAGAATGATCGAATTAGTTTAAATACTGTCAGTTAGGTTTCCAATCATGCCAAACGTAAATAGCACTTATGTTCCACATGTGGAAGTGCGGCATTTTTACATCACGCCCACAGCACTTGATAAAACACTTTCACATAGCATACACCAGTGTTTCCTCACTTTCAGCTCCTCCAGAAGCCTCCTCTCTCTTCTCTCCTTGTCTCCTCAAGGTGCATTTACAGAATTGGAAGATCGTTCATGATGACAGAGGGGGAACGATTTCCGGATCACAGAGATTTCATGTTTTCTCACGAGTTTTGTGGCCACTGTAGTTTCTCCAACAATGGAACGGGAAGATGATGCGAGCATGTTGCAATCAGCAATTACACTGCTAGATGCCACAAAATCCTTCACACTGGACCTTTGAGTAGTGACTCTAAATTGCCTTTAAATGGCCAAATTTCAGATGATTTTGGGTCCAGTCCCCCACAACCCTGCAATGGATAAATGGTTATGGATGGATGGATGGGTTTATATAAATATATATGCCATTGTAGGGGGTGGTGCACTATATATGTAATGATGTAGCTCATACACAAGGCCACATTTAGTGTTCTCTCAAGACAGATACAGTATTTGATGTATGTTTTATTTGACTCAAGTCTGTGTAATACATAAAACATCCATAGTGACATATACTGTATTGTTATTCCTCAAATGTTCTGTTTCCTCTTTGGAAATATCACAGTCACTCCAATGGAAACTGATTAAGGCCTTGGCCAAGAACTCTCCAGAAGTCTGTAGACTCAGTGAGTTGCAGTGGACTCCCGTTAGGAATCCAGCAGCTACTCTGTAAACAGCACAATAATCAGTATTTTACCAAAGACTGGGCACACTCTAAAAGCAAGTCTGCATGTGCAAGTCAGAGTGCTGTAACGTATGTGTGGAGCTGCAGGCGGGGTGTGTGGGTATTTTTTTCCATGCTGTTTGCTTTAGAGTAGGTAATGTGGTCGTCAATCTCACAGCCAAGGCAAAACCAAGTGTGGGCCAGCAATAAATTATTTTTAAGAACTTCCTGGGCAGCAGCAGGACTGCAGACTCACAGAATAAGCAACACATTCTTTTGAATGTGAATCATTTTCATTTCATGCTTTCTCAAAGTTACTTCAACAGGCACAAGATAAGTCTTACACTGGGCAGATACAATAGCTGAGCATAAATGTTTTCAGCCTACAGTTTATATTTTGGGGGAAGCTGTTTGCATCCTAATTACAACATTGTTGGGCAGAAGAAAATAGCAACATAGTGGTGATCTAGCTGCTCTCTGATCCTTACCAGTGCTGGTGCTAAAAAGTTTCAAAAGAAAAGTTCTAGATAGAATGTCATAGGATCATTAAAAAGATAAATGTTTAACCCAGAGGGCATGAATGTTCACATTTCATTGCAATCTGCCTGTGAAATAATAAAAAGTATCATGTATGTACATTTCACGTTTTATCAAGGCCGTAGTCATGGAGTCAACAAAAGCTCATTTCCTGCCATTCATATAGATACATATTTAAAAATTAACTAATAAATGGGATGAATCTTTTCTTTAGTTTTTAGGGATGGGAAATAAAAAAGTATAAATACTGTTTCTGTGTAGAGTAGTTTTTTTCAAGTATCTGCACTTACTTTATGCCCCTATATTTTTACACAAATATCCGTACTTTCTACTCCTTACATTTTCAGAACAGGTTCCTTACTTTAGTATTAATGCATTAGTATTAATATTAAATCATCGCACTCGACCGTCTTTGACGTTTCAGTTAGCTTTGCACAGAAACAGCCAGTAGAAATGTCCTTTAGAGAAACCAAGAGAGTAATTTTTACTTTTATACTATGAATAAAATTCAAAGCCAGTACTATTTCTCTTTTACTTGAGTAAAGAATCACTACTTCTACTTTTACACAAGTATCTTCTGCTTGAGTACAGAATTCGTGTACTTTCTCTCTCTGTTTGTTACAATAATATGTAGGCCAACAGCAGTCTGTACATTATGAATAGACTGTTACAATGATATTGATTTTTTTGTTATTATTGTTTTCCAATTTTTAATGAATCTAAAGTTAAGAAATAGACAGACAGTAACATTGATTGTAATTACCTCACAGCAGTCGAGACAAACATCATGCAGAACTGCAGTGCACCATAATACTAGAGTTGGTAGTATAATCATGGCAATATGTTAAGTTTACTACGTTTATGTCGGCAATTTGAGCTACAGTAGCTCATCTGTTGGATCGGACCACATCAATGAGCCTTGGCCGCCCATGACCCTGTCTCCGGTTCACCACTTTTCCTTCCTTGGACCACTTTTGATAAGTACTGACCACTGCAGACCAGGAACACCCCACAAGAGCTGCAGTTTTGGAGATGCTCTGACCCAGTCGTCTAGCCATCACAATGTGGCCCTTCTCAACGTCGCTCAAATCTTTATGCTGCCCATTTTTCCTGCTTCTAACACATCAACTTTGAGGACAAAATGTTCACTTGCTGCCTAATATATCCCACCCACTGACAGGTGCCATGGTAACCAGATAATTCACTTCACAGTTATTCACTTCACCAGTCAGTGCTCAGAATGTTATGGCTGATCGCGATCTAGCGGTCGACCTCAAAGGTAGTGTGGGTAGATCGCATGGCATTAAAAAAAATAGACGTCAGCCTATCATCCATCCATCCTCACTACAACCATTCTAACGTCTGACCGTTTCTGACACACAGGTCAGCACGCATGCGCGTTCAACAGCGGCAGTTACTTCAAAATTCCAGCAAGCTAGCAAGTTGCCCAGTTAGCCTAACTTATTTCGAACGTACTAAACTCCTTTCAAGACGGAGAGATGATAAAAGAGGCATTCGTTGAAGCGGCTGAATCGTTGTTTCAAGACTTTAAAAACAAACCAGAAATAGTATCTTCAATCAAATCTCTCCAGCTGTCAAGAAGTACAGTTACACGTCGCTGTGAAGCAATGGCCGAGGATGTGACCCAGGAACTTTGGAGGGATATAGTGGACTGCGAGTGTTTCTCACTGCCATTGGATGAGTCTACAGACGTGAGTGACACAGCCCAGTTGTGCATTTTTAATCGTATGGTGTTTACCGATATGATTGCAAAAGAGGAGCTGTTAACAGTATTGCCCAGGAAAGAACACACGCGGGGAGAGGACATTTTTCAGTCTTTTAAAAACTTTATTGAGAAAATTTAGCTCCCAGTGTGGAAATTGGTGTCCATCACCACGGATGGTGCACCCACGATGGTTGGCCGCTTGAATGGATTTATTGCCAAGTGCAGGGAGGATGATGCCTTCCCCGACTTCTTCAATTACCACTGCATAATACACGCATGCGCACGTTACGTGCAAAAATCCTCAACATGAGAGAGATAATGGATGTGGCAACAAAGATCGCCTGTTCTATTTGCAACAGATCTCTTCAAAGACGGCTGTTCCGTGTGCATCTGGAGAAGCCAGACTGCGACCACACTGAATTGTTGCTACACACTGACGTGAGATGGCTTAGTCGAGGGAAATTCCTGCAAAGATTTCAAGAGCTCTGTGCGGAGATTAAAGAGTGGCTACTAGACTTGGCATTTTTAACCAATCTGACCAACATGTTGAATGACCTTAATGTTGAGCTGCAAGGAAAAGACGAAACAGTGGTCAATATGATCAGCTCAGTTAATGCGTTCAAACGAAAAATGCAACATCTGGGCTCAAAGCTGCAGCGCCATGATTTGGCAAACTTCCAGAACCTCGTATCAGAACTGGAGAGGCAAGGGATGGCCTATACGCAACTTGACAGTGGACGCTACACAGAGCAGTTTGAAAACATTCTGTCAGACTTTAACAAACGGTTTCAAGACTTTGCTTTATTGGAGCCAGTTGCTACATTCATGTGCTACCCTTTTTGGGAGGATGCTGATGTTGATTTACTTGCATCAGAAATTGCAACACTGTTTTACCTTAACTCGTCTGGAGTGGAGGATGAGATCCTGACACTACAAGCTGACATTGAGCTCAAGTCCAGGGCTCATGGACAGTTTTGGAACTTACTCACAGAGGAAAAGTACCCCAACATGAGGAAATGTGCTACCTCCTTGACTGCATTGTTCAGCTCTACTTATTTATGTGAGTCAGCCTTTTACCACATGAAGATTATTAAATCCAAATACTGTTCCACTATGACTGATGATCATTTGGAAGTGTGCTTGAGGCTGGCTATCAGCAGCTACTGTCCGGACTATGCATCCCTGGCTGACTCCATTCAGTGCAAGTCATCAGCGTGAGGTATGTACTCAATATATATAAATAAATATATGTGTCATGGGGATGCCCCGTGACCTGTAACTTAAATGAGACACAACATAAAGTGCTTGTCCACCTCAGCCACTTTTTACATACCATCTAGCCGGCAGGTGTCTGGGGTTTGGTAATTAGTACCGATGTTGGGTTGAAACATGGTCAGGGAAATTGTATTATGTTTGTGTTACATTAGATCTGGAAGGAAGCCTAAGAAAATATTTGTGTTTCCATTTGATTAATTTGTGTGTTTCCCACCTCTCCTCTAGATTGCACCCAGGAACGGGCAAACCAGTCCCTGCCCAGGTGGACTCCTTTTATGGTCAGGTTCCTGGGGGAATGTGCCAAGTGTAATATAGATGAGGGGGAGATTTAGGAGGCGTTTGGGAGATTTGTGATTTTTTGAGATTGTGAACAGTTGGGATCTATTTTACTCTTTTGATATCTGTAGTGAGTTATTTCTACTGTTCTACCTATAAAACTTAACTATTGGGTATTAGATAAATGAATGTGTTATTGTTGTTGTTATCTTAATTGTTGCATCCTGTGGTAGGAGGAAGCTGCCAGGGGCCCCAGTTTAAAAGGGGTATAGCCCTGAGCAGAGTTGAGGTTATTTTTGATACCTCTAGTTACCTTTTTCCTTCATTTTCATTTTTATTTTGTTTGTTGTTTTCTCTTTAGTTTGGGCCAAGCTGACCCTCACTGTAAATAAGCTGCACTGATCCACTGCTTGGAAAAAAAGGGAAATAAAGAAATTTAGACTGACTCAACAGTTTCAAGGTCCCTTCCTTCCTCCCTTCACTTCAATATGTTTAGCACATTTTAATGTGGGTAGATCAGTTTGACCTGATCATTTTGAAAGTAGCTCACAAGCCGAAAAAGTGTGAGCACCCCTGGTATACAGCATGCAGCACGGGTGGATTCAAGGTGGAGTGCCCCCCATGCCCCCATGCCCCCATTTTTTGAAAAACTGCTGCAGGTGTCCTCTTGGATACCCCTATGGTAAATAAAACATGATAAAGTTCCCTCTAGGGTGCTAATCCTAACTAAATCCTGACTAAGCTGCGTCACCATAAATGCATCACAACTTTCTGTGCGCTGGTGCCCTTTTTATTTTCTCTCCCTTGCCGCTCCAACAGCCTGAGTCCGCCCCTGGCATGCAGGATTTATATCTGACGGGTAATGGATATGTACTACTACATAGGTAATTAGGATGTTCTCTGCTGCAGCCTGCAGTTTGTCATTTAAGCTCATAAGATGTATGAACTTCACATCAAACGCTGTCTGCTGCAGCGTTAGATCATTATGAATCAAGGGAGAGATGCAGCACACAGCCCATGGGTGAGGGAGCCACCGAACTCCTGGCAGTGTTTGGACGATTCCGAGCAGAGTGCAGATATGGAGGTGCAAGCTGTTGACAGCTGTTAGGTCCACAGGGCTGTCTGTGATAAGAGCACTCAGTGTGGGAAGGAGGTAGTGCTGTACTGTACCAAGCACCGACAAGCGTGCACTGAGAGTACATGTGGGGATTAGAAACCATACTGAGAGAGACAGTCTCAACCCACATGGAGAGCAACTATCTGGAGAGCAGGAATGTTTTTTTGTTTTTTTATTTGAGTTTTATGAATCAAGGATCTTTTTTACTAACAAAGACCACACCTATGAACGTTAACGTAATTTAGAAAGGTTTATTGCACGTAATGAATAAATGAAACCGATGTGATGTACTGTAGGAGAGATGAATGGATCGGGAAAGGGTTGAGGGATGAAGGGATGAGGGTCGAGGGATGGGGTAGGGGTCGAGGGATGGGGTAAGAGAGGATGACCGAAAGAAGGGTTGAGGGATGAAGGGTTGAAGGTTGATGAATAAAGGGGTATCAGAAGGAAGGGTGAGGGATGAACGGATAGAAGAAAGATGGGTTTGTTGGCGGATAGATGAATGGATGGAGGGGTTCAACAAGATGGTAAGAAGGAACCGAGTGAGTTGCAAGACTCTGAGGGGGGAACCGTCTCTTCGTATCTCTTGTATAGAGCCCCAGTGGTTCCTGTATTTGGTGGAGAGACGGGGAAAAAGGAAGTTCGGGGGGAGGGATGTGGAAACTGAGTCAAGGAGGGAGTGAACGGATAAGGTGTGCTTAAGTACGTTTTGGGCGGAAATGAGATGAGTGCAAGGTGTGGTCTTTCTGTGGCAGAAGTGGACGGGAAGTGCAATAGCAAACATGAAAGACAAACAGATATACATTGGTCTATAAGATAATCAATGACATGCAGAAAGAAGTAAAACATTTAACTATTAATAAATTACAGGGACAACATTTTTTTCCAATCAGAAAGATGTTTGAATGTCACTGAGCATGTTAAATAATGCACAAAGAAGAAAATATACCATAAACACTCACGTAAAGTGTTTTCCAAGTCAACTTTTAAAAATATTGTCATTGTTCTGTTGTCTTATAGAATACACTTCAATACTTCTTATTGGCGTTTCTTTTTGTTGTCTTTATTTATATATTTGTTGCTGAGGTAATATAGTAGTAATCAAGTTACAAATATTGTGATACTTGGACATGGATACTGACATACCTGGAGCTAAACTAGTACAAGGTGTTTTCAATCCAGTCTTCCACAAATTATTAATTAATTATTAGTAAACAAATAATTTGCATTGGCTAATATGTAATAATAATAATAATAATAATAACTTTATTTATTATGTATATATTCAATGGTAGGAATCAGGATTTCAAACATTTCAGGAGTAATGAGGCAGATACAATCAGACAATTAAAATCAAATAGAAGTGAGCATAAGAAGTGAACAATAAAAGACCCCCATAAATAAACATAAACACTAACACTGAAAAACATATTGCAAATCAACTGCACTGAGTCAAATAAGTTTAGACAATTAAAATGATGACGTGATTAAAAGAATGAAACACCCACTAGTTTATGATAAAAATAATAACTCTTATCAAACATGTGAAGTTTCATTGAGACTGGACCATGTACGTTATGAGGATGTGTTCAGGGTGGGATTGTTACAGAATATGTAATAATAATAAGAATTCCTACAGATACAATAGGGCCTTCGCACGGTCAGTACTCCGGCCCTACTTATAATAAATTAGATGATAGTAATTTAAACGATATCACTGAATCAGTAAGCCTTAGTCTCTCAGGCAGAGAGTTCCAGAGCATAAGGGCTCTTAGTGCAAAAGCACAGCCACCTCTGGCAAATAGGGGTGCAGCAATGTAGCTGGGTGCTGACCCGTGAAGTTCTAAAACTGACTGGTATCCAGTGAAGAGATGCTAACACAGGGCTGATCAGAGGAAACATTATTCCAGCTAAATAAAATTACTGCAAAATATTTACATTGAACATAACTGCAAGTTGTTTTCTGCCGATGCAAAGTGTTTAGTTCACTGTGATGCAGATTGTGTGTTTGGGCTCTTTTACCTGCAGAGATGAGCAGCAGATGTTTGTGTGTGTGATGTGAACATACTGTCTGTTTCAATTGATTTGACTACTGAACTAGTAACCTCAATATCCCCAGACTCCCTTAACAAATCGCAAAGTTTTGAGGGATATTGGATGAAGAGAAACTATATAAACTTTTTCAAACGTTATTTTAACAATGAGACAAATTTCTAACATTGGAAATGTTACACATTACATTATTTCTTACTGAGTTATTTCCCAGCGTGTTAGTTAGATGGCGGTCCAACATCCTCTGCCACCATCCACTGTGAGTGACTGTTGGGCTGACAACCTGTCAGCAGCCTTGCAGGAGAGATGCGAGCAGGATACCCACTTTTACTTCCTCTGGCATTAATGCATCATCTGTGACGCAGACAGCAGATTTTCACACAATCGAAAAAGCAAAAGTAGGTGTCCTTGCTCATAAAGTTCAGCTGTAAAATTCCACAGCGCAGGAACGTCTCTCCTGCAGGGCTGCTGATAGCACAGGTAAAAGTGACAGGCCAACGTTGCTGAACTGAAAAAAGGACAATAATAATGGACACTGACAAAATTCTCAGTATGGTACACCCCTATAGTGTTTATTGGAAGTGAGATCCAAATACAAGTGGTCATTTGAGACCCATTCTAATTCCAGGTGTGGACTGACGTTCTTACAGCTGTCCACTTGAGATTGGATTACCCAAGATGCATGTTAATACCAGTTGTAAACAGGCTCTAGGAGTACTGTGGAGCAAGGTTTTAATGAGTAAGTGAACATTACCCCTGATGGTTTCATGTTACTGTACTAACATATGGTCAATTTCATATCAGAAATAGACCTTTTCCATTGAAAACACTTAAGGCCACACATACCTGTAGATACAGAAGGCACCCATAGAGATTTTTTGTTTAACTTACTGACTTGACACTGAATTAAATGATTGGAAATGTGTCAATATAGGAATAGAACAGTGACATCATTTTGAGATTGAAAATAAAATTTGTTATTGAAACAGAACATTTGTCTTTGAAAGCTGTATTTGAACTGAAAAAACTAATTTTTAGTGGAAGTTCAACATCCTGTTTAACTTGTTTAAACAGTTGCATTTTGGTTAGGTTTATGCTTAGGTCAGCAGCATTCCTGTAAAATGACTTATTATAAAAATTCTGGAAATCCCCTGACCGTAAGGAATCTTGAAAAAAAAAGTTACACATTGAACTTGGAATATGAATAATTCTGTTAGCTGTAGTTCACTGGCATTACAATCACATCACTCTTTTATGAAATCTATAAGAAGTCAGTCAGCAGTGAGGAATAGCCATATCAACAGCAGCCCTGAGCTCAAACCTTTCACACTGACACTGTTGCTATGGTTGCTGGGTCTATGAATGCTGGGATGATGAGCCATACTGTTAATGCCACTTTACTATAAGCTCTTCAAAATACATACAATGAAAGCAAAATCCAAATGAAATTATGTTTCACCAAAACCAGAGAGTATACTGATGATCATCATTACTTATCTTGGAATGAGAACATTTTGATTCATGTCTCACACTGCAAAAGAATCCCAAAATGTTGGTTTTATTAAATAAGCTATTTATTTAAAGACTTTATTTTATTTTCAACAAGAAGCCAGTATCAATGAAACTTATGTGGAAAGAAGAAGCACTGGATGAAGTTGTGCAGGGCTTGAGTAAACAGGGCGTTTGCTGGCACGGCAGCTCTTTGGGACTGCATGCTGTCATGTAAAAACACTTCATTAGTGGATGCTGCTGAAAGATGGACATGGTGCACTGAGGGCAGCATTACTTCCCTCTGCTGCCAGCGGGGCCTTTGATGGGAAATACCTCACTGTTATTTTTACCTTCAACCTCCTCACCCATCCTTCTCACCCCTTCTGGCCTCCACACACACTCCCCTCATCCATCCATATATCATTCCCCCAACACTCCAATTTCTCAAAATACAATACCCTGGCTTGTTTCAGGACTCTAGATTCCTGTGGGGAGAATAATAATAACAATAGGAGTCTGCCAGCTCTGGAGGCGGTACCCCCGACCCCTTCAAAAGCCCCCAACTCAGGTTTGACTATTGAGGAGGCCGAGCTGCATTTTACCCTCTCTCTGCACACAAGAAAGGGGCCATTCATTAAAACAAGTCTTTCTTTTATGCACTCTATCAGTGGCACTGGACCAGAGCCAAGCCAAGACCCTGCAAGGAGCTGTTCTGCCTGCCACCGGAATGTGGAAGAGTGTGTTTTCAGGTGTTTTATGTGTGTGTAGATGTGTGTGCACACACAACATACCTGCTGGTAGGGGCTCGTAACTGGTGAAAGGAAATAAGTGACTTCTCAGTGGTATAAAAAGTAATTGGAGTTCACACTTTTAAATACCCCAGCTCTCTTTGTAAGACCCAGCAGTGCCTGCAGTTTCCAGATTTTCTACACTGATGATGTTTTTTATGTGCTCAGACCTATCGTGACGTCAACCATTGTTTGTCGGAGCCAGCGTAGGTGACGTACTGGGAGTTGAGCTGCTTTTATTGGCTGCATAGTTTTGACTGTCGTAGCAGAAGATTCTTGTATTACAGCTAGACGGTAAAATATGTTTGTGAAACGATTTTAGGCGAGAAATACTGGAGGCAATGCATTAACAGAATATTGCTTCTTTTTTGATCAGCACTGGCTAGTTTGACAGTTTGATCTGAGTTTGGTTCGTTGAGCTGGATGGACTCACTGAAAATGACTGGTCAATCACAATATTCTTTTTTTGGGGGGGGGGGGGGGGTTTTTTTTCTTTTGGGTGGGGTTTTTGTTTTCGCCCCCGGCCCCTGGGGCCCATTTTTATTTTTCTTTATAAAAAAAACTGAACCTATTCTTTTGCCGGGGGGTGGGGTGGGGGGGTTGGTTTTTTTTTTTTTTTTTTTTTGGTGGGGTTTTTTCTTTATTGGGGGGGGGGGGGGGGAGGGGGGGGTGTGGGGGGGTAGTATAAAGGGGGTTGGGGGGGAAAAAAGAAAAAAGGGGCTATACAAGAAAAGGTCCATTTACCATATGGCTACATAGCCTGCTTTATTGTCTATTTTACTCTAAATGGGACCATCATTTACTAAATGAACACCATGCTGTATGGAAGCAGAATGAAAGGAGAGATTGAGACCATAAACTTATCAGGAAACTGTTTTACTGAACTCATAAATTAAGTGAGAAGTAGGTTCATTTCTCCATAAGACTACACACTATATCCCATGTCTTTTTATTGCAGCCAACAGAGCTTCCCCCTGGTGGCCATTACATAGAATGCGGGTTTAAGACACTTCCACATCGGTTTCACTTCACAAACCCGGAAGCTGTCCATTGTCTATACTGTCATTGGCTCAGACTGGACACAACACAAAGCAAGGCGGCACAAGTGCACAGGAAGTTAATGTAAAGTGAGTAAATGACTCCCAAGAAAATGTTTTGGAGAACTCTGCAGTTCCTCTCAAAGGGTACAGCCTGCAGTAAAGAAACAACATTCCACAAATAAAATCATATGGAGAATCCACATGAAGACCAAGTAAACAGGTAGAGAATAAAATAACGAGTCTAAAAGCTATAAACTACTGTATGTGGCCATGAAAGCAGACTATACTGTGGTTCCAAACCAGTCAGGTTTATTTTCAAATTGTTTCAAAATAGAAGTATCTGAGTAAACCTAAGTATTAAATCTACTACAATTTGCAACAATTTAATACTGATACCTATGTGTGGTGTAATTAAGAAAGTTACAAGACTGTTTAATGTAGAATGCCTTTATTTTGAAGGTGTGTGTTTTGTAATTCTGATTTCCTGTGGGTGGGGTCATTGGCAGTTGGTCATTTTGAAGAAGCACATGTTGTAGTTAATGCCATCTCTATCCATCCATCTTTCGTTCGTTCATGGGGTATCCAGTGAGTATATTTAATTTAATAATTTAAGACCCAATTTAGGAACAATATTTTTTTTATTTTGTTTGTTTTGTGCTGAATTTATTTATTTGTTTGCCTACCTGTATCTTAATTAAGACATTTGAAGGTGCAACCTGTAAAGGGGAAATAAATACTTTATTTATTAATTAATGGTAATACAGAAAATACTTACCTGTATTTTCTTATGTGTTTATTTCAGTTTTACCTTTTCTTCATTAAAATTACCTGCCAAGTACAACACATCGCCTGTCTATTTGAGGAAAACTTTTTGAAGGAACGAGTTTAGCTTGCTGTTTCATGTTAGATGAGAGCAGTATACTATGTATCAGAGATTCACAACCGCTTTGGTGTCAGGCCCCAAATTCATACACATCATGCTACAGACCCATATTTGATAAGATGTAGAGTGAAACATATTCATTTGTATACATTTTCTAACTAACTTCTAGTCAGTAAAATAATACTCAAATTAAATTCTTCCCCATTTTTCAGGGGACCCCAGGGAACCCATGGTTGACAACCACAGCTATATACAACCTTTAAGCACAACAGACCATCACCTAGAATATTGGCATAGTAATATCTATATAGTTATTATTAGTGTCTGAATCGGGTCAGATTCCCCTTGAAAATAAATTAAAGAAGGTGTTAGAAATACTACCGCTTATGTCCGCTTTGGGCCTGCCAAAATCAACACAAAATGAAAGTTCATTGTGCTACTTTCAAACAGTAACAGGCCTTTCTACTAGAGCTAGACAGATCCATCAGCCAGTTAATGTGCGACACTGTATAATAGTGTTATGTGTTACATATATGCCAGCTTTCCATGGATGAAATAACCTGCATTGAAATCTGCCACAGTGAATGCAGGGAGCATATGATACAGCAGCAAATGTTGGACATTTGTGTAATAAGGTTTGCATTTGATTTGAAGGCTGGCTCATCTTGATGGATGGCGCGTATGTGTGCAAGTCAACTCTGATGGTTAATATCTCGCAGACGTCAGCTGAGCTGCTATCATCTGACTGCAGTGCTTTATTGTGAATTGCTGCTGTGCAGAAGATTTACTATACTATACAGTGACAGCTGCTGTCAGAGTGAGTGTGATTGTTTTCATATTGTCCTCTTCAACAGGACGCACAATATAGTTCAAAATAAAAAAAATTGCATTTGATTTGAGTCCATACAGGGACCGTCACTTGGATGGCAATTGGGGGTGGATTGTTGGGGGCTGATGTAAAGTAATAATTGTCATGATACATATTTAAAGTTGCTCAAATCAGTAGACTATCTTTATATTGAAGCAACATAAGAATGGTGGTTTTTTTTGCAATTTGGCAGCCCACAGTACAATTCACTTATACAACACAGTATACGGACAGCTGTACACGTTACATTACTTATGATAAAAAAAGCCAAATATCAAGCAAGTACAACAATACAAGACATACAGTAGCAAGCCATCTAAATGGTAATGCCATATTCACCTGTTCACACACATTCATACAGTGCACAAACAGAAACTAACTCATTCATTCTCATTCATACACTGATCCACAGCATCAGGAGTAATTTGGGGTTCAGTATCTTGCTCAAGACACCCTGGCATGCAGTGGGAGGAGCTGAAGTTTGAAACCATCTGATTAGTGGACGAGCTGAGCTACAGCTGCTGCAGCTAACATTACTGACTAGTCTTTACTTCAGCAAGCCCTTGCCAACGATTAAAACCCAGTCTCCTTTTCTCTTCTCTTAGCTTCCTCCATGAATCTTCCTCTCTTCGTCGCCGCCATATTGGACCGGGCAAGACTGGCCTGTAACAAATTCCAGCCAACCAGGGACCTGCGTTTTTTGGATAAAAAACATTAAAAGGTTTACATTTCTCAGCCAAGTCATTTTTATATTCAAAGGTTTATAGCTTCTACTGGCTGTTATAATATTGTTGTGTTTGGAGCTTTTTGAAGTGAGTTAGCAGCTCGCAGCCAGCTCTCGTCTGGATGTACATGGGTGAAAAACACAGTGGACAGTGGATCTTCCGTTGAACTTTACTTAACTTCGGCAGGTGAGTATGGCACAATATGTCATATATATATATTATTGAATAACTGTTATTGCTGTATGTGTTTTCTGGAATAATAACAAGAAATATGGTGTTATGCTGAACACGGATTATACACTCAAAAGAGTTTGTAACAAAGTGTAATATTTGTTTATTGTTTATTTTGTTCAAGATGGAAGCAGAAAATGCTGTGTAGCGATTATCAGCCTAAAGTGATAGTTTTGCAGTTTGCAGAAAATCTTTATTAAATGTGTAGCACCAGTTTGAGCCGGTGTGACATCATTCTGCGCATCACTACAAGTACAGAACATACATCTGTTTACATCAATGAAGACAGTTCTGCTGGGCTGTGGGCTTGGACAGAAAACCGCTACTTAGCTGGCACATCCATGCGATGAGCTGTGAGCACCACCGCTCAACCTGAACTACACTGACTCTGTAACTCTTGTTGAGTCTTGTTATGTTTTCCTGTGTGATCATGTTAGTTTTCCTAACCAATCAACATAGTACATTTAACAAAGCAACACTCTGCGAGGAGAGGAAGGAGAGATGCACCTGTGTATTATGATCTACCTTACAATATTGTATCTAAAGCCTGTCACCATCTATCTACGAGGTGTTGCACCAAATACAAGTTGCAAACTGTGGTTCACTTGAAGCCTACCTAGATTTCCTTGCATTCAATAAGCAAAGACCTTGTAACAAGTAATACAAATCACTTCAATTCCTAGTAATGTCTATTTGTGGAGCATTTGACTTATCTTAGGGAGATAGTCAAAATGGTCAATGAATTTAGTAATTGAAGATAGTTATCACTTAATACATTATTATGAATGGCGTATCAACAGTTAATTACTAATAATACTACCAGGGATTTGTGTTTTTAATTGTTTTTTAATTTATGTTATTTATGATAGGCTATACATGTGAGAAAGTAAATACTAAAATGGGGATGGGGGCCCATTGAGTATTGTGATAACCTGGCAAGGCAGCTGGACTTGTGAGATCACAAATCACGATTCAATCAGTGTCCTTTGAGGAAGTACTGGCAGCTACAGGGGTGAGACACAACAACGGCTGCTAAAGAGGGTAGCGTACATTCTGCTAGCCTCAGTTATATCAGAACTTGAGAGTATTTCTTCATTGGAAGAAAAGCAAGCGGAACGGAAGCTTTTCTTGATGGAAAAGATGTTTTTGCCATTGTCCTGACTGACTTTGGTAAGAGCCTGACTATGTTATATGTTTTGTTGATCTGATTGGTTGGGTGAGGGATAGGGTAAGGGTTAGCTCTTGATAGACGGTGACAGACAGATGGTTTATCCAATAATCTGCCATGTGTTTGACAGACCCCAAGAGAAAGCAGAGGATTAGACTATGGGAATGTCTTACACATATCATTACATAGAGAAGCTGTCCCTCCTGGCGAAACAAATCATTTTGCCTGTTTAAGCAGTAGGAGTGGTAGCCCTGGGGCCGGGACTTTTAAGGCCATGTTTAATGCTCTCCTGTCTCCACAGCGTCATGCTGTAATCTGGGGTTGCGGGGGCATTTAGCTATGGCAGATAAATAATGATCACAGAGGGGGTGATTTCCTAATGCTGATGTATGGCCGTGACGGGACAGGTGCTGGCTCCACAGCTTCCCAGCACCATGTCAATTAATCTCCTCTGTCATGTGATGAACCAGGCGTGAATTACCTAACACTTCCTCAACAGCACAGTCCATAAACTGTTGATTAGACACACACTCACACGCAGGGCATGTATACTTCTGTCTGGCTGGATACAAATTGCTATATGAACTTGGTTTATTTCACCTTTGTGCATCCTGGGAAAACTGATGGAGGTTTTCCAGCAACCTTTACACCCACAGTCATTCAGACTGGAAACTGTCTCATGGTCTGCATTAGCAGATGGAATTAATGACCATCAAAAAACTTCCAAGGTCAAGAATGAGCGTTCATGCTTAAGAATAAATTTGTTATAAACAGGAATTATTCTTTATGAGGATAGTTTTACTGATACAGCTTCCCTTGCCTGAATTTTCTCTCAGGGATTCGAACAGCAATAAGAACAAAAGTTTGTTCTCTAGCCTCTAGGATACCCCCAAAACATTAAATACATGCTTACAAAGACATGAGGAGCTTCCATTGTGTCTTTATCCCTATTCTTCATAGAAAATTAAACCAAACATTTAGGGGTGCTCTGACTTATGCAGTTCAGTCAGCCAACTCACGTTTGAAATGTTTATTACAGCAGTATAGCATATTTAGATTTTGGCGTCTAGGCTCCGACCTCGTCACTCCCCGCAGATATGTTTACATAGAGATATTGGGGAGTGATGAGCAAATACCTTAAACCCCCAGTCGGAGCCTACAGGTGGATGCTGGGGAGGTGGTGGGGCTTACAGCGCAGCAGGCAGCAATACTGATGCAGGGCAACAGTGGCATTGACAAAGCAGAGAGAGAGCTGGGAAATTGTGCAGTTTAAATAGACCGCCAGATTGAAAGGGTGCGCTTGGTTAGTGATTATGGTTGTCAACCATAGCCATGTCATGTGTGTATATCAGCACAGCCTGAACTAGCTCGCAGGCTTCGCTCCATTTGTGGCATGAAGTATGTGTCTCAGCTTTCCAGTTATACTGTTTAGGGACCCCAATATGCAGAAATATTTAAATACACTAAGTAAAAATAACACATTTATACCAAAATGTTTTTATACCTTCAAAACTGCATGGGACTAGCATAAAGTTGGAATGTCTGCAAAGGGAGACTTGTGGGTACCCATACAAGCCAATTTCATTTAGATAGCTTGAGGTCAGAGATCAAGAGATCCCTTTGAAAATGGCCATGCCAAAACATTGCCTAACTATGGAACATTATGCATTGCATAACGCCATCTGGCTTCATATGATACCAGTATCTTCTGGCTTCAAAACCTAGCCCGGTACAGCATCTGAAAGAAAAGAGTGGAAGAGGTAAGGATAATTGGGTGTCACTTGGGGTGTATATGCGCAACATCTGTTTTCCCTGTCCCAAGTTTTTTTTGTGATATTTTTCCTTGTCCAAATCAAGGGTCTAAGGATAGAGGGTTTTTTATGCTGTACAGATTGTAAAGCCCTCTGAGGCAAATTTATAATTTATAATTTTGAGCTATGACATGTCAAAGATAAAATGGTCTACATTTGCAGCTATATATGTTCAGTCTCAACCCGAAACGCAAAGTTCACCACACTGAGTGTGAAACAACATTTCCTGCAGTCCAAACTCTTCCCCAGTCGACTTGTCGCCACAGAACTACCTGATTCAAACCATATGTGAGTCATCTGAAGGAGCGAAGCCTCCATTAATCTCGTTACTCGGCCCGGAGCCACCTGACAAAGAATTATCTCGCTGGGTTCAACCCTCTAGTAAATAATTGGAGCAGAAAGTGATCCTACCTCATTAATATAGCCTGGATTAACATCAGTCACTGGCCAACTTACTGTAGAAGCTGTGCAGCCTGATGTGAGGCAAGGGTGTGAAAAAGACAGCCTGACAGTGGAAGCTGCTGATGAGCTGGACCTTTGTTCAGACTCCTCTGAAGAAAAGGAACACTTTGTTCCAGAGCAACAAAATTCTGCTCAGATTGCTATACATTTGGACAGATGTTGATTCCTGATGATTTCACAACCCCCTTGTTAAAAAAGATTCTTGATTAAGCTGCTTTTAGTAGTGATTTTAAGTGGCACAAACTTATTTTTGTAAGTTACAATCCTGATATAATAACCTTTGTTTTTTATACAGTACAAAAAAATTCCAAAATTAAGTCATTGTCACTTAAAATTCCTAAATCTACTTGATCAAGAATGTTTTTTTAACTTCCAAAATTAAGGTAGTTTTACTTTAAAATTTTGATGTAATCAAATTTCTTTTTAGTTAAATTAACTTATCTTGTTTTAAATTGTAGTTAGCTAGCATTAGCACAACATGCAACCAAAAGTGCCTTACGACGTGGATACAATTACTGTTTCTGCATACAAGTGTCTGTAATGTTTATTGTACAAGACAGTAGTGTTTACACTGTCATGTCAAAATTATACAAGACAAGCATATCATTTTTGTAAAAATTCATAATGGAGGTTATTTCTAACTCTGTTACACAAGTACTGTTAAGTATGAGTATCAAACGAGTAAAAATTGTTTACAGCAGTAGCGACATTGATGTATGCAAGCAATGGGCCAAAGCGGTGTGTATGTATTTATGTCTGTGCCTCTAATCACCACTTATTGAAGATCAGCCTTAAGTACACTTCGACACAGAGCGTGAGAAGGAGGTTATCAGTGAAAAGGAGGATAGAGAGTGGGAGGTGAAGCAGGGTCAAGGGGCACTGGTGAGTGGATGATAAGAATCCCATCCCTACTTAAGACCGGAAGAGACCCTGCTAACTCAGCAGGGAAAAGACAATCCAAGTGCTTAAGACAAAGTGCTGCACGAAGAACAGGAAATGTTGGTTGATTTTATGGCTAACAAACTATAATTTATAGAATTTATCATTTACTCTCGGTTCCTGCAGCCCTGCAGTAGCAATTCCTGATTCCCTCAGGAGTCAAATTCTAACAGGCAATTATTCTTATTATTATTATACTCTGCAATTATTAAAATAATACATTCATATATTAACAAATCTATATTGACAGGCTTAAGGAAGTAATATAGATAAATATATGGGGGAGGGAAAAATAAATTTTAAATAAATAAATATAAAGAAATAAAAATAATAAAAATAAAGAAAATAATAAAAATACATAAATAAATAATAGTAAATAAATAACATTGGTGATGGTGGTAATGATGATGATGATGATTGTGATGGTAATGGTGATTGTAATAGCGATTAATATAATTATAATAATGATTGTGGTTGTTATTATTATTATTATTATTATTATAATTATTATGTAATGTGGTTCTGATCTACTAACAAAAGATTTGCGGTTTGTGGAGATTTTCCGTAGTTCTGGAAGATAGTAATCCAAGATGGTCAGAAACTCAACGTCGTGTTTGGCGTCTTTAGAAACACCACATGTGAAGTTACCCGCAACGTAGAGAAGAGCGTGATACCTTGGCTGTAATATCAGTACTTGCTCTCCTATGGTGGCTCTCTTTTATGAGTATCTTAACATGTACATTCAGAATTCAGTCAGAAATAGATTGGTATATAGTCGTCCTCAGTGGCGGACTGGCCATCGGGAGCACTGGGACATTTCCCGGTGGCCTGGCCTGGATTGCCGATGGTCGATACCAAAGGCTCGGTTCGGATCGCGCTTGATTTTTAAATAAACAATCCGTTGTGCGGCTCATTAGGGTATCTGCTTTGCTGAAGCTCACACAGACTGAGCAGCAACGTTGGGCACAAACACAGCCCCTCCTCTCTTTTTCTGAGGCTCTCTGTCACAACACTGCCGACACACACACACACCAAGTTTATGGGGTGCCGTTTGTAAAGCAGCTCACGCTGAAAATAACAGCAACATTTTGTCACATTTAGCTTCAAACAATGTTTAAAAAACTAGTATGAATTTTTGAGGGTCACTTTTTTTGCACATTTACAACAATATTTGTCAACTTAGAGATATTTTAAATAGTTAAATCCAAATATTAAATGTTACGCCTAAATGTTAAATCTAAATCTAAATCTAAATGTTGAATCTAAATGTTAAATCTAAATCTAAATGTTAAATCTAAATCTAAATGCTAAATCTAAATCTAAATGTTAAATCTAAATGTTAAATCTAAATCTAAATTTAAATGTTAAATCTAAATGTTAAATCTCAATATAAATCTAAATGTTCAATCTAAATGTTTCGGGTGAAACTAAATATTTAACTAATATGCAAATTCAAAATGCAGGTAACCAGAAGTACCAAAATAAAAGCTTGAGGAGGTCAGTGTGTGTTTATAGTGTCAAATAACAAATAAAAACCATCTCAATGGACTCTTGGACATGGATTATCGTGATAATAACTACCTAAAATAAAAAACACGTTTGGAGAAACTGTATTTGAAGAGTACTTTGAGTTTTTAGTGTCACTTTGATGAAGGGTGCAGGACTTATGACCTGTAGCCACTATTGCCAGCCACGAGGGGGCTCACTTTGACTAGGGTGGCCATTTCCTTCACATCAAAAAGGAGGACACTTTGCATACACAGGGACACGCAAGCAGATATTTGGTGTAAGGTGCATACACATACCACATAGCTAACAATAAATATACAAGCTACAGCTCATGACAACGTGCCCTTCCAATTCAGATTACATAGGTCTAATAAACATCATACAGAAGTATTAGGGCCAGACTTTTTTTTTAAGTCATAATATTATTTCTACAAGAATAAAGTCGTAACATTACGTGAAAAAAGTCATAATATTAGGTCTACGAGAATAACGTCGTAACATTACGTGAATAAAGTCATAATATTGCGAGAATAAAGTCATAATATTACGAGAATAAAGTAGTAATTTTATGAGAACTGTCAGCAAAACTGTTTAACGACGAAATTATCAATACGTTAGCCTACCTGTTGACTGTACGGTACGACTGAGACAAACAGCGGCTGCTGGGCTCAGGCTGAGGCTGCTGTTTGGTTGAGCTGGTCACGTCAGATCTTGATAACTCTATCGAAGCTTTTTTCTCATTAAAACGAATTCTCGTAATATTATGACTTTATTCCCGCAATATTATGACATTATTCTCGTATTATTACGACTTTATTCTCGTAGACCTAATATTATGACTGTATTCTCATAATATTATGACTTTATTCTCGTAATATCTCCCCAAATTTTTTTTTTTCTTAGTCTGGCCCTGATACTCCGTCGTACCATCCAGTAAAATCAGGGAAATTATATTAAGCATCATTCTACTTCAGTGTACGTTCCAGCCCTCTGCAAAGCTCTGTCAAATCATCCTAACAGATGCTTTGTTAATTACCTCATCACCGGCTTAGTTCAAGGATTCCTAGCAGGTCTATGCTGGCTCCCAAAAGTGACCCATATCTGTAAAAACTTGCAGTCCACCTGAAGTCGGCTATTGCAGAGCCAGAAGTAGTAGAGGATCTTCTTTTTGAAAGCAGTTATTTAGGAATACATGTTATAGTATTTTCATATTGCCTGTTTGCACCGTGGGTCCAAGAGGACTGAAATTTCATCTGTGCTGTATGTTGTGCATGTATAGCATATTTGACAATAAAGCTGACTTTGACCAAAACGGCAGGTGACGTGATTTAAAAGCATCAAAGTCGGCATAAGGAGGTGGAGGGGTGGATGGATGAGTCAAACACAGGACTTCGTGTCCCATGTAAAACCAAATGTAAAAGTTCAGTTATTTTAAGTTTTAAAGGACCAGTGTGTAGAATTTAGTGGCATTTAGCAGTGAAGTTGCAGATGGCAACTCCCTCTTTATCCTTCCCTTCCAAGCTCAAAAACAGGCTTCAAAACATGAAACAGCCCTATCTATAGCCAATTTTTGGTTCACCCATTCGGATCTATTGGCAGAAATGGAATATAATATATATAATTATAACATAATACCGGTTGCCCAATCCAAATTTCCCAATACCAATGCTTTGGGACCTAGGAATGAGACACAACAATCAGCTATCTTTTTGGCTCTGATTGGTTCTTTTGTTGGCCCGGTGGATTCTTTGAAATGCCTTTAGGACAGGGGTTTTCAGAGTGTGGGATAGTGGGCCTCCCCTAAGAGAACTCAAAAGCAGCCGCCCCCCAATTATTATTACTTTTATTAGTGTTATTGATGTTGCTTTGTATGTTCCACGCAGGCTTAAAAACAGGTTTCAACAATAAATGTCATACACATCTTTATTTTTTTAACATCTTAAACATGTCTGTATGTTCTTAAACATATTTTTAAAACATTTTAAACATCTTTATCTGTGTATGTGCTCATATATTTTTTTTCACAATCTCTGTTTGTTCTTAAAAAAATTTTAAAACACACTTTTACATCCTATGTTTTTAACATCTTTTTAAAACACATTTTTATATCCTATGTTTTTAACATCTTTATGTGTTTTTAAACATAGTTTGAATACATTTAAACTGTTAAAAAACATCTTCACTTAAAAAAAACACAATTTAACTTTTCAACGTATTTTTTAAACACGTGCACTCATCCGACGTTATCCCACATTAACACTTACATAGTGGGCTGAAACACTGAAAATGATCTCCCCTCCCCATAAATCCTTAATATAATAATAAACCGATTGCAAATCTTGCCACCTTATTTTGCTCACCCCTATTTTAGTGGGAACAATGAGTCTGTGCCTTTGATGCACACAGGCGGTTGATGCGGGGATGCGCTGTAGAAAGAAATAAATGCAGATCATCCTCTACCCGCAGCTGTGACCGGTACTTACTTTTAATCATTGTCAATGCGGAAAATCCACACTCACACAGGTAAGTGGAGGTGAAGGGGATTAACACTTTTACAGCCTTTTGGTGAGGTGGGGGAACTCAGTCTCCACAGACAGTTAGAAGTGTGCAAGTGACACTTTACTAATCTTTTAGTCCATATTAGAGTTCAGCTGGACAAGGGCCTCCTCCTCTTGCAGGGTCAGTCCATCACGGGGTGTCACTGGGAAAGAGAACGGATTTCTCACTCACTGATTTGCCAAGGTGTCCTCTCCAAAATAGTCTCCAAACTGCTCACGCAACCCCTTCAAATGTGCATTGACCACCTGTTGTACACAGTCCAGTTGCAGTCCTGTCTTCTCCACAACATCCTCCAAGGTTGGGAACATTTCCAGCAAGCCCCATTCAACACGAGCGCACCACAGGTCCAACTTTTTCCTGAATGCAGAGACTTGATCGTGTGCCAAAAAGACATGGCACTCTTTGCCTTGCAGAGAAGTGTTCAGTGTGTTTATCCGGTCGAAGATATCAGACAGATATGCCAGCATTGCAACCCACCTTGCGTCCTTCCTCCATATGCTTCACCAGTGGGGAATCCATTTTGGCGAGGAAGGGGAGGACTTCCTCGCGCAGATCACACAAGTGGGTGAGGACCTTCATCTCATTGCAGAGAATAGAGAAGAGACAGGCATTCATGGCACGATTTAATTAGGTTTACAATTTTTACTGCCTCATCCAGGACCACGTGCAGCTCTTTGGGCATCCTCTTTGTTGCCAAGGCCTGGCGATGGATAATACAGTGTGACCAAACAGCGGCGGGCGCAACCGTTTGCACCTGTTTTACTAGACCGCTGTGGCGGCCTGTCATTGCCCTCGCACCATCAGTACATATTCCACAACAGTGGCTCCAGTCAATATGATTGTCCTGAATGAAGTCATTCCAAGCCTTAAAGATTTCTGCTGCTGTAGTGCGCGCTGGCAGAAGATGGCAAAACAGAAACTCCTCCTGGACACTGAGCTCTTTAATAAAGCGCACATACACCATCAGCCGTGCACAGTTAGCCACATCGGTGGACTCGTCCAGCTGAATGGAGAAGAAATGGCTCTCACGTATAGCGTCCAGCACCTGCTCCTTCACATCAGCTGCCATGTCGGAGATGCGGCGCTGGATGGTGTTGTCAGACATCGGGATGGCATCCAGCTTGGCAGCAGCAGCTTCGCCCATCATTACACATATCTTTGGCAGCAGGGAGGAGCAATGTCTCACCAATGTTGTGGGTTTTCCCGTCTTGGCAATGCATAACGCTATGCGGTATGATGCCTTGGTTGCCTTGGTATTTACAGTTCCAAATGTCTGGATGGCTTTCTTCTGTGACCGCAATTCATAATGCTTCCTATCAAAAAACTCCCGCGGCTTGGTTGTTAAACTTTAGTACTTAGTTTCAATATGGCGCCGGAGTTTACATGGTCACATACTGTCGTTAGCTAGCACCTCGTTGCAAATGACACACTGGCAGCGGAGCATCATCAGGACCAATGAATAAAAAACCTAACTTTAAATAATAAGGGTCATACTTCCTCCGTTTTCTGCTCGCCTCTGTGTCCACTCTCATTTTCACCTGAGGTACTAAAAATCGATCCATTTTGATACACTTCCATTGTTGCCAACTCCTCAGTAAGGAAAGTAGCTAAAAGTCACCAGAATTAATTTGCATAATGTAACCGCATGTAATGGACGCTGTAGGAGAGAGGAATAACGTCACGGGAGAGACAAAAAGTGGGTAAAAAACCCCTAAATTTAATACATTTTCATTTTTTAATGTATTTTTGGTGAGAGTGAGTGAAGAAACATTTACATTTATACCCTGCTCTGTAAGCCAGGGCGGGAACGGCGGCCATGCGCACGCGCAATTCATTTGCAGCCTGGACGCGGAGTGGTGTGTGTCCTCTCTGCTCTGACTGCAGGCTGGGACTGCTGCGCGAGGCTACTGTGAGACTGACCACCTGTGAGTGCTTTTGGACGGGGGAGGGGCTCATGGCAGCACCTGCTGCTCGTTGAGCACAGTAACTGCAGAGTGATACATGCTTTCACGTCAGAGTCTCCAAACACCACAAAAGTCTCCAATAACACCAGAAAAAGTCGCTAGATTTGTCGCTAGTCGCTTTTGATAAAAAAAGTTGCCAGGAGGATTTGGAAAGTCGCCAGATTTAGAGAGAAAGTCGCCAAGTTGGCAACACTGTACACTTCCTTCCTTTTTTTCCCCGGTGTATTTTTTCTCACACCGCTGAAGCCCCCCTGGGGAGGCGTGCCTCACACTTTGAAAACCGCTGCTGTAGGAGAACAAAGAACAAGGAGGAGCCAGAGTCTGATGTACTACTGTCAGGATGTAGTGAAAGTTTCAGCAAAAATGACAAAAAGTTATTTTTATAAAAGTTACCTACTGCAGCTGGTTATGGGCACACGGCTGTGTGGGAGTTTCCAAGCACACTGACTATTTTGGTTCATGTATGTGAAGAAGCACAAGTGAGCGTCATGGAATGTAAATCAGCGGGTGTGGTGATTAATAAATAGACTCTCAGCCAGTCACCAGCAGTGGTCTCATTGCTCCCAAAACAGCTGGTGAAGCATGAAACCACTCAACAAATAAAAAAAACATTGTTTTAACTATGTTAACTTCTTAACTTCTTTGTCCCCTGGTAGCTGACATTTAGTGCAGAGCTTACAATATGCAGAGTGGAATTATAATATAATTCAACTGATGAAGCTTCTCTTAAATGTCAACTTGTTTTGATTAAGTACAACAGGTTCTCCATTCTAGTCTTGGTTTTTTCATTGCATTTTAAAGGGTGAAGCCACCCTTTTGTTTCCTCGATTGTGTCTTTAACTTTTGCACTACACAGTTTGTCAGTCTAAAGACCCAGCTTACTTTTCAAAATCAGGTTTGAAGGAGCTCTACGTATAGATATCTTTGGAATGTCGATGCAGAAGGGACCTGCTCCATGCTGAAAAGTTCTCCAGGTAACTCAATAACTCACCCTAGGCTAATATAATATGCAAAACATGTCCTGTTTTCATTGCATGATTGGGCTTCATTTCCATCAACGATTAATTTCCAGGTGTTTTTCTCATCCTCCCTATTCAGAGGTTCACTGCTTTGATTAGCTGTGTTCCATCAGAGTTAAAAATGTCTGTCAGCTTAGTTTCTTTATTTTGGATTGTAAATCAACCGTCATTTCCATGTGGCATTAAAAAGCCTTCAAAAATAGTTACAATACAATCAGCATTTTTGTATTACTAAACCAATGGATCAGATAGCTGTGTCTAATAACCAACACAACTATTCAGTTTTCCTCAGCTCTTTTTAGGCTAATCAGACCAGTGGTTCCCAACCAGGAGGTCAGGACCCCCATTAGGGGTCGCCCAAGCTTCATGGGGGGTCACAAGGGTCGCCTCCTTGATTTCAAGGGGTGTAAGAAAACTTTAAAAAATATACACAGTAGGCCTTTATCTATTTGCCCATAGCATTTTGTTTTAGTTCTGTGAAGAAAAGTAAATGTAAATTGTTAGTAAATTGTCTAACAGAACAACGGCCAAACGCTGGGGACAAGAACACACTGCATTCGTCAGAAAGCCTATTAAATATTTATGTTTTTTAAAGTTTTTAAATGTGTGTGTACATATATACAGGGACGGCTGGTATATATGGGCTAACAGGGCCAAGCCCTCCCTATCTTTTACAGTAAAGATGAAAAACTATTATTAAAAACCTTAGAACATATTGTTCTGAATTTTGGTGGAACCTAGAGCAGCAAACAGTGAAAGAAAATAACCCGGATATATTCATATGCTGCCCATTTGGGCTAAATTCATTCAGCCCAAAGGCTACTGACCTTCGACCAATCACAGCGCAGTAGCTACAGTACAGTGACCTTCGACCAATCACAGCGTAGTAGCCACAGTACAGTGAGAGTAGTTTGTAGTAGAACGTGGAGAGCGGGAAGTGAGCAACTGTAGTTCAGTCAGCCAACTCACGTTTGAAATGTTTATTACAGCAGTATAACATATTTCGATTTTGGCGTCTAGGCTCCGACCTCGTCACTCCCTGCAGATATGTTTACATAGAGATATTGGGGAGTGATGTGCTACAGGTGGATGCTGGGGTGGTGGTGGGGCTTACAGTGCAGCAGGCAGCAATAGCTTACAGAGCAGCAGCAATATGGATGCAGGGCAACAGCGGCATTGACAGAGCAGAGGGAGAGCTGGGAAATTGTGCAGTTTAAATAGACCGCCAGAGTGGAAGGGTGCGCTTGGTTAGTGATTATGGAATAAGGCATGTCATGTGTGTATATCAGCGCAGCTCGAGTTGACTGCCTGAACTAGCTCGCAGGCTTCGCTCCATTAATGGTGGCATTAGCATGAACATGAACGAGGTGGATTATTTACTTTCTAATCAATTTTCTTTAAAGGAAAAATTGGAAGTGCAGAGATTGGGGACACATCATCCAAACAATGTACAAATAACACAAAAGGACAAACGACAAAATTGTAACTTTTGTGTTACGTGGTTTCAGTGACTGGCTAACAGCAAGTGTAGCTAGGAATTCACTTTTCTGTTTCCCATGTCTTTTTGGAGGAGACACGGCTTGGACCCAACAAGGAATTGTGGATTTAAAACACTTATCCAACAAAATTAGGAAACATAATGCAGCACGAGCCACATTGGAAATAGCGTAAAGCTGTCATTGCTGGGTAAAGTGAACATCGCCTGTCAGCTTAATGAGGGCCACCGCACCGCTGTACAGAGACACAACGAGCTGGTAAAGAAACACAGGCATTCACTATCACGGATTGTTGACTGTATTACATTTTGTGGGGACCATGAGCTCGCCCTGTGGGGGTCCAATTAATCTCCCACCATACTCCAGCAGCGACCAGTTCTCTTTTTTAGACAGTCAATCAGCCGATCACCTGTCAAACACACAGGTTGCCAAGTACGCGTCTAAGACCACAGACTCAAAACGAGACAGGCCCTGGAGAATTTTGGTCAAGCAGTCAAAGGCTCACTTTGAGAAAGCCAGGCACTTGGTGTCTATCAAACTCTTTGACCCTGAACTCTTTCCACTGTTTAAGAACACTTTCCCGCAGAAGCGACATTGCATGTGAACATTACCCAATGATCTGCAGAGAGAAACTGAAAGGTGAGCTGATGGTGATGTACAACAGTGTGGAGTTTGCGGGCCTAACGTCTGCAATGTCACTTTTGAGGATGCTGACTGAGAACAATCTTCAGAGCACTTTTTCTGAAACACTGAAAGTAACACAAATCGCGATCACAACCCCCATGACATCTGCAGAGTCAGAGAGGCGTTTCAGTACACTGAAGAGGATCAAATCCTTTCTTCGTAGTACAATGGGACAGGACAGGCTAAACGCACTGGCTATGCTGTTCATTGAGTGGGACTTCATCCAAAAGTCAGCAGACTTCATGACATGGTGATTAACCTGTTTGCGTCACAGAAAGGCCGTCGATGTGAGGTGCTTTTTAAATAAGGTATGCCCAAGCTCTGAAACAACTCTCTCTTCTACAAATACTGTTATTTTTGCTTTGGTTTTGTAGATTTATGTTTGGTTCATGGTGTTGCAAATTGTTGCTGGTACTTTTCTATAATGTTGCTGTGGCGCAAATGGCATGTGTTGATGTGTACAGAGGAGAGAGAGAGAGAGAGATGTTTTTGTAGTATACAATGTTGTTGCTGTAAATCACCACCAGCCGTCACTGCGTATATACATACACACATACACACATAATACAGACCAGAGAGAATTGTACAAAAAGTTCCCTAAACAGGAAATAAACTCCTCTTAATTCATCCAAATCACTTATCACTATTACTATTTGGGTTCATTGTAGAGTTTTGAATATAATCTGAAACATCCATAAAAATGTCACTTTGTCAGGGGTGACCAGTTTACTCAACCATAGAACAGGGGTCCCTTAAGGAAAAAGGTTGGGAACCACTGGATTAGAAGGCCCCCACACTGTTCATTGCAAGTGATCAGACTGGATCTGTGTGTTCAGACATCACCAACTGTGCATGGGTTGCTGTGGTAACAACATAGGCATCCGTAACTATGCACGTTGGTGTCAAAGTGGATGGATACTGTTTCTTTATATGTGAAGAAACCACATTATCATCACTATTTACACAAGGTTTTTTAAAACCTTTGTCCAAATCGTCCAACATTAACGTCTTTGGTTGGATGAAGCATTGTACAAACCCTTATACTTTACCCATTCACTCTGTTGGTTGGGAAGCAGCTGTCAGGTTCAAGTGCTGAGGTCTCAGATCCTTCCAGTGTAATCTAGCAGGTTACAGAGGGAGGTGATGGAATAAAACATAGAGAAGAAGAGGCAGTGAGAATGTGATCTCACGGAGGTGTGCTTTTAGTTGCATCAGCTTCCAAATTTGAATTGCTCTGAGGATACCAATGTGCTGTGAATAGCAATGCTCAATCCCATACAGCTGATACGGAAAATCTGCTGCTGGATTTGCAAATCGCTGAAAGCTAAGAAATTGTGAGATAATGCAGTGGGAATTGCCACGTCTGCTTTCTCTCAGTTAGTTTTGTAGTTATTTGTTGGACAGAAAACTGCTCAAACTTTAGAATAACAGGAAGTCATACCAGGCCGGGTACCAATAGGTTTTGTGAAACTTCCAAGCCTGGTAAGTGTCAAAAAAGGCCGCCAGAGAGAGAGAGAGACACCCTCAAAGATATGGCCCTCTGTGGCCAATTTCACCCTCCGAAAACCATCCATCATGGTTTCCAGGCTCAGATAGTGTCATTGGCTTGTTGACATCAGTAGCAGACAAGATGACACTCAGATTGGGGTGAGGGAGTTTTGTATGCCGCAGTGCACCCTGGGCTAAGCCTAAAGCTATGAGTAAATTGGCTCATCCTCCAACAGGTAGCACTGCTGCTGTCTCCCAAACAATAGCATTGCCTCTTTTGCTCCAGGAAGCGGCAACGGTTGTTTCATTTTCAAATTCAAAAGTAAAGGAAAACATGACGTTACAAACTGCTCACCAATATATCGTTAATTTTTTTTACAAGGCCAATAATAATTTACTAAAACAGCTGGATGCTGTCATAAAACAGGACGAAATACTGCATTTGATGCTGACTATTTTCAGTGGAGGATTTTACTGATCCTCACTCTTTAAATCCCTACACTCACATGCTAATTGGTAGTGTGCCATGGTTACCAAATGACCTTACATAGTAAACAGATTTTTTATATAGATGGTTGAGAAGATCTCTGACTTGATAGTTACAATAATCAGTGCATATATTACAGGGCTGATGGTAACAACTTACTTAAAGAGGTGCTCAACACTTAAATGTTATTTGAAATGTAAACTAAATTTTATGACTCTACTGTGATGAAATTGGTGTTGATATTGACATTCTTTGCTACAACACAGCCACAAGCTTTTCATCTGCATTTCTGTGGCCAATCACCAGGGACACAGAGGAGACGGAAGCACCCTGAAACACTGCCTGCTTCATATTGACACCTTCAACCGATTGAGGTGTTCAGACAGAGTGTGCCGTGCAGTGCAGTTCTGCAGACAGCTTGTGATCTACAGGGACATTGTTTGATGTTGATGTTGGAGGGGAACCAGCTATGCTGTGGGGCACTAGTGCAGAAACTAGTGATGCATTTATGGTAAAACAATTTAGGATTAGCACACTAGAGGTAACTTTACCACATTTCGTCCACTGGTGGGACACTCTATATGGCACAGGTTTGGAAAGGTAACGACAATGACCATAACAGCGCAGAAGTTGAAGTAAACCCAATGTGAACCTATTGTGACGTGTGTGTGGCATTATTCCCGTACTGTGAGTTGAGCTGCTCTCATTGGCTGCACAGTCTTGACTCATCCACAGCGGCAAACAATGGCACCTTGCCCAGTTTCATCAATCTCGTATTCCAGATAAACAGTACACTAAAATATGTTTGTGAAAAGATTTGAGCAGAAAAAATAGTCACACAGTAACAGAATCTTGATTGATATCTGATCAGCACTGCCTAGTTTGACAGTTTGATCTGAGTTTGGTGCGTTGAGCTGGACGAACTCACTGAGAATGACTTGTCAATCACAACGTAGCCACACCCTGAAACATACCTTGCTTTATCATCTATTTTACTCTAAATGGGACCATAATTTACTAAATGAACATCATGCTGTATGGAAGAAGACTGAAACTAGAGCTTGAGACCATAAACCCATTAGGAAACTGTTTACTGAGCTAATAAATCAAGTAAGAAGACAAATTTCTCCATGAGGCTCAGTTCTATGAGACTTATTTTTGCAGCCCATGGAGCTGCCCCCTGCTGTTCATGAGAAAGAATGCAGGGTTAAGATTTTTTTTCATCTCAAAGTATTAAACATTACAAAGATTAGTAATCAAATGTCTTAACACTTTTACCAGCGTATTCTAAAATTCGCCTGTGGTCAGTCAGGCACATATGCTCCATCCTTCTGGAGCCCAACATTCCTTACTTTCGTCTTCATGCAGGAAGTCATTATGGTGAGAAACATCATTAGTCATGTTACCTGAAACGTTCTTGGGGATCTGGGTTCCATTGCTGATCCCTCGTAGGTGACACAGAGCTTCACTCTGCATGTCACTTTGTTGGAGCTTGGCATGCTACTGGTGGAGGAGGGCGCTGTTTCACCCCTTGCTTGTTGGACTGGTTTCTTGGCTTGATGCAGCTGTCTACCCAGACACGCAGTCTCAGGTTTGGTTGGACTAACAGGGATGCTGGTAGCACCTCCCTTTTTGCCCTATTCTTTGGCTTTCCGATTTTGATGCCCGCTTGATGTTGATCTCGGTTCTGGGAGTCTGCAGTCGCTGCTATGGATCCAAGTTGCTCTCTCAGGGACCTGTACTGCTGTTTCCATTGTGAGGAGTAACTTCATCACGATCCCGTCGCCTGTTGTTGGTCGTATAGTTTTCCACAGCAGCCTTTGGTATGGCTTCTTTCAGCTGCTTGTGGATATAAGCACAGGGGACATTTTCACAATAACACAGCATTTCATTTTCCCATTGACCGGTGTCAGGGAGTTTTTTACTTTTAACAGGACCAATCCCAGTGTTTAGTAGGATTTCAAATGGGATGAGAGCACTTCTGTTTCTTACCCTGGCCCTTGTGTGCATTAAAACAAATAGTAGTGCTTTTTGTCCGCGTCAAACCTGTTCCTGTGCAACATTTTACAAATTTGTTTTCTAATCAGAATCAGGATCAGAATCAGAAATGTTTTAATATAAAATTTTAAAAATTTTAAAATTTATGGGAGAAATTAGAGAACCTTTGTGAAACTATGTTTCTGTATTTCCCTCACCATACCCCCTTTTGACACTTGGTCCTTCCCATGTGTCAACCTATGATAGTAGGGAAATAGATATTTTGGTAAATGGCACTTTTTGTTAGTGAATGAAAGCGTTCTTCTCTGGAGTTCCTCTGTTGCCTGCAATTCCTGCAAATTAAAAGATGTTCATGGTGAGTTAGTCAAAGCAATACATTGTTCGGCTGCGGCCTTCACAGCTACGTCAGCACTAGCATTGCCCTGTGAGATAAAATCAAGGTTGTTAGAATGTTTCTTTTTACATTTTCAGATAGCAATTTGTTTGGGTTACAACACGTTCATGCAGCTGTCCATCACCTGGAGTTTGGAGGAAAGTAGCAGAGTTAATAACAATTTCATATTTTGACTTTGGTGATAGTATCTTATTACATTGCTGTTGAAAAATGATAATTTTTTGTTCAAGTAGAATCATTGACACTTGTCAACATGTGTAACCAGTAAAGTCAGGTCAGTGTAACCAAAAATGTCACCTAATGCTATCACAGCTTTTTCTCTTTGTCTTTGTCGTCCCCCATGGTCCTGGATTAGTCCTGAAGTCAACTAACCCCTGTTCGTCTACAGTCTGTGTGAATGTCTTGTTACAGACTGGTAGGCCTATGTCAGAGGAGTCTGAAGAGCTAGCTTTACGTTAACAAAAGTTTTCTCAGCTTCTGGTGTCCATTGGACTTTGCCTTTTGCAGCAAGGCCTTTCCCATCATGCATTGATGCCAATGGTGCCTCAGTTTCAGCACAATGTGGGATCCACTGTCTGCAGTAGGATGTCATTCCCAAAAACTCTTTACCCGTTTCTTTGTTTCAGGCCGTGGAATGGTCTGAATTGCTTCAATTTGTTTGGGTGAGAGGGTTTTGCCCTCTGCTGTGATCACATGACCCAGAAAGATGACCTTTTCAGAGACAAGCTGCAGTTTAGAATAGCTAGCTGTATGGCATGTTAGATTGAGTGATTCAAAATATTTCTTTAATGCTTAAGATTGCATAAATGGCTAAAGGTAAACATATTTTCTTTAAAGGAGAATGCTAACCACTACTGACCACTACCGACCACTACTGACCGCCAGGGTCGACTGGGATGCTGAAGAAATGCATTAGCCAAATCAACAACAAAAAAACATTTACTCTCATATATTTAATTTTAGAGAAATTGTGTGTGGATTTAGAACATTCGGTGCACATGCGTTGACTGCAGCATTTACTGCTTGCAAATCCTAAACAAATATCTACTCCTTTGGCTCCAGCATCTTTGATCTTTATGACAGGAAACATTTGAGATCAAACAGGAGATTTTTTACATACATGGAACAATCACTCCAGCTTTTAGTAGAGATTCAAAAATACTTTAAGGTTTAATGCCTTCAACTGTTTCCTTTTTAAGGATATTGATTTGGACAAGTCCTGTATGATGATAATTTGGTGTTATTACAACAGCCACTGTGCCTTTGATTAGACCTACATCATACTTGTTTTTGTGCCCACAAGCATGATGGTACCTGATTTAGTTCAGGAATTTCAGAGACGTCTTTCACAAAAATGTGTTTGTCATGATATAGTTTATAATCAGTTGTTACCAGATTTGTTATTTGTTCTGTGTCTGGAATGAGCTCAATTGTTTCTGTTTTCTTTCGTGTTCACCACGGCAAAAATCTTTTATGGTATACCTTCAGTTTGTTTGTAAGAAATCAACATTAGGATTCAATTCAATTCAATTCAATTCAATTTTATTTGTATAGCGCCAATTCATAACAGAAGTTATCTCAGGACACTTTTCAAATAGAGCAGGTCTAGACCGAACTCTTTAAAACATTTAAATCTGATGTCTTTCCCCACCCAGTAGCTTCATTGCATTTGCTGGTCCAATACCCCAACTTCTCCCACCTGTCATGTTTAGATTTGACCAATGAGACATAATGATCTGAGTTTGGTTCCTGAAACAGAGTTTGACAACGTGGATTTTTCACAATCACTGAGACAGCACATCAACTGTCAACTGTCAATTGGAGATAGTTAGGGCCTGAAGAAACTAAATGGAGACAGATTATAGGCTAAATGTATGCTAATTACATGAGTTCAAAAACAGACAAAATTCCAGCTTTATTTGTATATTTGTTAAGAAAACAAATTTCCTGACTTCGATACTTTTATACCAAGGCAAGAAAGATTGTTGAGCCTCATTCCCATGGCATGAAATACAAATGCTTTGGGAAACTGGAAATGAAGCTCAACAATCAACTATCTTCCTTATTGTCTTTATCGTCTTTCTATCTTTCTCGGCTCTGATTGGTTGTTTTCATCCAGGCCTGGTGGATTCTTGCAAATGCCAGGATACAGAGAAAGTTTTAGCAAATATGATAAAAAAGGTTACCTACTGCAGCTTTAACACACTGCACACTGAGTATCAAATTAATTTGGTCAGGTTCACACAGGTTTCAAAGGAAAACAGTTTTAAGCAAACAACCGACCAGACAACAAACAGAAGAGTAGCAAACCTGTAGTTGCACCTAACTTTGTCCTGTTTATTGTGCCTCGATGCATATGCTAATGATGTCCACATTATGCTAAAGTCTCAACTAACGGTGTTGTAAGATGATGGCATGAATAAATACCACATGCAGACAGGTGAGCCTGATGTTAAAGTCTGATCAAAGAGCTGATTTCCCACCAAGAAATGAATACATCGATAAGAAAAGCCAGCGAGTGTAAATGGAAGTTTTGACAGAGAGTGACCTTCAGTGAGTGTCTAAAATCTCGGCAGGGAAGTCCCTTTGATGTCTGCTGAGGATGGGAGAATGATGAAAACAATATCAGCCCAGAGTCGCTGAAGACAGGAGCTTAAAAGGAATGGCAGCTCAAATATAAGGAATGATGTGCTGATGCAATTTGATTTCAAATAAAAAAAGAGGTTCACAGAGGAGCGAGGCGAGGGGAGGAATGATAGTGTCGTTATAGACTTCAGACTCAGGAAGGAGGGCGATAAAATGTAAAGAGAGGCATAAAGAAAAGAGGAAAGAAAGAAGAAAAGAAATGAGAGAGAGATGAGGAAGGAATTAGAGAGAGAGATAGAAAGAAAGGAAGAAAAGAAGAAAGAAAGAAAGTGTCATGGAGTATTAGGGCTGATGTAGAAGGGAAGTAAATTTACTCTAGTACTACTTAAGTATAGTTTTGATGTATTCTATTATAGCTTTATAGTTGTACTCCACTGCAGTACAGAGGGAATATTGTCCTTTTTTCTCCACTTGCCAGTTACAATGCAAAGTAAACCTGTAACCTGTAGGAGGCTCTATTGTCAGAAATGTAATATAATATGCACAGGTATGTTTTCATTAGTGTATAATCACCTGAATATAGTCATCGTTTTTATCTACAGACCATGGAATCCGCCATGTTGAACCGCCATGTTTCTACAGTAGCACAGAATGGACAAACCAAACACTGGCTCTAGATAGGGGCTTTCATTTTTTTCAAGAGTTCAAGGCCAACATGGTTTCTCTCTTTAGCTTGGTTGAGTCAAGGTTGGATCCCTGGCTCCTCCCACTGTATGTGGAAATATCCTTGAGCAAGATACTGAACCCCAAATTGTGTCATCAGTGTGTGAATGTGTGTGACAGGGCGAATGTGGCACATAGTGTAATGAGTTGATGGTCTCAGTCTCTAGTTTCAGTCTTCTACTTTCTACACCATGGTCCTTTAAGATCACATTATAATATTATTAGATTGTAATGTAATTAGAGTGCTTCTATTGCAAGAATACGCTTTTTTTGTTCCCTTTTTGGTCAAAATATTTTGGCTTTATTCTTAAAACCTTTTTCCTTGATATTCTTTCATTTTATTCCACTTATATGGAGATACGACTTTTCTCTCAAAATATTATGCATTTCCTTGTAAATTGCTTTATTTAGTTCTGCAAATATTTACATAGTTAATGGTTAGAGTTCCTTTTTTAAATATGAAAAATATTAAAAAACACAATTCTCAAAATATTACATTTTGTTGCGTAATTTTCTTACAATTCTGAAAATGTTAAGACTTTATTTGCAATTCATCCTCAAATTCTCAGATGTTTTTGTTTTTCTGGCCCTAATTCTCATGAGACTGAGTGCTTGAAGTACAGGAGCACCACACACACACACACACACACACACACACACACACACACACACACACACTGTGGTACATACATTACTCCACCTTCATAAACTATTCAATCCTTGTGGGGATTTTAATGCTTTCTGTGTTCCAGCCTCAAACATGGACTGAAAATGAATTCAATTAGTCTGTTTTTGTCAACAAAACAGCCAATGATGACAAAAAGAAAACCTTACTGAATTAGGCAAATATATACAGAAGTATTTCATTAAAGTATTCAAGGATTCCCCAACCAGAGATACCTCAAGGACATTGGAAGAGATTTCGGAGCTGCTTAATTGAACTTTTAATCTTTTTTTACTCCAAACAACTTCCGCGTTGGTCTGCGTATTAACTGTTTATCAGCAGGTCAGTGTCTCAAATGTGCTAATTGAATGATTTTAAATTCCCCCTGCGATAAGAGGAAACATGGAACGGTTTCCCTAAGACGTCGTCTAGTTCTCCCTCTGACTTCCTCCTCCCTGAAAAAATTACACAAACAGATGGAAGATTGAGATTTTTTTCCCTTGCTTGCTAATCCACCCCTGACTGAGCCTTAGCCTCATTAAAGAAACCCGACACTGATTGAACCGCCTGTCAAACCCCCCAAGTCCTGACAAAAACCTCTTTGTTGTCGTCTCCTCCACTGTCTGTCTTGTCTGTATGTCTGCTCCTCTATTAATAGTAAAAGGTGCAGGGGAAAGACAGCGGCGCTGCGCTCAAAGGTCGAGGCACAGCGGAGGAGTGGAGGCTCGGATGGATGTCTGCAGCGATACATGGTAGTAAACTACGAGTGTGTACATGGATGCAGGGATAAAAAATGCATCAGGGTGGTCACAGTTTCTCGAGCGTTTGGCTGTATCCCCGCCCAGAGCTTCGACAAAGCTCACTATGGTTTTTTAGGAATCACCATTCCAAACAGGCAGCAGAAATAGCTAAAGGCTTCTTTGTGTGACCCCCAGGGTCAGAGAGATGTGTTTTACAAATGCCGTCTACAAAGGGGTCGAGAGTAAAGCCCTCCAAGGCTAAGTGAGTATTTTAATTCAACACAGTGAATTTTCCCTGGCGCAATCGCTTGTGCACAATGCAGTGTGTTGTAACTGACTGCTCACAGAGCGGCTTGCAAGGCCTCAGAAGGGGGCGGCTCTAGAGAAATGTTCATGAGGTGTCAAGTGGGTACCATAAACATATGGTGTTTAATCACAATAAATCAATATTTGTTTGGAAAGACAAATTAAGTTATTAGAACATTTGAGGAACATTAGTAAATCACTGAATAGAAATATCTAAAGGTGATATTAGAAATCAATACATTATCCTCACCTCCTCCACTTGCACTGTCTTTCAGAGGCTGTTTGGGGCTAAGTTTTGAAGCTAGAGAGAAGTTCATGGTATCAGATGAAACTAGAAGGACTAACGCATCCATTGGTACCAACCAGGTCTAGCATTGGGAAGGGGTTAAATAACACTACAAAGTTAGGCAAAATTTTGGCAAAGGAAAAACTGACATGGCCATTTTAAAAAGGGATTCCTTGACCTCTGACCTCAAGAGATCTGAATGAAAATGGGTTCTATGGGTACCCACAAGTCTTTCCTTTCCCACTTTATGCTAATCCCATGCAGTTTTTCGGCAAAATCCATGCAGTTTTTTTTGCAAGTCATATAAATGTTATTCTCAGCTAGTTATTGGGGTCAATCAACAAAATTGGAATTGCATAAATTGGGAATGACTGCAAAGCTGAGATACATACTGAGACTAACACAATGGGACAGAAAATGAAAATAGAAGAGAAAATAAATAAAGAAAAGTCACCAAAAACTCATCAAAACTGTTTTTATACATTCTTTCCAGCAAACACCAACTCTGGTTTGGTCAAAATGAACCCT
Organism: Dicentrarchus labrax; assembly: GCF_905237075.1. Classification (NCBI taxonomy): domain Eukaryota; kingdom Metazoa; phylum Chordata; class Actinopteri; family Moronidae; genus Dicentrarchus; species Dicentrarchus labrax. The sequence continues at coordinate 1,440,860 of NW_026136703.1, read as the reverse complement.
TAATTTACAGAGTTAGATGTGAACTATTCTTGAAAAGGGCTGCAATGGCCACGATGTCAGCTAATGTTAATCCTTGGGGACAAATGCGCCTGTCAAAGTATGTCCACTAAAAGTTGTTTCTGCTACTGGCAGGCTCAGATTGTTATTCTAAGTGTCTGACAACATTTTTGAAAGGATCCCTACAGAGATAGACCTTTTGTTAAACCAGAAACAGTCGTATTATCGCTGTCACTCGCCACCAGACTCCTAAGACAAAACAAAACCTCTCAGAGCATTATAACATTGTATATTTATCTTTTAGGGCAGATATGTGGCATCAAACTATAATAATACTTCTGATCATTGTTGAGATCCTGGAAAATTATTGCCACCATTCTCCCTCTGCTCAGGCATCAGTTCAGTGTATTTGCTGTGGTATTTTGGTCATCACATCTTTTAGGGGAAATTATTAAAAAGTGGTATGATCATTATGGCCTTTTGTAGTGTCAGGGTTCTTATTTTTGTGTCTGTCAGCAGCAGTGGATTTGTTGTTGACCAGATCCCTCAATCTGAACAGCTGGGTGTAACTAGACTACCTGGGACCCAGAAATCATTTAGCCTGCTTTGACTTGGATTGCAGATTTGTTTTGGGGTTATCTTTCACTGTAATACTTGTACTTTTTTGTTATTTCATGTTTGTTGGAAACCAATCAGAGTAATAATCATACAATACATAAATTTCACTTATTGATCTTATGATGCCTGAAAAAGCTGAATATTGCTACATTTTACTGTTGATTTCAATGCATGAAACCAAAATATTATTGGAAAACTACACTTTCTTTGCAACAGTCCTAGTTTGAGCAGACTTTGCTCAGAAAAGTCAGAAAAAAATGTGTAGGGGAGACAGGGGGTAAGATGAGCCATTTTTCATATTTAGGATCACTACATCAAGGCAATCGTAGTTTTGTTGCTAACTAATATATCTGCATATATCTCAGGATGTTGTGCATCCCTTCAAACAAACAGAATGAGTGTAAACATAACTGTTTCGATAATATAGCTTGTCCAAGAAAAGTGGTCTCGTGGCATCCCTACCCCTCCACACCTCCACCCCACCCCTCCCTCACCTTCTCCCTCCCTAAATAACACTCACTGCTTCACATTCATGTGTATTTTTATTTATTATGCACAATTCAACAGGTACAATAACTTTTTTTATTATTATTATTGCATATTACTGCTGAACAGCTGTTTTGTAAAAAAACATTTTAACATGAGAATGCCTTAAAGTGTGCTTAGGAAGAGAACATTAACAGCTGTGTTTTTGGAATATACACAGAATATGTTTTTGGATACAACTTACCCCAGAGCTACCATTTTGACTTTATTAGTCCCCACAGCTAAAATGGTGCACTTTTATGCTAGGTTTATGACCTCATGTTGTAGCTCATAGATGCCACAACTGATGTATAAAACAAATTTAAAATGATTTATTTTGGTCCAAACACAATTCTCATGAAACTTATGATAGACTAAATTCACTTTCAGGAGTGAAAAATGATTTTGTTAGAAATAAATATCTAACCACTTTACCCATGTGGTTCTTACATTCACAGACTCCATGAAATGATGCCTTCCTCCTAATTATTTGGTCACATGATCAATGTTTTTTACCATTTCCTAGCAACAAGGGGTGGCTCAACTTACCCTTTGGCTCAACTTACCCCAGTCTCCCTACTACCTAGTAAAAGAAGAATAGAGTTTTGTTATGTTGGCATAACAGTTTACACTCAAGGTCTATGTTGAGCTTTCAAATAGTCTTCAGCAGACAAAGTTTGCTTAGTTGTCATATATGGCTCAAACTCAATTATAAAAGTCAATTATAAAAAATAAATAAATAAAAAACTTTACTTTATATCCCTGAGGCTGTTTTAAAGCCCTTTCTGGTGGTGAAATAATACATTCCCATGCCTTAAATTAGTCAAATTTGAAGATATGAAATCCTAAAAGTATCAGAACCAGCCTTTAAAAGACCCACCATGTGTAATTTGTGCATATTTGTGGAATATAAAGTTCTCCTCAGGCAATGTCTTTTCAACTCTGTGGTCCCATTTTGCAGCATAAGCTGTCTGTTGAAAATCTGTACTTTTAGCTGAAATAACCCCAGTGGCATTATCACGGTTATTTTGTCTGACTTAACAAAGCTCCCCCAGAGCCGCAGAAAACATTATATAAGCCTTATACAGGAGGAGTGCTCCTCAAGATGAGTTAATGCCCCTTTACACTGTGATTTTGGGCTGTTGACAAATGTGAGACAAACGTAGTAAAATATTTGCTCGTCCAGCTCCATGTCTGAGTTAAACTTAGCATGCTGTCGACATGAGTCGGCATCCGTCATTCAATCTGACAGCCTCAAAACTGATATTGTACAACATGACACAGATTGAAATCAAGAGATGTACTGAACTTATCGTGCAGTGTATAGATGCTATAAAGTGACATTCATTTTTAAAATCAGTAAAGTGTCCCTTTAAATCCCCCATAATCCCCCCCAAAAAAGTGTGGACATGAGTTTAGTGTTCAGTGGGGAAATATGGGCAGTAATTTGTGCTTTTTAAGAAAATAAATTGGGGTCCTCAGGGACTCCAGTCAAAAGCACCCAATTGACCCTTCCTAAATCCTCTTGGAAGCTAGGTCAACTTTCCCCCTTTCTGTACTTGAAAATACGATCACATTTTAAAGATGGTTAAAAGATAAAAGCAACATGTAGTAGGTGACATATAGTCACATCTAAAGTTAACTAATGTTAGCAAAATGCTAGCTAAGTAGCTAATTAGCTACTAAATTGCTAACATTACCAGAACATCAGATGTCAGTAGCAATCGAACTAATCTGTTAAAAGAGAAAACGAACATAAGGTCATATCGCAAGTAGCTATTCTAGCTAACTAGCTAGCGAAGCTACATTAATTGTTGGTTAGGTAATTAGCTGGAGAGTTTAGCTTGACATCTATATTTGAATTGTAAAATGTATGTAAACCTGTTTTTAGAATTAGAATCGTGACTTGTAGGTCTAGTGTGTAGGATTTAGTGACATCTAGCAATGTAATTGTAGATCCCAATTCCTTTACTTCACCCTTGCCTTCCAAGCACAAAGAAGAGACTATGGTGGCTGCAAAACACACATAAAAATGTGAATTCCCCTGTCTACAGTGAGTGTTTGGTTTGTCCCTTCTGGGCTACTGTGGAAACATGGCAGTTCAACATGGCAGAATATGTAGAAGGCGACCCGAAACATCTGTAGATAAAAACGGCTCATTCTAAGGTACAAAAACATAACAATTTGTATATTCAAGTGATTGTATACTAATGAAAACATACCTATTAATATTCATAAATTCAATTTCTGCCAGTAGATCATCCTAAATGTTACACACTGGAACAGAAATTACATGAAATATAGGTTAATTATTAAAAATGGCTATAACGCTTGCTGTGTAAATTAGGGTGGCCATTTCCTTCACATCAAAAAGGAGGACACTTTGCATACACAGGGACATGCAAGCAGATATTTGTTTGGTATGATCCGGTTTTAAATTTTAATATTTTTCCACCAGATTACATAAAGGTGCATACACATACCACATAGCTAATAATAAATATACAAGATACAGCTCATGACTACGTGCCCTTCCAATTCAGATTACATAGGTCTAATAAACATCATACAGAAACTGTTTTTATCCGGATAGATAAAGAGTAAAACAAATGCAGCACCTTCTGTTTCAGATGTATAGGCTTTGCCTATACATATGAGTATGAGCATTTTTAAGAATTTCAGTCCAACAACCAACGTTAGCTCACGTTAGTTCTCTGTCGTTGAGAGCTTGATTGACAGCCTGGTGGTAGCCATGTGTTGATAGGTCGCGACACGAAAATGTAACCAATGAAATTACTTATTTTGAAAAGGCTTTTTAGCCAATAAGTATTAAACTAACGAGGTAATGTGTCAAAAGGCGGGCCTTTTTAGTTATTTTCTCAAAAGGAGGACAAACGAGTGCATTTAAGAATTTAAAGGGCATTTAAAAGCCGGACGAATGGCCACCCTAGTGTAAATTGAAGTTATAAATTATGAATTAGCTACATATGTTGTGTTCAATGTTGTACTGTGTTGTACTGTATTATCTGTTCCCTGTAATCTCTAAAATAAATGAGAGAGAAAGACAGAAGGGGGAGGGGGCTGTGAGTCTGTAAACATAAAATCCTGCAGCCTTACACACTGCTGAAAGCCACAGAAGATCATCTTCTTTAAGCAAACGCATCTGTGTTTGTTTGATTGTGTGCACGGCTTGAGGTGAGTAGGGCCTGTAAAATGATTTTACACTGGGGCCATTGATAACTGGCAGCACTGTCACTATGGCCATGCATATGGTAAGCAACCATAATGTCCAACATAATGAACTTGTAAATGCCATTTTATTTAAGAAATAGCAGTAACTAATACTGTGTGTTTTAGTTATAACTCAAACAAACAGATTTCCCTATTCATTGTCCATTTTGTAAACAGATCCCTGTAATCTGCTCCCACATCCAGGTAATCTGTTACTCCCCAACCACTGCACTAAACCCTCTGAGCAGCTGTTCAGGGTGCTGCGAGTTTACACACACAAAGGAGCCAGATTACAGTGACATGGCACAAGCGAGCCGGACTAAACCAACATCGTCATGCTAGCCACGGACTCCACATGCACTGTGATGAGCTGCAGACAGATTTAGCCTGAATTTTAATTTAATAGATTGGAGTGGAGAGAGGTGGCAGCAGATGTGCTGTTTGGCAGAGAGTGTTCAAACCGGGAGAGTTGTGAATAAAGGATATGAGTAAACCACAGACTGTGTGTGTGTCCATGATCTGTGCATAGTTGAAGGTTAGCAGTTATTTGAATGGTGTTGTAGCTGCACACTGATGCTTTATGTGAAGAGTTTAGCAAACTGAAGCAAATCAACACAGTTTAGGTCTGTATGTGTGTGTGGATGTTTGAACATGTCCGAAGGTGGACGGGTCAAATGTTAAATACTGTATTTTTCAGAAGTCTCAGTTTTGTTTCAGCGTCCTGCTGGATGTTTGAGTCTGTATTTGCTGCAACAAATCCGCCTACAAGAAGGCCTTCATTAAAGGGAATAAACTACTCCCTCAAATTGCAAAAACATTTCTCTCTGTCACAGGAAATACAATGAGCACAAACCAAAAACTGCTAGGACATGTCACTGACTTTTCTCACCTGCTGCAGGAGTCAGTGACACATGGTGAAGTTCAGACAAATGAGAGCAGACTAAAGAGTTTAGCCAGGGAGGATAACTACTAGCTTTTGAAAACACACTTGAAAAGGAGACAGATTAACACACTGTGCATACACTGTTCAATGTCTGGTCTTAAAGCAGCAGTATAAAAAATTACTTTTTGACATATTTACTGAAACTTTGACTATATCCTGACAGATAATGTGTGAAAAAATCAGGTTCCTCTGGCTCCTCCTAGTGCTAAACAACCAATCAGAGCCAAGAAAGTTGATACTTTGCGACCTAGGAAAAATGGTGCTATCGCAGCTATCTCGCGACATTTCACCGAGACACACCCCCTTTTGGTCGTAATTTCAACCGTCCAGCTCGGGGTACCTCAGAGTACACCGAGCTAAACGAGGGTGAACGTACGACCCGCAAAACAAAGATGGCAGCGCCCATATTGAAATGTATTTTCTTTGTATTTGTACTACGTTGGTCGTTTTAATGTTAATTTTAAATGCTCTTACACACTGTTTACATTGCTGCTTTAGTCCGGTCACCAATTTATGTATTGCACGGTGTTGTTGTGCGTGCAATACAATGTAAAGTTTTGTTTTCAAGCTGGTTTGCTAAATAGGCTTATGTAGCAAACAATAACACTAGCCTGCCCCTGCCCCTGGTGGCCCCTGGTGGCCCCTGGTGGCTCGAGACAAACGCCACAGCACTTGTTGAAATTGAAATAAAATATTATTGAAATGTTGCTTGCAATAACGGAATTACTTGAAATGTTAGTGTTTCTGTAGAAAAACATTATTATTTCACATTGAGCTTGTTTAGATGAGCCACAAGCAATAACAACACAGCTGCTGCACTGGTGGCGTCCATGTTCTTTCCGACTAACGTAATGCCCAAAGACAACTGGAACGCTATAAGTGGTACAAGCCAGGCAATTACGTCACGTTCTCGCGTCAGAGCAACTCGGGCGGGGGATTTACGAGACAAATGGATAGCACCAAAAGACTCAACAATCAACTAGCACTTAGCAGGAAAGGAGGAAGTTGATCGAGGTTCTGACCAAGAGCAAAAATGGGCGGGACTTAGGAAGGGTCAATGGTGTGCTGTGATTAAACATACAACAACAGATAAACAAACAAACAAAAGAAAGCGGTGAATAAGCAATCAGGGATCGACCCATGCAAGACTGAGCTGGCTTAAAAAAAGGTCTGCATTCTGTGAGAGCGTTTCAAGTCACATATTTGTTCAGTAATACCTTTGTGTAAGCCCTACCACCATAACATCATACATACAAATAGAATAGTAAATGCCATGATGGCTCTTTTTAGCCTTCACTCATCTTCCAGCATAGGAATTCTGGTTTGTTTTTGGCTTTAGGAAAATAGGTTGGAAACATATAGCGGGGGCTCAACTGGGATTTTTTGGGACATTTTTGCCCCAGGGCCCCTTAGAGGGGTTTATCTGGCCCTGCTGTTATTATTCTACTTCTCATGCATCTCTCTCACCTACATGATGATCTGTATACATGTTAGGTTCAATTTTTTTTTTTTTTTACTGGTCAAAAAGTCTGGAAATGTGGTGTGTTAGTTTAAAACACACCTCCACAAAATGAGAGAGAGGAAGGGAGGGAGGGAGATAAAGGACGCTGTGAGGGGAGAGAGACAAAGGGGGTGTATGAGTGGAGAGAGAGAGAGAGAGAGAGAGAGAGAGAGAGAGAGAGAGACGACTCGTTAACAGAGATAGTCTCGGGGCTCCATGAGGGACCAAGCAGTCTCTGGAACACTTTACCCAGACTATGGACTTCATAATCCGCGTTGCTGTCCGGGCGGCGGGGGGTAGGCTGGGAGCCTCTAACTCTCCTCTCCTCTCTGCTTCATGTCCCTTTCTCCCTCTGTGAAGGCAGCGGAGGAACTTCACCGGCAGCTCCGGAGCAGCGCGGCCAGCCGGGAGTCTCAGTCTGCCGGGGTGTGTTTGAGGAAGACGGGGGGAAAGATGCGGAGTAGACTACTGCTGGTGACCTGAACTTCCCTCCCTTCCTGGCTGCTTCGGTCAGGACCTAGCGCAATGCCCCAGTTCTCCAATGCCGGAAAACCAAGTAAAACCAGTCCGAAGCCGCAGCGGGAGCTGGGAGCCGACGCAGCGGGCAGGATGCGGACTTTTTGCCCGGTCTGAGCTCAGCAGTCTGCGGAGAGACGAGCTGTCAGGCTGGATGTGCAGTAACAAGACTTTCTGCTTTTCTTAAGGTAAGAAAACGGGAAATGAATACAGCATGGACTAGTAATTGTGCATTTTTTAAATCCTAGAATTTGATTGTATTCATATATGTTCAAATATTCTGGGAATATTTTTTTCACCATGAACTTAATAAACGGTATTATTTTTAGCTTTAACGGCAATAATAATAATTAGCTAATTAATGATTTTAAACTCCTCTTTCATGAATACCAATCCAAAATGATTTTAATCGCGTAAAAGCACAAACAGGTTAAAGGAAGGTCCTCATGGATTATACTTAAAATGGACTGCGCTCTCTCAAGGCGCAAACCAAATAAACCCACCAGTCTGTTCTGCAAACTGGGACAGAGCTGCAAAACACAGGCAGTTTTCTTTAAACCTGACTTTTTGATGGGCACATGAATATGTCGTCGGATTAATGCCCTGCTCATAATAACCGCGGCGAGGTCGGGTCACCATAATTTGACTCAGTTTGACTCCTTGTTTGCCCCCCCAAGGAACATTACATAACTATTGAACTGTCTTGGCCACAAATCAATGCAATCTGTCAATTGGCTGCTGCCCGGTGCCATTTTATTAATCATCACTACCTCCTAACTAACAGCAACTAATAATACATTATCTGCCTTTACAAGGGCTGTATTGGATTGTAAACTCAGCAGCAGTATAAGTATGAGTTTTTATTGATATTTTTTTTCTTGGATTCACCAAAATAATTAGGCTTTTGTTCATAAGCCAACTAACACCAATGCTGTTGACTAGGAAATATCTCCACTTTATTTCAATCTTTCGACCTTTCCTCACAGTGAGAGGCCCACATCGATCTTAGTTTGTCCCAAGTGCAAGGAATTTGTTTCATCTTATCTCAGCTGACAGGCTACGTTCATCACAATCCTAACTTAGAAATAATTAAGAGCACATATTTGGCTTTGTAGAAAGTATTGTGGTAAAATCTGCCCCATCATCTGACACCCCCATCTTTCCATGTTGCAGGGCATTATCCTTCTGGGCTGGACTGAGTAACTAACAGATTCATGGTGCTCATCTGGGAGCCAGCCCTCTCCTTACTAGCTCACCTAAAACCTTGTTGCTCACAAAATGCTTTTGGCTGCCATGTTTTAATCCTTTGAATTTTATCAGTTTTTTAAATGCTCTTTTTGTCAGTTTGTTCATGTTCATGGTTACCAACTGGAGGAGGAATTAAAAAAAGTTTGAATCCGCTTAGTGTATGTTTTCATTTTGAGCTCACGTTAGTAATCTGCACATAGACTTGCCAAACAAGTTTTTTTTAACCATTTTACCACACCTGTGATCTCAGTATCATTTCAAAAACATCCCTTTCCTCTGGGTGTGTGTCTGAGGAATGTGTAACACATCTTAAAGTCATTGGTATGCACACTTCTCTGCTCTCCCAATTTACAATGCCTCACTTTGCATTTGTGGGATAGAGAGGGAAAATAAATCCTTTTGTCTTTAACGGAAAGCATGCATTTTGAGGAGACTGATTTTCCCATTATTCCTATTTCGCAACAGGTTTCTGGATCCAAATGTCAAGTCCGAGGAACCAGCAGTGTGTGACGTGAAAGGGAGAGAAAGCCAGGAAGAGGACATCCAATGATAACCCTCCAGCGTGTCGTACATGGCTCTGTCAGTGCCTAGTGCTGTGAAGAAAGCTCTACCCAATGGTAGAAGAGAGGAGAGAGTGAAAATGTGATGAACTTCTCCCAGCTCAATTATGGACAGTGGCTGGTGAAGGAATCATATTGCTTAATGAGACCATTGCTCTTGTGTTGGGAATTTTAGGACAACGAATTACCAAGGGATTACTCAAGACCTTCTTCAGCACCAGGCTGGACATGATGGTGTTATTAAGCCAACAGCCGAAATCTAATGACTGCTCTGTTGGATTTTTCAAATCGTAATTTCTTACCATTTTTCCTCTGATTTGGTGTTGTCTGTATTTTTTCTTATCTGTTTGAAATGGAGATACAGTTGCGTTTATGGAATAAGGACTGGGTCTCCTTTATAAGGCCATGGATACCTATACTGTTAGGCCTTCACCTCCAGTTCTCCCGGGCCTCAAACTGTCCCGAGGAGTGCCGCTGTGATCGCACCTTTGTTTACTGCAACGAGCGGAGCCTGACCTCAGTGCCTCTGGGAATCGGTGAGGGTTATAAGACCCTCTACCTCCACAACAACCAAATCAATAATGCTGGGTTTCCGTTGGAGCTCCATCATGTGTCTTCAGTGGAAACTGTGTATCTCTATGGCAACCAGCTGGATGAGTTCCCCATTAACCTGCCCAAAAATGTAAGGGTTCTCCATCTGCAAGAGAACAACATTCAGACCATCTCCAGAGTGGCTCTAGCTCAGCTTCTTTGGCTGGAAGAGCTGCATTTGGACGATAACTCCATTTCTACTGTAGGGGTTGAGGAAGGGGCCTTCCGTGAGGCAGTGAGCCTGAAGATGCTTTTCCTCACCAAAAACCACCTGAGCAGTGTGCCTATTGGTCTTCCAGATGATCTAAAAGAGTTGCGATTGGACGAGAACCGCATCGCAGTTATCGCAGAGGAAGCATTTAGGAATGTCACGCGCCTGCAGCGCCTCCTGTTGGACGGGAACCTGTTGACAGATGAAGGGATTGCACCAGGGACCTTTCAGGACCTGGTCACCCTGAGGGAGCTGTCCTTGGCCCGCAACTCACTTACGTACCCTCCCCCATTCCTCCCAGGAGAGGTGCTCGTCAAATTGAACTTTCAGGAAAATCAGATAGACCAGATCCCTGTCAGGGCATTCGCAGGGTTGCACAAGCTGGAGAGGCTGGATATTTCTAACAACCAGCTGCAGTCGTTGACACAGGGGGTCTTTGATGGCCTCGTCAGTCTCAGACAGCTCACTGTTCGGAACAACCTTTGGCTGTGTGACTGCAGCATCAAATGGGTGGTGTCATGGCTTAAATCTCTGCCGGCCTCGCTCAATGTGCGTGGCTTCATGTGCCATAAACCTGAGAAGTTCCGGGGCATGGTGATCAGGGAGCTGAGTGCTGAGTTGGTCCAGTGCCCACAGAGCACGGCGACGGCGCTCCTTCTCACCTCACCAGTTGACACTGCTCTGATCCCATCCCTATCATCTTCCACAAACTCCCCCCTGGTCACTCAGTATGTTCCCTCCTCCTCCAGGCGACCCTTCCCCACATTGCCCACCCTGTATTCAACCAGAGAGGGGGGGTTGAGGACTAAGCAACCTCTGGACCCCCGGAGGGAGACTTTGCAGGTCACATTTTCCATACTGAATGGCTCCGCTATCCATGTCAGATGGGTGGCCGCCTTTCCAGTCACTGCCTACAAGGTGACCTGGGCTAGGATGGGCCCCAGTCTGACAGGGGACACCGTCAGGGAGAGGATAGTGGGTGGGGATCACCGGGGGATCAGACTGGCTAATCTTGAGCCAAAGTCCACCTATCGGATCTGTGTCATTCCCTTGGATGCGTTCAATAATTACCGGCCCAAAGATGATACTGTGTGCACTGAGGCCATGACCATGCCGGCATCTTTCAGCCCTGACAACAACAAAAGACCGTCGGGGCCTGAGCAGGCAACGCAACAGGAACCCAGCTCACCTTTCTTGCTGGCTGGGCTGATTGGTGGGGCTGTGATCCTGGTGCTGGTGGTCCTCCTCAGCATCTTCTGCTGGCACATGCATAAGAAGAGCCGCTCCAAGTCCTCCACCAAGTGGAAATACAATCGGGGTCGGAGAAAAGATGACTACTGTGAGGCAGGCACCAAGAAAGATAACTCTATCCTGGAAATGACTGAGACCAGCTTCCAGATAGTCTCACTCAACAACGAACAGCTCCTCAAGGGAGATTTCCACATTCAGCCTATTTACACCCCTAATGGGGGCATTGGATTCCGAGACTGCCCCCTGGGGAACAACAGCACAGTCTACTGCAAGAACAATGTTCAGGATGCAGACTTTTGTCACACATGATGATTTTGGAGAGCATTTTTACTGACAACTACCCACACTTTACTGGACACTGTACAGTCTTAATATTATTTGAAACCCCCACGTCTTCAAGAAATGTAATTTATACAACTAACTGGCCGATATCTTTTGTATAACATTGGATTTATAAGTTATTGCTTTCTGGAGTTGTGCTGTTTGAGTTCCATGCATACAGACATGTAGAATCAGGATTCATTTATTATCTAAGTATTAAGGGGTTTTGATTTTCAGTAATAGTAAATTTTGAAGTCATTGTATACTGTAACCATAACAGATACAGAACTAACACTGTAGCTGCAGTGCATTCTAAGAGTCCTGAATCCAGCTGGTAGAATTCTGTATGAGAGGAGGAAAAACAGGCACAAATCTGCCACACTCACCACTAGATGGCATCATTTTCTGGAAACGATAGTCCACCACACTTTTCCTGTGGCTGTTCTAAATGAAGTCATCACAATAATATGGCACATTTCTTTAATTGCTACTACAGTCAATAGAGATACAAATGATTAGATTCCTGCAAAAAGGAAGAGGGCATATTCTTATTCAAATGAAACTTTTCTCAGCTTGAAAAGAAAATGTAAAGGTCATACTCATTAAACATTCACAGAAAGTGGCAGGCTGCAGTGCTTTCACCTGTTTTTCAAGATTAATACATTATCACAGTTAAGGGGTCATGTTATTATTGCTAGCTGTGTTTTATGGTGGGTGTCACACAGTGAGCAGCCAAAAAGCACATCTGCCGTCTACTGTATGTTTAACCCACTGAGAACCGACTCTTCCCCTTTTGTTCAGCAAAAGTAATGTTATGGTAAAACAGTATATGTATGTGCCTTGAAGTTATCAGCTTACAATGTCTTTTGAATCCATGTTTTTGCACAAACGGTGTACTGTATATACATTCAATTGAATTGTTGTTGAGGAAACCTCTTGCTCTTGAATATTTATTTACCTCATTACACATTTAATTAAATACATATCTCCAAAAGTGAACTTATTCCTCGTGATCTGTCCCGGAATGATCACTAACATGAATTGTTTGCATGTAAAAGAGCACAGTGGGAGTAGCAGAGTTCTGTTTGGAGAGGGAGGGGTCCTTTGAGGACTGCACACTCATAAGTCAAAAGAGATTGCACTTAAAGTCTACTTAACACAAAACCATAGTAAAGCAGCCTCACTGCTGGGCTGTTTGCAGCCAGGAGCATGCACTTACCAAAGCAGTCACACAATGGTCTGAATATGTGGTATATTAGGTTGTTTTGTACCTGAAAATGAGAAATTATTAGTATAATTTAATCACTTGTAAGTTGATAAGGTGAAATTTCACATCTGTCATTGCTTAGAACCAGTGCCTGAATTGGAAACAGGTGCCAGTACCATAATTCAACACAAACCTAACCCTAAACACAACATAATCCTAACCCTAATTATTTTGCCATTTTTAATCAATTTTAACTTTCAGCTCTGTTTTCTAAGTGTTAATCTAGCTATCATTTATCATTTTATGACTTTTATTGTTTACCTCTTGAGAGAAATAGATTTTTTGATGGTGGGGGGAACTGGTGCACCCAGAGAAAACCCACACAGGGAGAACATTCAAACTCCACACAGAAAGGCCATTTACATGTGTTGATGTTTAAACCAGAAACGTCAGTATCCCTAAATTAACTCACAGTGTGAGGTCAAAATAGTGAAGCAAAAAGAGAGTACGTCAGACTGACATTATATATGACATAATTGTTGCTGTGTTGCAAATCAGCCGTTGCTTGTTGTACTTGGATTTAGTATCATCTCTTGAGCAGTGCCCAAAATCTAGTGTCAGTTACTCGCCTCCAAAACGCAAGGAGTAGAGTGGAGATAAAAGCACAACTTGTAAAAAATGGGCCACACTTTAAGTTACGAGTTGTTAAGTTCCTGTAGCCGGAAAGGCCTAATAACAGGCTTCAGAGCATGTCTGGAACATTTTTTAAATGGGGGCCCCAGAGGCCTGGCCAGTTATATTGTGGGAAAGAAAGGAGGTATTCATACTGTGTGTTTACTCCACTCAAAGGGTAATTTCACCCAAATCACCAAATATATGTCCTCAATAATTCTGGTTCTTAAATTTCTTCTGTCATTATGGAAGCCAAAAAATAAATAAAATTCAAGCCCCATAACATAAACTGATTCGATTTTCATCAATTGTCAAAAATAACTGGGAAACTGGCAATAAAACGAGAGTTAAAACAATAATAAAATATTGGCCAATAGCGTTGAAGGATGGTCAAAAGAGGCTGGCAGGCTTACCTTTTTTTATACTTTATCTTACATTAATTATGATACAAAATTTGCATATTTGATTGAATTATACATTATTTAATTTATTGTTTTAAATGAATATTACCAAATTTAAAATGTATCACATTTTGGTTTTATTTGTCCAGGTTTTTAGTTCTGTTAGATTTGTACCACCACCCAGTACAATGGAGTTGAAAGGAACTGAATTGAATTGTTCTGAACCTGAAAAATGATTTTTACACTTTTCTGTCCCGGTTAATCTGGATAATCTACACAGCCATTGTTTGGTGCAGTGACGTGTGGGTTATTCATGGTGACAGTGTTTTAATAGAAATACACCAGTAGGTATAAGTGAAAATGTTTCTACATTTATGCACATTTTTAAAAAAAATTCTAGTAAACTGACTTTTTAATTATGATAGAACAGTTTTATTGAATTATCAGCTACATAGCTTGCATTGTCCTGCACTGACTTTAAGCTGTATAGTAACTTTAGGCCTTTCTACTGTAAAAAGATATCCCTCTTTCTTTTTATCCTCTCTAATTAGAGCTGAAAATCTATCTTCAGAAATACAGCAGCTGTATAAATGATGAATCGGTTAAAAGGACACTGTACTTCCCTGGTTAAAGTGCCTTAGAGACAAAATGATCAAACGTATTACTTATTTTTCTCTATAAACTGTGTTGGACAGTTTTTAATCTTACTGATGGACACAGATCCATATTTCTAATAAAGCAGGAATAACAGACAGCAGAGATGACTGAAAACATACTGTAGTTTCCCTTTAAAAGCACATCTTTACATTGTCAGTGAGCCAAATCTTAAAGCATAATTCTGGTTTATTACAACTTGGGTCTTATTTTGGTAGTTTTGTCTCACCTTTTAATCAGTAATGATAAAGTTGCACTCAATGAGATGTGAAAAGAAGTCAAGACAAGCCAAGGAACACGAGCAGTCAGATGATCAGCCAGGTTGTAAAGAAAACTCTAGGTTTGTCGAACTTATTTAAAAGAGAAAAATGAAGGTGGACAGTAAAAGCATCACCCCAACTGTTTATTTTAAACATCAATCACAGTTTACAGACCCACTTTGTGCTTCAACTTCCAGCTAAAGTGGTTTAGATGATCTGAATAAACTTTGGTTTGTTTTCAACAGTCTAATTGTCTGACTGCTTGTGTTGGAACTTTTCTTATTCAGTTATGTAACCATTTTCTGACATCAATCTGGCAGCTATTACTGGTGAGTACAATGTTATTATAAGTGACAGAAATAAAAACGGCAAAAGTAAGATCATAGTTGTATGATTATAGAGCTGAACGATCAATAAATGTTTCCACCAATATAACAAATCAATTGATCTTCAAGTCAAGTCATTTTTCAAGCAAAATTATAAATATTCGTTAGGAGAAACCAAAGTTCTACTAAAACGAGGCAGGTCAACAGTAAAGTTTACCAGTTAAAAACAGGCCCTTGTGGTAAATATATATCTCCACCAACAGTCGGTTAAGAAGCATGAAGCTACAGTGAGACTTTTAAAGGATTTGTAAAAGATATTAATAATATCATATTGTGCCTTATGCTGTAAAACAAATTCAAATTGAATGCTAAAATGTAATTTAATTTGTCTACATTATGATGGACGGTGATAGACAGAGGGTTCATCCAATAACCTGCTAATAGATCTGCAATGATTAGTCGATTAACCGATTAGTCGACCAATGAAAAATTTGTTGCCAACAACCTGCTTAATTGTCATTTTTCAAGCAAAAGTGTCAAAGACTTGCTGCTTCCAGCTTTGTATGTGTAAGGATCTGCTATTTATTTTTGTCATTTAGGACAGTAAATTAAGAATTTTTGGTTTTGGGGCTGTTGGTTGGACAAAAGAAGTAGTCTGAAGGCATCACTTTGGGCTCTGGGAAATTAGGGTTTTTCTAAACAATCAGCAGATTAATAATGAAAATAATCGTTTGTTGCAGCCCTACCTGTCAAGTACTTTTTTCAAGTTTCATATCTGATCTGAGTCACATATGAGCAACATCACCATTGTCTAACTGTTTTGAGTGAAATGTCTCAACACCTACATATAAAACAAACTGACAATAGATCCTCTTAAATGTTACACACTGGACATTTAATCATCACATATGTTATAACAGACAAGTATCTTTATTTAATTCACTTGTCTTCACTTGTACTTTATTAAAAGAAAACCTTATGCACAAACAGAGTTTGCTCCTGTTGGCAGGCTGGCAGTACGCCTTTCAGAGTATGAGATGATTATGGACAAAGGAGAAAAACTGAATATGAAGGAATGCATAGAGGCAGGGGTGTTCATGGGAAATGTAATCTCTATTAACCTTTCTCCCACTGTTCTATGGGATGCTAGGACTATGTAAAACTTTCTGCCGGTAAATATAATCCTGTATGATATGTGTATAGTCTCTTGTGCTTTCAGTCATAAGGATTATTATTATAAGGTCTGCTTTACTTATGGTAATTACTTCATGGTTTTCACAGTGGATTGTAAAGTGATATACCTAGAAATACCACATATATCACCTTAACCAAAGGAATTCAGCCTGTATAATGTTGTAAATGGATTAAAAGCAATAGTAGTAGTGGGGGACTAAATCAAGTGTCTTCTCCTCTTCAATTCATAGTGGATGGATAAAATAGCCCAGTGATTCTCAGGAACGTTTGGCTTCCCTTTCTCCTGGTCATTACTGTGGTCAGCTTGCATTAAATTGCATTAGAGAGCCGCTAACAGCATCCACTCCATCTTCACACACACACAAATCTAACCCCACCCCCCCCTGCCTAAGTATTGATCTCTGGAGCTCCACTGGATTATGAAAAATGGCTACCAACCTTAATGACACTTCACCTGAGATAGACTGCCTCTCTCCACTGCTTTGCTAGTGAGGTGAAAATGCGTGCACAGGGAAATCAGTGGTAAAATGTTGTCCCAGTCTGTCCCTGTATCTTCTTGCATTGATTACCTGTTGAAGCACAGATATAAAGGAATAATTTATGCTAGAAATTATGGATGGATTGTATAGTGGAGGGTCGTTTGTTGGTGTTACAGCCCCACATCATGGCTCATAGGATAGTCAGTTCATCAAAGTTAGAGTGAATGTTTGCAATGTTTGTTAAAATTCTATTAAATGCTAAGATAATAGGAAATGGTAGTATAGCACCCCCTATTGTTGGACTTGCCTAAAATTGGCATGGTAATTCTGAAGCGCATCCCAGCTTGGTACCAAATTTGGTGCAATTTATTGGTTAAAAATAATAAAGTTAATATAGTTAATCTCTTTCACCCTCCCCTTCCAAGTGCAAAGGAGAAATGAATCGCACTAAAAATCAATGCCATTTACAACTGGTGTTTGTTCTTCTTTTCAGGTGATTATACACTAATGAAAACATATCTATGAATATCATATTCCACCTTTGCCAATAGATTATTTTCCCTTCCCTTATCAATGGTGTAAAATGATGGTGTGCTGTTCACACAAGTCAGAGGAACTCTTAGAGGGGGATAAGTTGTTTGGTTTGTGTAACTGTAGCTGGCGTTGAGCGTTATGTGGCTTCCTTTTGCACTTGGAGCCTTCACACAGGAAATTGTGACTCCACTTTTAGATTAGCTAATCTGAAAGAGGGGGTCATGTTTGAAGAGTTACCAAAATGGCACTGAAGATATTAAAGACTTAACCTATATCCTGAGTTTTAACTTTAGATGTATGTACCTTAGTGGTTCCGCAGCGTTTGTAGATAAGTTATGGTAATGAAAACATAACAATTTCTATATTCTGGTGATTATACACTAATGAAATGAATATTATCTTCCATGCCTGCCTGTAGATCCTCCTAAATGTTACACACTGGAAATACACTCCTAAAACCATAAATGTCAACCTTGTGGTGGCTTTAGATGAAAAGTCAGGATATCACCAAAGTCCATGACTGTCATCAAGTAGTTGTTGAGATACTTCTGTACAGACCTAAGTGGTAAATGGTAAATGGACCTGTACTTGTATAACGCCTTTCTAGTATTCCGACCACTCAAAGCGCTTTTACACTACATGCCACACTTGCCCTTTCACACACATTCACTCAGTGATGGCAAAGCCCATCGAACAGCCTCTGAGCCACAGCCACCCGACTGACTTTGCCATCCCCAGAGCTATGCAAGTTGGTCAAAATTGTCCCAAATCATGTTGAGAATCAGTGACCTGCTTTATCATTATCATCATGTTATCAAAGTAAGAAACAGAAATGCATCTTAAATTCCATGTGTCTCACTATTGCTGGATTTTTGTTCAGAAAGTAAAGTTCATTAAAGTTGGACAGCATCCTGTGTGCCAGCAGTGAGGAGGAATACTGTACCTAGCAGATCCTGTTTTCCCAACAGCTGTTAAAAATTGGTGGTCTGGCTCACTTTCTTTCTACTTCCTTTGACCTTGACACAGCTCTGTAGAGTCTAGCTCGCTCCTCTAATCAGCCTGCACTCTGAGCCGCAGCCTATTGTGTGTTTGTGTGTTTGTGTGTCTGTGTGTGTATGGAGGTGCATGCACTGATGTGAGTCCCGGTGCAGACAAAAGGTTAGTTATAGGATGCAGCCTCTCTGGCTCACACAGTGTGTCCTATTATCACCAACATATTGGAACGGTGGGCTACATTACTTACAGTGCTGGCACCACACCAACAACCTCTCTTTCATCATCATCTGCAATATCTCAGTTTATGCATGCTGACAGACTGAGAGTATTATGAAAAAAAACAAAAAATAAAATCAGTCAAGCCTGTCTGCTTCAAAGTGTCCATAAAGATGAAGTTTAAATTGAACAACAGAGCCATGAGATTCTCCACTGTTTGGTTCTCTCTTTACGTCCAGCTGTTGTTGTATTCACATTGTATCAGATTGACTGTAAATATGAACTGCCAAATGGAAAAAAAAAAACAGTTCAGCCTTAAATTACATATTATACATAGATACATGGATACATACATACATACATACATACATACATACATACATTTGATGCCACAGGACCATGGGCTGAAACTATGACCGTCTCCATATCACATTTTCCTTATTTTTTCGGCCAAAGGAATTCATCATAACAATATTATCTCGATGTCTAAAGACATTTTTGGGAAAGAAATTATGCTAGAAATGTAAATGAATTTTCCTGTAATCTCATAGTTCCACCGGGCACGGCTTTATAATGCGCGTCTGTGGTGCAGTTTGGCCCTGTGCTCTGTGCATCTTCAAATTTCACCAAGAGCATTTCAAAATTGGAGTGTGTTGCCTGCCATACGTTGTTTACTTGTGTATTTTGTCCTTAAATAGAATACAAAATGGTATGTATCACTGCTTAAAATCCCTCAAACCTGCCTCTGACTGATAGACTTCTGGTGCCACAATGGTGATGTGGAGTGAAATACGATATGCAGTATTTTATTTTGAAAACTGACCAGATTTCTAGGTTGTTTCTGTGTCTGACTTCCTGCCAGTGTGATTTGCTCAGTGCTGCTTGACGTGATTGGGTTGCAATAGCAATGAATGGTTTTCATTGACTGTCAAGGTACAAGCAGTCGGTGATTTGTTCATTTTTAACGGGTGGGATGGCCCAATGATCCTGTCGCTCCTCTGTGACTACATGTTGCTGCTTGTCACTGTGATCATGAAAGTGACACTACTCTATAGAAGGCATGGGACCATATGAAATCATTAACTTAGCCAAAATAATTGTGATACACGACACTCGATAATCATGTAAATATACTTCATACTTTTAAAAATCACTGGAATCACTTTACATTACAATTTGTTAAGAAACATATTTATTGCATCGCAGAGAGGAACGTCATCTCCCTGTTCTTTATTTTGGAATCTATACTATTTCCACACAAATGGTTTAACTGTTTTTTGTGGGGAATACAAGCTGAGCCTTCAGCCATGATGGCAGGATTAGGATTTTGGAATGACTGTAAAATGTGGGCTCCCATTTGTCCCCTTGTTCAAAATAAATCAGGAAATCAATATAGGACTGTATGCTTTTCATTCAAGCCATGTGAGAATAATCACAATTATTCCAGTTCATGATTATCACGATAAAGGAAATTCACCACAATAAATGTAACTGAATGTTCGCGATAGGCGATAATATTGTATAGCCTATCATCCCATCCCTACTCTGTAGACTATGTAGGCTACAATATAGTATAGAACTGAGTATTCATATGTAGTGTGTAGTTTAGAGAATATTATAGATCCATGAAACTGACCATCAGACTATATTGTATTAAAAAGACAAATAAATCTGATTGACAAGAGCTGTGACACTGTTTACAAAAAAAAGTTCGTAAACTTTTCAAGTAAAAAGGCGTGGACTGGCGGTCCACCTCAAGATGTAATTGTCAGTCTTTACAGCTTGAGCACTTGGTGTGGAAGTTAATATACACACAGGCTGTTCTCAGTGGACTTAACTCTTTTCAGTGCAGTACAGTGTATGTGTCAACATGTCCCTTTTCTTCTTGACAAAATATACCCAAAGAAATACAGGGGAAAAAAAGGAGGGAATGACGTCATTACACGAATACTTGGAATAAAAAGGGGAAGAGGACTAAGTGCTGAGAGTGAGGGATGATGGAAGTGGATCTACTAGACTATCCTTCACTCACTACATTGAGCTAGTCTAATGTCTGAGTTTCATTCACTCTCTCTCTTCATATTGAAGGTTAGCCTATGACTTACGGCACAGCTCTATCACGCACGGTAGTGGATAAATAACAACATAGAATATATATCTAAATACGCAAAATAAACAGTGCAAAGATGACTGCATTCTATATAGTGGTACATTTTACCTGCTAGCGCTTATTGGTAAAAATGTGAATTTTTAAAATCTGGATTTATGTTGACAATTTCTAACATAGGTTGGTCCGTGTATGTTTTGGTAATTGGATTTTCCTTTCAGAAACGGGTATTAAAAAACAGAAAACGAGCGGTTATTTGATTTTCGTTTTAAAATACAAAAATTAAAATTGAAATACAAGGCGTTTTTCTTTTTCATGGTCAAAAAGGGATGAGTGAAATTTAAAAAATTATTCGATTTTCATTTTCTATTTCATATAACAAAAAATAAAATCACTAGAAAACAGAAACAGAAAAAAGGCCTGTTGTTTCATATTCTGAGACCGGATGTTGTCATTTACAGGACGGTGCTGTGTAGAAGAAACAGTAGGCTAGTAGACTGCGGTCAAGCCAGCCGTGAGTCCGATCTCCGTGGTCAAAGCAGCCGCACTTAAATTTAGAGTGTACAAGTATTCTCAGCATTATGGTAAATGCTGAGAAACAGCGTATCTACTTCCGGTTTTCAAAATAAAGGTATTTAGAACAGTAAGCTATAATTAAAATATGTTACATTAAAGTGTTTCATGCGCCCCTGATGAATAAAAAAACACTTTATATCAAAGGAAAATCCAATGACCAAAAGATACACGGACCTGGGTTGACATGCCATATTACCTGTAACGCTCAGTGAGAGCATCTGCTCCCCACTGCAGCCACACACATCGGGGTTGAACTGCTGTGTGTGCACCCATTGATTTCCAATCCAATGTCTTCTCCCCAGTGTACACACTCTCAAATGAGGAGAGACGGCCTTGATAGATGAGTAGTAGAATTTTCTGATTCATTAGACATGTATCTGGGTGTTAACCCCACCCAATGAGAGGGATTGCTGTAGCTGCCTTGATGTTAATCTGTTTATCCCCCTCTCTCAGGCTTAATAGCCATCTCTTTTTATTGCCCAGTGACGACACAGGGACAGATCTCTAATTATGCCTGTTGACACAGAGAAAAGAGATACATATTGTCTCTCTTCATTGTCAATAAGAACACTGATTATTGGTAACTGGTTTGCGATATGGCCTTGTTTACTACATCCCTCAATTGCTTGTGATATTTTTAAAGCACGACAGATTCTGTCACAAGTGCCAAGTGATCCAAAGTCTGGGCATTTGGTCCACAGAAAGATATCAAAAGTACTGGCTTGACTGCCATGAAATTAGGTAATAGTATCAATAGCCCCCAGAGGACCAACCATTTCCAACCTTTCTAAGTCCCCCAACCTAAATAACCAAAAGGCTCTTTGTCAGTGCTTTTTAGAAAACCTCTGCCACCACCTAAGGTTTGGTTAGGTTCCACAACTAAAAGTTCCTGCTATGGCTAAAATAAGCCAGTGCTGACTTTTAGAGTGTAAGAGATGTGATAACCATGGTCTCTGGGGTCAATGCAACACTTTTAATGCCCCACTATAAACCCTGACAAAAGGTTTTGCAGTGCAATAACAATGCTTCAGTTATGTAACCACTGACTTAAAGGACCACTGTGTAGGATTTAGTGGCATCTTGCAGTGTAGTTTCACAATTAGAAAAAAATTGGGATTTATGCAGTGGTTTCGCTCTTCTTTATGCCCACTGTACAGTGATGACACATAAGACATGCACCTGCTCAGCATGGAGGAAAGACAGAGAAGGTTAGGAGGGGAGGAGAGCACACACATTCACTGCTAGGAGAGAACAAGAGTTGCAGTATAGATGAGTGGCCAGACTCAGCAATAGAAACTCTTGGCACATCTCTCATCCTCTAACCCAGTCTGCACTCTATTTTCCCATCTCCCCTCTCTCTTATAGACCGAGATTCTTCCTCAAAAAATTGTAACACCCTGATGTCCTTTCAAATCTGCTGCTCAGTAATGACCTCACCTCCCTCCCTTCCTCCCCATCCCCTCCTCCTTCCCCATTGCCACCCCTTCAGTCCAGCCTCTGCTGCCTGCATATCATTCATCATTGCTGGGACACTTAATGAGAAACCTTACCGTGGTGGAATCAGAAGGAAAGTCATTTAGATTCAATCAATACTCAATGAAGATATCAGAACATGTTCCTCTGTTATGTACCCTGGTGCAATAATGGATGTAGTTAATGTACACAGGATTAGATTAATAAAACTGGTTAAGAAAAAGAAGGGACTTTTGGCAGACTGAAAAGTAATTGAGGCAAATGTTATAAATATACAATATAACACAATATATAGACAAGGAAGACATTACTTGTATCTTATATGGACTACAAAAAAAATTCTTGTGACCATACTTTGTTTTTTTCTTTATTATTTTATTTCCTGTACTACTTTTTGCACTCCAGAAAGGCTCATGCACAGATGCATTGGATCCTAAATTAAATCTGTGATTGATAGTGTGCAGGATCAAATTAAAGCAATGATCTGTTGTTATCAGAATCACAATCAGAAATACTTATGAATATATTCAGGCAGGACTCTTATCAAATGTGAGGCAGATTAGAGAGTGTACACTAAAGTTAAAACAACCTCCTGTTTAATGGTGAAACAACAATTTGCCACGGACACGCTGTCAAGTCAATCTAATCAATTCACTAGGAGGGGTCTGTTAAAGTACAATACACGCAAATCGGCTGAAAAAAAACAAAAGTATAGGTTTTTAAATGCTTAGTACATAGTCCCATCACACATTAAAGAAGGACTGAGCAGAATTTAGGAGAAAATGAAAAAGTAGACAGAAAGGTTGTGGAGCTGCGGAGTGTGTCTGCACGTATGTGTGGAAGAGGTTTCCAGGGTAAGGAGATGAAGTGGTTTATTCCTTGTTTCTTAAATAATTACTTCCTTGATCATTATTATATAACCATGAGGTAAAATAAAGAGCACTTAGTCTCTGCAGTATATAGATGCAGGGCTGACAAATCATACGCAGTTTGACAGAGGAACCAGGAGAGATGAATCATTTCAGTTTGAGGAGCTATCCAGTTTGAAGCCACATTTTTACCATCCACTCTAGATATGAACCGGGTGAAGGAGAAACAGTGATTTTTAAGCTGGAACTGCTTTATTCAGTGTTTTTAGGGGTTTTAATCAGTCAGTTTGTTTTGGAGAGGAGGAGACCTCTATGGCTCCCAGTAGAAACCTCCTGAACCATGAAGACTAAAGGAATCCTAACCAGGAGAAGCTGACTGCAATGACGGCAATGGTGGTGAAGACAACAACTCCCATGACCCCACGTCACTTCTACAAGAAATTTCAAATGAAAAAGAAAAAACTCCTTACTGCTTACAATAACTTACAGACAGTAAAGTTGTTAACTAAGATTGGGGACATTTGCATTGCTGCTGGTTTCATCATATTGCAATTGGTCTCTAGAAGATCCTAGCTGTTAACACTAATTGCTGACTGTTGTTACTGGTTAATGGAGCTTCATATTGGTTGCTATTGGCTGTTACACATTCTTTACAGCCCTCTCTCAGGAGGAGGAGGCAGCTAAAAAAGAAGCTGTTTAGCTGAACTAAGAGACTGCCTCTCAAAATATCTAACAAGTCCTCAATACTATATATAAGAAAACTAAGTTACTATTAAAAGCGGCTTAAAAGAGCTGGAGGAACCAGAAGAACCTGAATTTTTCACACATTATCTGTCTCATGTTCTACTGTCAGAATAATTCATACAGAATAGTATGGTAACTTTTTTTCATAAAAGTAACTGTCAGGCTTAGTCCGAAGATATTGTTGGTGCAATTTATTTCCAGTCTCCCAAGGTGCACAACCGTGACAATATATTTATACCTTCACTTTAAGCAAGCCAAAACTGACTTCACTAGACAGCCCGCTGTGTTACACCCCTGTTTGGCCAACCAAACTCCAAATGTTGGACAACTCATTCTCTCTCTCACTATCTGGTTTGGATCTGCCACTAAACAGTACAGGAACAGATCAAAATGGACAGTATAATGGACCCTGCATACATACTTCCTGTTGCTACTGATTTGGATACATGAACTTAAGCTCAGTCCACAGATTCTGTGGATGAAGATCCATTTTCCGTGAGCTGGCAGCTTTCCAGATGGATCTGAACAGCAGCTAATGGAGCCACTCAGAAAATACTTTTGAAAATCCACAACACAATGCAACATCTTTAGTGTATTTCCAATGAGTCTCCTGTCACAGCTCTCTGTATTGTTTGCTGATTCGTTTTATGACCTGTAGACAGCCTGTTGGGTAAGTTTAGAGAGCTGTCTGTGCCTCTTAGACATTAGCCCAATGCTCCTCATTGATAATGGAGCTCCATGTCCTCCTCCCAGCCTGATATTTAAAGACAAAGCACTTAACGAAAATAAGACAAAGAGCCTGTGATTGGACATTCAGAGGTAAATAATAACTCCATCTCTGTGCACTCAGGAGCCGAGGGGAATGTAGATATGCTTTGTCTCCATCAATGTGCAAATGTTCCATTTTGACTATACCCCTCTGACTTCACACTAACACTATTCTTTTATAATATCAAAGTAATTAAGGCCACAGGCATTTAATGTGTGAAGCTAGTAAGACATCATCATCAAATCATGACATCTCTGCTCTTACACTGCAGACAATGAAGGCCCTCATAAAGAATGCACGGCTAAAGAAAAAAGGAGCCCAGGAGTGTAGCTTGATAGCCCTCATAATCTAATCCAGCCAGTTTTAGTGATTCAAATAAGGGCAGGGGATTCATTTAAACGATGGCTATTGATTGAGGCATTAGACCTTCAAATTGTCTGAGAGGAATTAAACTGTTGGGAGTGTGCCTAAAATACCGAGCGGGTCTCTGCAGCGGGGCATGGAGAGGGAGGGGAGGGAGGCACCTCTGCAAGGTAAACTGGATCTCCAATTGGACGCCTCAAGCGATGCCACGGCTCACAGCTCGCACAGCAGCCTCGCTGGTTGCATCACAAGCAAAACAGCTGGAGGAGAGGTGAGGAGCCTCTATTCTGCTGGGAGACACACAGGAGGCTCTGATGTGGGATGTATGTTAGATTGATGTCAAGGACATGCTTCTGTTATTGCATACCATGTAGTCTAAGTTGATAACATTGATATGATAATGTGTAGAATCTGCATCCTGTATGTTGGAGTATAACTGAAAGCGAGTGATCACACTGAGATGGATCAAACTAGAGGCGGGGTTTACTACTTTACCACTTCCTTCCTGTTTTGATGCTCTTAGATGTGATAGGAATAGAGTTTGTAAGAGGAAAGGGGGGATTCATAGCTCATCTAGTTTCATGTAGGCTACATGTCTATGAGAGAGAGGCAGACTGTATAAGTAAAAATGTCTGTAGTCTCTGTGCCATCCCCCATAGGTTTCTGAAAAGCCGTTGTAAAACTCACTGTGATTGGCTCTGGCTCTAGCTAATTAAAAAATGGGCAATAGGCTTAATGAAACCTGGGTACACAGTCACTCAAAGCAGCCACACCCTTAATTATGCATAACTTTAAGATAAGATATGTACTTCATTAATCCCCTATTGGGGAAATTGTTTTTTCACTCTTTTTTATTTTTTATACACACACACTGAAATACACACTTCATGCACTTGTGGACAAGAGAGATGAGAGAGATGGTGGAGCGATGGGCTGCCACATTAGCAGCACCCCATGAGCAGTTTCTTGGGGTTAGGTTGCCTTGCTCAAGGGCACCTTGGCAGTGCACAGGAGGTGAATCTGGCACCTCTCCAGCTACCACTCCACACTCCATATTGAGGACTGTGGACTCCGGTTCCCAACCCAAGTCCCTACACACTGAGCTACTGCCACCCCTTGAGCCTTAATATGATTTAATTAATTGCGCAGGGATCTATAGTGGTGGCATGGGGTGGCAGTTTGGTGTCAAATGCTGTCAAATTTAACAAAGTAATTTAGATTAATTTTAAAAATAACAATAATAATAAAAGTGAAAATTAATGTAACGTAATGTAAAAAAGACATATAATTAGGAAAAAAAGTATTTTGGAACAATGTATTGATTTCTAATGCCACCTTAAGATATGTGCCCCAATAATGTTTTTGAGTTCAGATATCTTCACTTGGGGGCTTTTCCAAGCAAATATTGATATATGTGATTGTTTGTGATTAAATCAGCAGAGGTTACTGCTTGAGAGAGAGCAACAGAGAGAATATATTTTTATTTTGTTAATCATATTTGATTGCCTGAAAGCACACACAGCTCTGCTCCACAGGTGCACTGGGTGTTTTGCCCAACTCGCATTGCCAAGGTATTTTTTAAAGAAGCAGTGTGTAGGATTTAATGGCAACTAGCGGTGAAGTTTCAGATTGCAACTAACTGAACACCACTTGTGTGTGTATTTGACAACCTGGAAATGAGAACGGGCTGTGAAGTGTGTCTAAAGTGGCCATGAAACTCCCCAAAAACAAGGAAGGCCCTATCTAGAGCCAGTGTTTCGTTTGTTCATTCGGGGTTCCTGTAGAAACATGGCGGTTTAACATGATGGACTCCATAGAAGGCAACCTGCTCCCTTTGTTCATAAAAACGTCTCATTCTAAGGTAATAAAAACACAATTCTTATTTTCAGGTGATTATACCCTAATGAAAACATACCTGAATATTGAATATTCTATTCATATATGATATATTATATTTCTTGCAATAGACCCTCCTAAATGTTACACAGTGGACCTTTGAGTTGATGCACCCATAAAAGTAGGTTCTCATTTCTGGCTGACAATGGTTCAGTTTATTGAGATTTTAGAATTAAAAGGAGAATCAATTTAAAATAAACAGTCCTTGTATAGCAGTTTTAAGAGAAAGGGTTGGCAAATGGGTCCTCAAAGTGTGTGTCAAAGAGTGTCTAACATTCTAACTCTGATAGCATCAGGACCAGCTTCAACTGTGGATGGCCTGTCCCCCCCCGCCCACCCTTTTAATATGACCTATAACCCCTAGTTGTCAGACTAATATACTTAGTTAGTGATGTGCTTATTGGCCCTGGAAGTAACACAGAGACAGAGCAGTCAGTCTATTCCTTACACTTTAGCAATTTGTTTAGTTTTGAGAGACACAACGCTCAAAACTCTGTTAAAGCAGATTATCACTCTCACTCACAGAACCATGCACACTGCTTTGGAATGTAGAGCAAATCTAACTATAATTGAATAATTACTGTCTGGGAGAGAGGTTTAAATAATGGCCAATTAGTGTGTATGAGCTGCTGAATGGACCAAAATCTCTGTGAAAAACTGGTTTGATTTTAGGATTATTATTAGGATGATTATGTTCAGTAAATCAAGAGGTTTCCCACAGGTACGTTGTTTAAAATTTGGCTGACACTTCAAAGCTACATGCATACAGCCTAATGTAGTGCTGTGATAAGATTAGATTAGATTAGATTAGATAGATACTTTACTCATCCCCAACGGGAAATTCACAGTTTCCAGCAGTATCCACAGACTGATAATAATAACAATAACAATAATAACAATAATATTAATTATAATATCACGCACAGTGATATTGTAAATGTAATGAACGCTTTGAATTTCTGGAAGAAGAATTTTCTGCAACATAAAATAAATTTGACTTGAACCATTACTTATGGGATGTGGCCAATTTGCCTGAAACTGCAGTTTATATGACCATTTGTGAGTGCTGAAAAAAACTCCTAGTTTCCCTCCATCATGTGAAAGAAATAGTGCTCTAGAAACATACCAGCAGCATTAGAGCTGAAAGATGACCATATGTGATTAGGTCTACTTCTATGACTTGATTAGAGGAAACATTCAGCACATTATGGATTTGTTTAAATATTTAGAAGCGCCGCATTCAAGAGGCTCACAAGGCTTGATATCAAAGTGTAGCAAAGCTTTTAAACGGGGCTAAAGACTGTGGGAATAGAAAGACATCCAGTGAACAGTATGATTACCATGTCATACAAGCTCTTGTGGGTCAGCTCAGCATCGAGCAAGCGCTTTTCTGTTTCAAAATCCCACTGCATGCATACATTCATGCCTCCCCTTGCATGCATAACAGCCATCTCAATGCCGCCCATGACCTTTCGTTTTCCCCCGAGCTCCGCAGGGGAAGTGCCGAAAAGGCAAAACCTGCAGATTAATCACAATGCCTCCTTGACACAGAGCTTTGATATCACCCTGAATGAAAAAAGCAGAATGGGAGAGTGTTCCTGCAATACCACCAGTCAGATTAAGTTTCCTCCTGTCCCCGAAATGTGCAGATTGGAGATCAAAGTGTGAAGTTTGTCAAAGCTCAGTTCTGCAGCTCTGCTTCAGCACGGCTTCCTGCAGCCTCCCTGATAAAACCATCTCTCGTCTGCGTTGTGTCCTGTGCGTGTTGCTGATGCATTTTCTTTGATTGCACAGAAAGTCAATACCTTCAAGAACATTCCATATCACCAGCTATGATGGTCAAATGAATGCTCCTAAAATTATATGACTTTTTAGTTTCAATCAGCATGTCAGCCATGGCTCCAGCTATATTCCAACATAACCTTGTCAAAACATAAGAGAGTGCCTGGCCCGAAGCCTGTGGCCTCTCACTGCTCAGCTCATTTACATGGAGAGAAGGTCAACTGCAGGCACGTCTTGCTAGACGGAGCCTCTGTGGAAGATTTAAATTATTTACACTTCATTCCCCACTCTCAGGGAGATGGGTAATTGTGATATTTTGCAGAAACAATCACATTAATATAAAGAATGAATTAATTTTGAATAAATTTGAAAGAAAAGCTTTAGTTTACTCTACTGAAACTTTACCCTATGGACAACCAGGCCACAATTGAAGGTTAAAAACAGTGTAGAAACTTCAAAGAACTTTTTATATAGAAAATAAACTACTCATTTTCCATTTTGAAAAACAACTTTTCCATTTACACTGTCAGACTTAGCTTCTCCATTTCGATTTCAGGTTTTCCAATTTCACCTTGTAATTTAAAATGTACTTTCTTCATTTGTCATTTTGTGTTAAATTCCAATTTTTCAAGTCCATACTCTGATTTTATGGTTATGTGTACACCAGTTTTTAGTGAGGGATCAATGATGATACACTTTAAAACAGACTAGAGAGTTTCCTTTTCTATTTAAGACGTTATTTACCTACAAGTAGAGTATGCCAAACAGAAAACAAAGCTATTTAATATTAAAGCTTTTTTTAACAGGTAAACCCAAAATATATTTTTGTGCTTTGTGCCACTATTTCACCAGGCTACACATAATTAGGACTAGAATTTCAATCCTGACTCTGGTTATGATTATAATGGTTGGATTGATTCTGTTTTTTGGAATTGTAGATCAGACTTTTGTGAGGCCGTGAGAAAAAAAACCTAAATATGTTTAAATAATAAAAATGTTTCTAACAGTGATCATATATTTTGCTGTACCTATCTTTAGTGAAACTTATGAACACTTTTGAAAGTCATCACTACACATTTCTTTGACCGGTGCTTAACTGGTGATGGAGAGGAAGTGCAGTAGGTTCAAACTGCATTTTCATAAATAAATTAATAGAAGCAAAACATTTTATTGGATGAATCCCAATTCCCCTTCTTTTCTACCCAGTCCTACTCATTATCCCATGTTCAGTAATAGAGTTAAAAAAATTTAATTCCCATTTTATTAATTTTCCTAACCCTTTTCATTCTCCACACATTACAGCAGTCTGCTCGCTGATGGTTATCAGCTAGAGACGGGGATTGAGGTATCACTTCAAGTTGGTCTGTACAACTCTTTCATTCTGATGCTCTGTTCGGAGCTTCAGAAAATAATTATAGCTTTGTGCTCAAAGACAATGTCACATAAGGTCTGGGATCAAAATCGACTGATGTAACCAGCTCTGTGCCATTCCATCAAGGTGGATCAGATAGCATCAAGAATACACTCTGAAGCTGATGTAGCAAGGAGGTTCTATTTCAAAACGAGTACATTGAAGTTTAAGTTTTATATATATTTGATATTTTCAACAACCCTGAAATAACCAAAAATAACAATGAATGTTGAAGTTATGCATTTTAGCTTTAATTTATTGTTATCTTATGGTTATTTGCTTTTTCTTCAAGCTGAAGCTGATTAAGTACTCCTAGGGATGACACAGTACACTGAGGCTGGAGAAAGTTTACGAAAAAGAATATCTGAAGTTCAGTTTTAAAGTTTGATCTAAAGTTCCAAAACAGCTACTGTTAATAAATGGACCTCAAGCTAAAATCTTTCAATCTCTTTTTTACTTTTGTACTCCTAGTTTTATTATGTAAGCAGCTAATAACTAACTCTATGTATTTGATAAGGGACGCTGCTCAGTTTAGCAGTCTTGCCTCTGGAGAGCAGGAACAAAACTTCTGAGGTTGAATAGAGAGAGTTAATTGCTCCCATCGAAATATCACGCAACCCTTCACAATTAGCATGTGGTTGGGGAGTATTCAAACATCATAAATAAAAAGCTTTGTGGAGTACATTTCAAATAAATCTTGTCTGCACTAAGATTATCTGAGTGAACACAGAGGGAGAAAACACACAGAGTAAGTGTGATGCCCACATAGATCAAACAGAGCAGAAACAGCAGTGAGAAAGTCATCTGAAGGTAGACCCGCTCCCCTGCTCTCTGTTTCTATTTAATTTCTGATTATCACACAGATATGCGGTGTGATCATTACAGAGCAACGCCAAATGCCTATCTCCCTGTTTGCTCAGGGCTCCTCTCCTTGGCAAGGCAATCACTGATGAATATTTAAAGCTCTCACAAACAGAAATAGATTGTCGGGGCCATATGAGGTGTCTGCACAAAGTGTCCCCCATCCTGTTTCAATGGCCAGACTCAAGGACGCTCAAAAGCTCATCAATGAGCTGAAGGCTGACATGCTGATCTGAGGGGAGCAGCTCCGACAGGAAGCAGTCATTTTTCACAAAAATCCAGCTATAACACTCAATGACTTGGCCAAGTGTCGAAAATCAACAAGTCTGAAAACTGCCCTTGTAAAAATGACATTTTACATTAACAGGCACGGGGTCGCACTACTGAAGGTGTTTGAAAATGTGTCACCAAGTTCTTTCTAACATCTAATAGTTTGCAGGGATATTTGGTAATATATTTAAGCACTGGCCCAACAAGCCACAAAAACCAGGAGCCCAGAGTCCAGAGCACCCCTCTGGACACACCCCTCTGCTTGGGGTGGCTAAATTTTGGTGGTGAACAAACTATCATGGCCATTTTCAAAGGGGTCTTTTGACCTCTGACCTGAAAACATCTAAATGGATTCTATGGGTATCCATGAGTCTCCCCTTTGTAGACATGCCCACTTTATACTAACTCCATGCAGATCTGGACAAAAACCATACAGTTCTTGGCATTTGGTATAAATGTGTTATTTTCACCTTTATTTGAATATTTCTGCTTACTGGCATCCATAAACAGTGTTGCATAAATTGGGAATAACTGGAAATGTACATAATTCATGCCATTTCATGTCAGTACCCCACCCCAGTCAAAGAAGTCTGGAGATGTCCCTGTACCAAGCCGCCTAATTTGGTGGCCAAAGTAGACTTTTGGTGGCCTAAATGTAAACCATTGTAAAAACAAGTTGAGGAAACTGGTGGCACAAACCTGGTACATTATGTCCTTAGATGTATTCTAGCCACTTAAACTCCTGCTTCCATTCAATCCCAAATTTCATGGCTGTTTTATTTCTTTGGCTTAGTATTCACATATAATGTGAATATACAGATAGTTCATCTAATCATCTGCCAAGTGTCTGCCCTTTTCCAAACATTTTATGATGATGATGACTTCCTAGATGGTTCTGTGTATTAAACCATCTGGCACAGTCATGTTAACAGGGGGCCACCTACATAGAATATTTGGTGACAACAGAGTAACTTTCGTGGCCACGGTTAATGATGAATCTTGGTTTGTTTCAAAGTAGCGAAACAAGACCAGTATTTATCAAAATGGTGATCCCCCTCTACTCAGAGTTTTCATTTATCCAGTAAAATACCTGAACATCTACTGGATGGATTGGCACAAGATTCTGCACAGATATCCATGGCACACAGGCAATGTATCCTAATGTACAGACCTTTTTCACAGCAGACATTTTGCCAATAAATAGTATTGTAAACAGGTGTTGCCAATGATACTAATTAAGGTTCTGTTTTGCTCAGCTGCTCGTGTGTTTGACTGTGTTTAGCCTACTAAAATGGCTGCAGTGATGGTATCACAGGCCGTGTTTGGTCCCAGCTGAGGTCATTAGGAGGCTGCTGAGTTCAGCTCCGTTGCCCACTCACCCAACTCTGGCTGTGGTGCTCATTCTAGCCTCATCCCTAGTAGCATTCCCTGTTATGTCCCCCACTCCAAGCCTTAGAACCCCCTCCACCCAGCAGTCCAAAGCTCCCCTGCTAGTGGTGTAAACAAACCTCCCCTGGCACTCCGAGCTCCCAGTCTAGGTACAGTTAGTAAACAGGACCATTAGCCAGCTATTGGCAGCAGCTAGTACAGTTAGCATATGCAATAGTGCACCAGTAGGAGCCTTGTGTCAAAAGAGAAAAGGTTTGTGTTCGAAGAATCTCAGGGTGACAAGACGTTTTTGGTTTTCTGCAACTATTCAGCTAATGAAAAGTGAGTCGATTAAAGCTCTTATCATCCATTACTGCCCTTGTGATTAGTGCTCATTAGTCATATGTTTTGTCTGATATTATTGCTGCTTAAAGCTCTACAAGGAACTTTTATTTTCTGTTGCTTCTGGCAGCCCCTGTGGCCAAAAGCGGTAGTGTTTCTACTTCTTCGTTTAATTGATTTCAAGGGGAATCCGACTGAATCTGAAACGGTGGCAGGCATTAAGAATAACTATGTAGAATTAGCCAATCATCTGATGGTTTTGTTTTTTGTAGCTCATATAGAGGAATCAGTATTAATGTGAGACTGTTTTCTAACTAGTTAAAAACTCCTCATAGTACATTCAACATGGAATATGTTACTGGCTGATCAAAGCCTCACAGCAACATCACTTCACAGATGAAAACTGCAGCTTCTTCCACAGTCCCTAAGAACAGAGAAGTCCTCCACCAAGTAGTGAACACACCTTAAGACTCAGCATACAAGCTGTCAAACAACTGCCGGATCAGCGATTGTATCACCTTGACAACAGAAGGGTCTTTATCGCTGCTTTTCAAAGCATCTTGAGCAGCCGTCTTGGTGCTGCCCACTCTGTCTGAGGCTAATTCAGGTAAGCAGTGGATTAGGCTGCGTCACCTTGTTTGTGTAATGTACTTTATTTTCCTCAGAAAGCCTTCACCAGTGTCAGGAGGTATTAGTGCAAAATTGTCAATCTTCCTCTCTCTCTCTCTCCATCTCTCACCCGCAGCTGCTATGGCTCGCTTTCTCTCTGCCAGACATTCTCCTTGGAGATTTGGTGAGGCTGCAGGATGATAGTTACTTCAAGAGTATGTCTGAGCTTTTGAGAGCTGATATGGGTAGCAATGAATGCTGCGACTTTGATCTACTCATAATCCCAGCTGTAAGGTCCTGGCCCTGGCCCTGGTGACAAATTGTCAACTGCTAATCATGTCATCATGTCATCATCAACATCAGCATGATGGAAAAGCAGCTCTTGTCACCTTGAGGTAGTTGTCTGCATTAAACAGACAACATATGTTTGTGTTTTTCAAAGCATCCCAGAACTGAAAGACAAAGCAGTAAATTCACAAAGGACCAGAAGGGTGCTGTGTTATTTGCCCATCCTTTCATTTTAGAAGCATTTAATAATTTCTCTTCTGTCCATTTCAGGGAGAATGTGTTGATGTGAAGCCATTCCAAAAACTGGAACAGATGTAGACTGGGAGTGCGCTGGCTCAGTCGCTGTTTATATAATGAATTCATGTAATGCAGAAATGATCCTTTCTCTGCCAAAGCAACTGTCAGTGTGTGCCAACACAACCACAAAGTTACTTTCCTTAAAACCCTGGTGCAGCATCATGGGGTCATTTACACAGAGATGTTTGCTTTAGTCAGGAATAGCTGTGAAATCATCTGCAATTATGCCACATAATCTGCATCTGAATTGGCTGGATAAGTGAAATCCATTCACTCTTTCTCTTCATTTCCCCCCTTGTTACTTTGAAATCATTCAATGTCACTACAATACATCCCAGGTTGTGCTGCTCATTGCTGCGTTGTTTCAACTTTGCATTCACCAGAATGCCCTTGTCAGTGTGTCTATTGTAGTGACATCTTATTGTTCAGATTTTCTAAATTTGAGGTTTGAATGTCTGTAGGTAGGTGGGCTTTTTTTATGTCAGCTGTGTTGACCTCTCATGCTGTCTACCCCTGCACTGTACTGTAAGAGCCAATTTCTAATCAAATAAAATGTAATGACAATAATAATTACATAAATAATACAGTTAATTCTACAGGGTTTATCATAAATCACCATGACTGCTCTAAAATGCATCCATGTTTGTTCACCAGATGATTTTTCTCAGGACAGAGCTACTGAACCAGACCCAAAACAAGAGGGATTTTACCCAGCCAACATATATATGTGGGTTATGCTGGGCTCCTGGACGGGTACCAAATAGGTATGGGCCCAAAATGGGTATCTTATCTGGGGCCCTGTGAAGGAATTTTCATCCTTATACATCCTTTAAAATTGAGGATCCCACACAAGGATACAGGTGACTGCGTTGTTCTTTGTAGTGAATGGTCTATGGTCAAAGAGTTCACACATCACAACGGTAGACATCCAGGTCATCGCAGTAGCGACTAGAGTTCATTAGTGTTCTGGGTCCCTGGGATTGGGTTTATGTCGTCATGGCACAGCTGCCACAAATGGAGCCCATTTAGGTTGCCAAATGTCCAGTTAGGCCCCACCTAATACCCATAATCCTGCAAAAAGCTCACATGGGCAATTGACATGTGTCCATTATAACACCCATATGGCCCCAACAATTTTTTTTGTCATTCCCACCTTTATTAGATAATACAGTTTAATAGATGCAGGATGACCTAGGGCTGTGCAATATGACGATATATATTATCGTCATATTGCACATATTATGTGACAGTTGAAGAAGTCAATTATGTCATGCTTTATTGTTTATTTTGTTGGGTTGTAAATCACACTTTTTTTGGCAATATGTTTCCTTTTGGATGAAGCTTGCGCCACAACGATGCGGGCAGGGCATTTGAATAATGTTTAGCTATGAGGATTAGGGTTATGTTGTGTTTAGGGTTAGGGTTGTGCTGAGTTAGGGTACTGGCGCTTTTTGTTGGTCAAATTCAGGCACTGCCAAAATATAACCCTGTATGCCATTTACATATATTTACAGAAATAATATACTGTAAATGTAATTCTTTTTTGCAATAAAATATAAAGAAGAGGTATTTCTTATTATTGATCTATTAATTGTGTTAAATTAGGTATCTATCTACCAGTATAGCAGAGCAAAAGGGATCAGGAAATCTTCTCATTCCAGAATCTTTAGCAGCACATGACCAGTAGAGACTGATCTCTATCTCATATATGCAAACATATTCATTTTTGACATATATGCCCTGCATGATGCTATCCTTCACCATGAAACTGACACATCCATTTTGGAGTAGGTGATAACAGACAGCATGACTGCAGCAAGATAAAGCATACAGGTTAATAGTGTGTGAGCTCAGATCTTTAACAAACACAGTGTTGACTGACATTATAGTCTGTGTTGTGTGTATGTAGGGTACAGCCCCCTCACTCACGGAGTGAACAGAATGACAAGACTGTACTGCCCGTGGCAGCTTGTTACATGTCACATAATGTAAGGAGTTGCTCACACAGAGCTCTTCAGTGGCCTAGAAAGAAAAGATAGAGACAGATTTAAACTGCTGATTATATGCTTATATAGTGCCGATTTTTTATATTCAAGGCAACACAAACAAACATAGAGAGTGAACGTGACACAGACAATTCCGAACATAACTATAGTTGAAAAGTGTTTTCAATTTACCTATTTTTTTTTTTTTTTTACATTAATCTTTTATTACATGCCCAGTTGAAAATTTGCAAAAAAGTTCTAAGCACAACATTTCATTTCCATCATGTCTCGTATATTTTGTTACTAGTATTGTTTTTATCATAAATTAGTGATTGGTATTTTATTCTTTTAATTTTGTATCATTTTAATTATTGAATGTATTTGCCCCAGTGCAGTGCATTCCCCTTTATTTGAGCTGTTCAGCTATCAGCTGCTCCAACAGTAGTGGCAAACTTCAACTTTTGGCCCATACACTTTACATAGACTCCCTGAGAGTGCAGAGGACCGAGATGTTCACATGTCAGGCCATTCATAAAATAATCTTGTACACCTATGAAAAACTGAATTCATATGTATTATTGTTTTACTAATATAACTCGTCTATGATGATTAAATTAAATGCAACTTTTGATTGATTATGCTAGCCAGCTGGTACAGTAGTGTTACACAGTACAGCACTTTCAATGTGAAATAAAGTCTATTTTCCATTCTCTGTTTCTGGCTACTATTGTAACACATGTCTAATTAACACGTACATTTTGAATAAAGCTAAGCACACAAACCAATTGCTTGATTGTGTATATTGATATAACATTTTGGTCATATTGCACACAATTGTTTTTAAAGCAAAAGACATACTTTTAATATACATACATACATTTAACAGAATTTTTATTTTCCCTATTTATGTATTATCTTTCTATCTATCTATCTATCTATCTATCTATCTATCTATCTATCTATCTATCTATCTATCTATCTATCTATCTATCTATCTATCCATCCATCCATCCATCCATCCATCCATCCATCCATCTATTATTATTTATCTGTTTCAGTGCTTTTTTATCTGGTCTATTTATACATTAATTTGTTTACTTTGTTAATTCATTTATACATTTCACTCAGTTTTCTTATTTGATATATCCTTTTCTTATTTTTAGTTTTCCTAATTCTGTCTCCAGTGTTTCCTCACTGCAAATTGATGAGATGATGAGATGATGATGAGATGTGTGTGTGCTAGTTGGTACATATGGGTCTGTGGGGGTGGTCAGGTGTTTTAATGTGTGAAGCACTTAGTGATATATTCTTCTTGTATGAAAAGTGCAAAGTAAAAATACAGATTAATGTAAGAATTCCAATTTTCATCTTTTACAATTCTGATTTGTTGACATAACAGAAATGCAGAACTGCGAGAGCACATTGCATCACCTGGACAATGGCGCACACACACACACACACACACACAACAAACAAACACTAGACTTATGTTGTAGTTCTTCCTTACAGAAGGCTTTTGTTTGGGCACATTCTGGATCAAATAAATGAATAATTAATAACTTTGAGAGATGATGAAGACGAATAATTGTATTAAATCTTCATGTGGCCTTAGCCAGAGACCAATATGAGCCAACCAACCAACGCAGACTGAACACTTTACAAATCTTTCAGCCAGCTCTGGTCAGGTAAAGAAAATAGCTCTGTTTCAGGGCCTTAAGTTTTGGATAATGATGGCTTTCACTGGTAGCATTGCTGCAGAGAGGCTGTTCTCCACTGCTGGAGACAGACTAAAGAACACAGAGGAGTTTGTATGTTAACATGCACACTAGGTTTAGGTTCGATTTTGAATTAAATTATTAGGAATACAAGGATGTAGTGTTACATGTGATAATCGTTCCTTTGGTCCCACCACACTGCTGTCAGTCATACTTCTTCAATGAAATGAAACCTAGATATACATGACTAAGAAATTGTCTTTCTTCTGGGGAAATTAAATTGAAATTTTATTTCTCTAATCCCTAAACTCAATTACTGAAACCAGGTTTTACGTGATGTTTCATTTCAATCACATTGCTGCAGAAAGCTTACTTAAGTTAATGTGTTTTTGTGTTGGAACCATTGCCACAGATTAAAGACCACTCATGAAAGTCAACTGGATGTCTTGGTTTCCCAAGGTTTTAAACACTATGTAATTGCAACATCCCTAGTTTGAATCCAGCTGGGGACCTTGCATGTCATCCTGACATTTTTGTGATACAGTGTTAAAAAAATCAATTATAATCAGGGCATGGTAGAATAAATCATGTTTATCTTGAACAAACAAACCAAGCAAGGCTTTCATCAATAATGATGTCTATTGCAGAACTGAACAAAGAAAGATAGATTTTACATGCAGTATTGTATTATTGAACACAAACTTGTGCTGGTCTATTCACCACATGATGGACAGTCTTACTGAGAGAGTGCTGCAGATGCATTTCTTGCACTTGATGCATATGTGCTGTGTCTTCCTGTCCTTCTTGGATCCACAGACATCACAGAGCTTCTTGTTGCTACTGGCTGCAACTTAGAATGAGGAAAGTAAGTTTTGAAAATTACAGCAGACCAAGCTAGTGTCAAGCACATGTCTTACCTATGCCTTTCCAAGTTCCTCAAGAAAGTATTGTCTCCTGTGGAGCTTCCTTTTGTTCCACTCTGGGTTCAAAGCCATCCATATGACAAAAGTTGTACGCTCGAATGTGAAAGAGACTGAAGAATATCACAAGTAGCTAGTATAAGGTTCTTCTTTTGCAGCTGTAGCCAGTAACCAGCTTGTCTAAATTGTCTATTTTAATCCAGTCACTCCTAGTCACAAATTGTCCCATCCCTGTGGATGATACATTTCTGCTTTTTGCCACATTTACAAGACAACCCCAGGCTGCCTCTACACTAGCTTCTCTCCCTTTGAAAGTGATTTAAAGTCCCTCTGAGCAGAGATTCTCTTTGCCATACTGATCGATTCTGACATTCAGCCACATATACAGAGATATTGATCTGCTGTATTCCTTACCCAATTTGGGATAGAGTGTGACAAAATATTGAATGTTTAGAACGTGAAATAACATACAGTTTCTGAAGTTTGACACGCTACAGAGGGTACAGAGTGCAGGAAAATGCAGGATGTCAGTGCCCACCCTATATCTAATGTAAATGTGTAGGTTGAAAAAACATTTAATGACTCACAGTAAACAAGTCCCACAGACCCCAAACGCCACACAAGGGATAAATGGAGCTGCCGGTGACTCCTTCTAGAACTGCTCTCTACACTTCTCTGCAAAGTGGTGACACAACACTGCCGTCTGTTAGCTGCAGGACTGCATATAGCTGAGCTGAATAAATTAAACGATCTCTGACCTGCACAGAATGCTGGGTACATTGGAGTGGATCTCCGGGCAGGACGAGAGGCAGTGTTGTGAGATAGTTTGACAGCTTCTTGGCGTCAGAGCGGTGGTCGATGTTTGCATTAAGACCCAATGCGAGAGGAGGGAATGTTAAATATATATATTATGTCCATAGGGTGGATAGGGTTTTAACCATGTTTTCAACCAAGTATGTAGTATCTAGGATCAAGTTACATCAGCTCAAAATGGTGAGTATGAAAATATTGTTCAAAAGACTTAATAAAAGTACAAAAACTATGATTTTTTTATTCAACCAAGGGAAAGTATTAAAACCGAAAATACCAATATTGTAAAAACACAGGTTTTCTTCCGTGACGTTTCTGCTTGACAGTGAAAATATGCAAAGAAATCATTGTATACTTTTATTAAGCCTTATGAACCATATTTTCATAAGAACTTGTCTCTTTGGTATATATTCAGATAGACAAATTCAATTCAATTCAATTCAATTTTATTTGTATAGCGCCAAATCATAACAGAAGTTATCTCAGGACACTTTTCAAATAGAGCAGGTCTAGACCGAACTCTTTAACATTAATTACAGAGACCCAACAGTACCACCATGAGCAAGCACTTGGCGACAAGGGCAAGGAAAAACTGCCTGTTAAAAGGCAGAAACCTAGGACAGATCCTTCGGCTCTAGGTGGGTGGTCGTCTGTCTCGACCAGTTGGGGTGAGAGAGAGAGAGAGAGAGAGAGAGAGAGAGAGAGAGAGAGAGAGAGGCAGAGAGAGAGAGGCAGAGAGAGAGAGAGCGAGAGAGAGAGGCAGAGAGAGAGAGAGCGAGAGACAGACAGACAGACAGGTGCACAGCAACAACAGTATTGGCAATGGCAGTCAAGCAGGACCATGGCAGGAGGCTCCACCAGGATCCATGAGAACCTGCGAGACGAGAAAGCACAAGAACTCCGGGGAAGAAGTGGAGTTAGTAACATGCATTAATGGGACATGAATGAGTGCAGAAAGAGAGAGGAAGGGAGGAGCTCAGTGCACCATGGGAAATCCCCCGATAGTCTAGGCCTATAGCAGCATAACTAAGGGATGGTTCAGGACTCACCTGATCCAGCCCTAACTATAAACTTTATCAAAGAGGAATGTCTTAAGCCTACTCTTAAATGTGGTGAGGGTGTCTGCCTCCCGAACCACAACTGGAAGCTGGTTCCACAGGAGAGGAGCTTGGTAACTGAAGGCTCTGGTTCCTGTTCTACTTTTAGAGATTATAGGAACCACAAGTAGCCCAGCATTCAGAGAACGTAGTGTTCTAGTGAGGTAATAGGGTACTATGAGCTCTTTAAGATAGGAAGGGGCCTGACCATGAAGAGCTTTATAGGTGAGGAGGAGGATTTTAAATTCAATTCTACATTTTACAGGGAGCCAATGCAGAGAAGCTAGTACAGGAGAGATGTGATCTCTTTTTCTAGTTCCTGTCAGTACTCGTGCTGCAGCGTTCTGAATTAATTGGAGCGTTTTAATGGACTTATTGGGGCAACCTGATAATAAAGAGTTGCAGTAATCCAGCCTTGAAGTAACAAATGCATGGATTAGTTTTTCTGCATCTGTCTGTGATAGGATGTGTCTAATTTTTCTAATATTAGGTAAATGAAAGAAGGTGGTCCTAGAGGTCTGCTTTAT
Source organism: Dicentrarchus labrax (assembly GCF_905237075.1). Classification (NCBI taxonomy): domain Eukaryota; kingdom Metazoa; phylum Chordata; class Actinopteri; family Moronidae; genus Dicentrarchus; species Dicentrarchus labrax. Next base: position 1,399,329 of record NW_026136703.1, on the reverse strand, counting down.
GTGGGAGTTAATTGACTGATCAAAGATAACTCCAAGATTCCTGACAGTGGTGCTAGAGGCCAAGTTAATGCCATCTAGAGTGACTATATCTTTAGACAATGAGTCTCTAAGGTTTTTGGGGCTAAGAACAAGAATTTCGTTTTTTTCTGAGTTTAACATCAGAAAATTGCAGGTCATCCAGGATTTTATGTCCGTAAGACATGTTTGTAATTTAGATAATTGATTAATTTCATTGGGTTTGATTGATAGATATAACTGCGTATCATCTGCATAACAGTGAAAGTTAATGGAGTGATTCCTAATAATGTTGCCTAAAGGGAGCATATATAAAGTAAATAGTATTGGTCCAAGTACAGAACCTTGTGGAACTCCATGACTTACTGTAGTATTTATTGAAGATTCATCGTTAACATGTACAAACTGCAAGCGATCTGATAAATATGACTTAAACCAGCTTAGTGCAGTTCCTTTAATGCCAATTTGATCATATTACAAGAACACACTCGCAGTGGTAGTACCTGTGAGCCAAATGCTCATCCCCAAACAGAAATTGTTGGAGGGATGAAAAGTGGACACACAACTTTGGTATTTGAATTTTACCACTAGTGGGGCAGAAAATGTGTTCTAGACTGAGTTTCAGTGTGGTTAAGCGAGGGGTTTGCTAACTGCAAGAATGTACAGGATATTAGCCAAAATGGCAATTTCACTTAAAGCACCTTTAATTAAAATATAGCATGTTAACTCAGCAGCTGGCAGCTGTTTTCAAACCTCTATTAGCCTGCTGTAAACTACCTGCTCAGCACCAAACAGCAGACAGATTAAGTTTAAAACTAGCTGGTGACCCTAATTGAGCATTTATGCGCTAAAGAGCCACATATATTTCCCTCAGGAGTTGGTGGAGACCAAACCAGAGCTATCTTACATTTGGTCACCAGAAATAAGTGCTAGTGCTCACTGTCTGTGGAATATATAAACTGGCAATAATTTCATAAGTTAGAAATTTCAATTTAACAAGGCCATAAAATGCCAGCTTGGCTTCTGTCCCCAAGTGGCCAAAAAAGTTATCCTTTATTGATCCCTGTGTGAAAATTCATTCTCTGCATTTGACCCATCCCAAGTACTAGGAGCAGTGGCCAGCCACAATGCTAACCAACTCTAAATCTGAGTCAGTCTAATGGTCAAGAGCACTGACTGGAGACTTAACCAAACAGGGGCAAACTGATTAATAACTTTAATGTTTCTAATATAAGACATATGATGTTACCATTAAAGAATACAATGTATATTTTGCAACAACAAGATTTTTACCAACTGAACTGGAAGTACAACTACATGGCTAAGAAGAAGTCAGATTGGACAAGAATCACAAGCAGATGAGGCAGGTTTTTAACATACAAATTAAGGCAGAATGTATAATTATTATTTAATCTGTTTTAAACACTCATCCCAGTTTACAGGTTCCTGCTTCAATTTTGATCTACTGTACTTCGTTTTGCATTTAAATAAAAATAGTTGAGATAATATGTCTGTTTCTTGCCCCACTGGACTTTGTTGCCAAGTTCTCAAATATCAGAGATTAATTTGATGGGTACAGTGTTGTCAAAACTGATAGAAAGTGTTATTGCCAAAGTTTCTATCAATGTAGTAATCCATGGTTTAACTATATGTATTGCATTTTAATTGTAATCCTGAGACAATGCATCCAAACTCGAAAAACTTCTGAAGTTAGCCTTGTATTAAAAGTCAAGCTGCCATCCAGCAACCATTAACATGATTTAAGATTTTTGATTATATTGATAACACTGTTTCTCCTCAGCGCCCAACTCAAGGCAACACAAGGCAACAAAAATGATTGATGTTTTCAATCAAGCTATGCTGGATTCCTTTTTGGCCGTTGGCAATGATGCTGTCAAGTGGAGGGAGGATGTGTTTGTGAGACCTCTGGAGGCTGGCAGCGCTTTCTCTGGGACTGAGGATGCTGGCTGCTTGACAAGGACAGGCAACGGCTCCCTGGAGAGCACACAGGAAATGAAATATGGATCGACCAAATCTATTTACTGTCAGTACACTTTAACAAAGTAAGATATCAAAGCAGTAGGGTGCCTCTAAATGGGCGTCCGCCTCAAGAACACAGCGTTCGGAATGGCACTCGTCACAGGTCATGACAGAGAATGCAGAGAGATACTTCGCCTGTGTCAAGGTTTGAGTGTGTTGATGGGTGTTAAAGAGCGGGGCTCACTCAGTGAGCGGGTGGGTGGAGTTGACAGAGTGTGAAGCGATCAATCATTGATCTGTTTCCCTTTCACAAACTTATTGTCCCCTGGTGTTCATGGGTGGTCAAGTAGAAAGTTGACTTTGTCTACCGCTGTGTACGAAGAACTGAAGACCCTTAGACTTTTTTTGTTTGACCTGAACTCTGTTATCATGGGACCATTGTTACTGGGGTTAGTTCAGTGATAAAGAGAAAGTGAAACTGTGACATTCAGACAATTCCAATGTAAATGACCCACTGAGAAATTTAACATTAATAAAAAACTTTTAGATTTCTAGGCCTCAATATGATTTTGTGGTGTTTTTTTGATTTACATGTAAGTTTATTGCTGTGACACTCACATACTGGTCAAAGAATCTTCATTAGGCAATGCTGAGACATCACAGACATCACACTAGGTTGGTTCTTAACCCTCTAACAATGGACCTCCCACAGGCAGCAGAAAATAATGTAAAACTTCAATTAATAGCTGGGCTTTTATTTGCTTCAATCACTGAACTCAACCTGAACTCTCACAGGCCTCTATATGGGACAGGCCTTTAATTCATTTTGCACAAAACTCTTGCTCAGCAAAGATGGGAAACACTCAGATTTTCTATTTAAAGCAGTATGACTATTGGCTATCGAATAGCATACACCGATCAGCCACAAACATTCTGACCACTGACAGGTGAAGTGAATAACACTGACTATCTGGTTATCATGGCACCTGTCAGTCAGTGGGATATATTAGGCAGCAAGTGAATATTTTGTCCTCAAAGTTGATGTGTCAGCAGCAGGAGAAATGGGCAGCATGAGGATTTGAGCCACTTTGACAAGGGCGTTCCTGGTCTACAGTGGTCAGTACCTATCAAAGGTGCTCCAAAGAAGGAAAAGAGGTGAACCGGAGACAGGGTCATGGTCCAAGGCTCATTGATGCATGTGGGGAGCGAAGGCTGGGTGGGGGGTATTAAAAGGAGCCCAAAGTTAAATTTTGCCTCTGGGCTATAGTAGCAGGTGAATTCCGCCCTGGGATTAGCTTTTGTCATGATTGATTTATATCAGGTAGTGGAGTAATGTGATTATAAATATGCGTGAGATGAGATAGACACAATATCTAAACCAATCACACAAGTGTATCCATCATTTATTTGAAATGTTGCAAGTTACAGTTGAGGATTTGTGGATGCATTTTGATTTCCTGTCAGTGTAACAGTAACAGCTCCGTGGATTAGAAGCTTTTTGTGCTTGAGCTTCTTTTCATTATGCAGCCAAAACATTGGCAGACGAGATTGCTCACTGCTCATCGTCTGGCTGACCCCCCTCTGCATATCAGTACATTTCCACAGCCCATTGGTATGCATTTGGCTCTCGGCACCGACTGGGCATAATCGTTGCCTCAATCTCATAATGGTGTGTGCAGTGTTCTCCCTAGTGATGCCAAAACCCCAGCTCAGCATCATCAGGACAGGGAATGTGAACGAAAAGTAGACAATGGATATTTTACAACTCTTTAAAACACTTGGAAACATTTTGCGTTAGGAAACTTTGAAAATATTAATAGTTCTAAGATCAAATTCTTTGTTCTGGCATGTAAATCAAAATGTTCAAAATCGTTTTTTATGAAGAAAAAAGCACTCCTATAAACAAAATGATATAAAATAGTCCAGAGAGAGAAAAAATCCTCTGCTGGAGAGGAGCTGCGCTCAAGTTCACGGCCTGTAATTATACTATTCCTTTCTGCAGAGGAATGGCCTGAATTCCTCTTAGAATTGTTGATCTTGTGAGTTGTCACCACAAAGTTAATTTCCCCAGGGAGCGCCATATAAATTGCATGCCACTGAACAGAGGTAATAGCTGTGGTCTTGGAGATATGTTTGGCAGGAACTTCCAAGAGGCATGCACAGAGAGCTGCACTGAATTTTTCTGTTACCCACAGCAGCACAGTACTTCCTGCTCATTATTTTGCAATTGGGAGCAAGTGTTTTGGCTATGTCTTCGAATATTGCCTTGTGGTCTCTCAGCAATTTGTTGTTATTATGCTCATATTTTTAAGAGGTGAGGTAAATTTTGTGGTAATCGAAGATGATAAAACTGTTTGGAGTGCATCTGTTGACTGGTTTAGGTGGGTGGGGGCTTTTGAGAGTTTGCTGCCACATGAGCTAATTGTTGTCAAGTTTATACAGGTAGTTTACAGCAGCCACATAATCTTCACAAAGCAAACAAATTCAACATCATGTGAATTATTTATACAATCCCTCATGGAAATAGGGTTCAGACTTGTAAACAGTGAGAAATATTCAGTAGAGGAGGAGTGGGTATTGCGGAAGACAAAAAAAATGGATAAAAGATTCTGATACTGAATCTGAATTTGTTTTTCCCCCAAAGTTTTGGGGGAGATTTTCAAGTTATACATGAATCGGCCATTTCCAGAAAGTTAAATGTTAATAATAATAATAATAATAATAATAATAATAATAAAAAAATAAATAACAATGATTGATAAGACAGAAGATTAACCTCCCAACAAAAAAATCTAAAATATCTAACCCTGACTGTTGACACTAACTGTTTCACAGTAGCTTTAGGCATCAGTAAAGCAGTTTCTCACTTTTAGGTTTTAAATGCATAATTACTCCACTGAAAAATGAGTTTTTTGAACACTGAACACTTATTTGCGTAATGACAATCACATTGAATGTGGAATTGACTTGCAAACTGGAATTTTGAATCTGAATAAAAAAACAAAAAGCTAATGTGATTTTTCCACCCCACAAGAAGATGCTCTAACTCAGTCATCTAGCCATTACAATTTGGCCAAACAAAAAATGTTATGACTGATAGATCTTCCCAAACGAATAAACTTTTGTATGACTTCTGAAGCATAAATGCGATCGATCAGAGCATCTAGAGGTAGATTTACAGATTGAAACCATTTAAATACAGCTCAGCCTTGCAAGTGTTTCGGTGAACCTTCGGTGGAAACTCACGAAAAATGCGAAAGGCTCTATCCTAGCAAGCTATCAGTCACACTTTACAATGGATGGTCGATATTGTGACATCTTTGATCTGACGTTCATATATTATTCACAAAAAACACAGATACATATCTATTTCATATTTCCAGAATGTTACAACAGTGATAAAAACTCAGCAGAACAAACAATTTCTTAAACGCACTATGTAGGTCTGTGTTCCTTAATAATGCAAAATAGCAAATTTGATTTTTCTTGACTTTCACATAATTAGAGGAAGGGAAAGGCGACCCATATGGTGCCATTCATAATTGATGGCCTTTGGATAGAAGTGGCCCTTGTGTGATGCTGTAATGTGCAGTGTGAAATGAATCAATCAATGGGGTCTTATTTGGATTTCTTCTCCTTGTTATTGTATTTCTGGAATCACTTACATCTTGTCATTAATAGGATCAAACCTGATATCTTAACCCTGCTGAATGTTCCCTAACCATCAAAATTTATTTGGCAACATCTCATCATTGTAGCCATTGAACGAGCCTTTCACACATTTGATTTTACACATGTCGTAATCATGGATAGCGGATTTATGACCAAAGCTTGTAACCTTTTGAATATGACCAGGAAGATGTCATTAATCCTCATGGTTAACCACAGCATCTACGTGACAGAATTCTGATTGTGTTCATATGGCTCCATGATTGATACCATGGCACATGTGCCCCACTGAGACCAACGACTGCCTTTATTATTCGGCTGCACAATAATTTGCCATCACACCAGAGCACGCCATCCATCAAAGAGCTCACTAATTTCCCCTGGATGTAATAGGCTTCTTTTATGAAAATAACAGCTTTTTTGTCCAATTTTCTTTCACGCTGTGTTCTGTTTCAAGCTTTTCTCATGTAACATCCACCTACATGTATCTTTGTCTGTATTTAACAAGGAAATCCGTCCTAACTGGCCACATATTCTTAGAGTGATGCATATTTGATCTCACTTCTAGGGAGAGGAGCAAAATATATAATATCCACATTAAAATATCTACAGTTAACTAGACCTATGTTGTATATTATATTGAGTTTTGTACTTATGGAGTTGTTCCAATACAGTACTAATAACGTACATTTCTATGATACTCTTTGAAATGTGGTATTGGGAATTGGTGAGTACTCGTGTCAGTGCACTGATCTGATACCACATAATTTATTAGCCCAACGGGACCTTGCTATTTCCCTTCCTGTTCACTGCTGTTTTTTTCTTCTCCAATTCTCAAGGGTTTAAAGCTGCAGTAGGTAACTTTGATAAAAAATACTTTTTTATTTTACTGAAACTTTTACTATGTACTGACAGTACATAAAACAGAAAAAATCTGGTTTCTCTGGCTCCTCCTAGTGCTCCTGATGGCATTTGCAAGAATCTGGCATTTATATTGAAAATGTAATAGTCTTCCCACAAAATCCTTTTCTATCTGACCATTATTTATAACTTTTGAATTCCTATTATTAGATTATAAGCCATTAGGCAAAACTTCCTACAGCAGATGTCTATCTGACAGTGTTGTAGCTAAATTTAAGGAGGAGATTCCATCAGAGTTTAATTCAATGCCATGTCTGAATATAACAGAGTCCTATAATAACTTTAATCCCTCCCAAATTGATAATCTTATTAATACTCACTGCGAACAACATTAGATTATATAGCCCCTATAAAAGGAAAATATTAAAACATAGGAGGCTAGCACAGTGGTACAACCTCCAAACCCACCAATTAAAGCAAAAAGCGCAGAAATCTGAAAGGAAATGGTGCTCTTCCAAATTATTAGAATATCCCTCAATTTGGCAAGATTAGCTTCTTTTATGATAAAAAATATCACTATTAGAGACAAAATTAATAACCAAATGACCTCAACAGGTATCGCTGTCTCTCCAGGTTTAGGAACTTTAACAAATGTAAAATCAGGTATGTATTTAGACTGTTTTTCTGCTATCGATCTTCATCAACTAATTTCAATAATTTCTACATCGAAGCCATGGAATCACTCCATTAACTTTGATTGTTATGCAGATGATACCCAGTTATACCTGTCGATCAAGCCTGATGAAATTAATCAGTTATCTAACATGTCTTAAGGACATAAAAACCTGGATGAGCTGCAATTTTCTGATGTTAAACTCAGAAAGAAATGAAATTGTTGTACTTGGCCCCAAAAACCTTCAAGACTCACTGTCTAAAGATATAGTTACTCTAGATGGTATTACCTTGGCCTCTAGCACCACTGTCAGGAATCTTGGAGTTATCTTTGATCAGGACATGTCCTTTGATTCCCACGTAAAGCAAACCTCTAGGACTGTCTTTTTTAATTAACACAATATTAAAAAAATTAGACACATCCTGTCACAGACGGATGCAGAAAAACTAATCCATGCATTTGTTACTCTAGGCTGTATTACTGCAACTCTTTATTATCAGGCTTAAGACAATTAATTCAGAACGCTGCAGTGCGAGTACTGACAGGAACTAGGAAAAGAGATCACATCTCTCCTGTATTAGCTTCTCTGCACTGGCTCCCTGTAAAATTCAGAATAGAATTTAAAATCCTCCTCCTCACCTACAAAGCTCTTCATGGTCAGGCCCCTTCATATATTAAAGATCTCATTTCTCATCTCATCTATTACCCTAGGACACTGCGCTCTCTGAATGCAGGACTACTTGTGGTTCCTATAGTCTCTAAAAGTAGAACAGGAGCCTGAGCCTTCAGTTACCAAGCTCCTCTCCTGTGGAACCAGCTTCCAATTTTGGTTCGGGAGGCCGACACCTGCTCCACATTTAAGAGTAGGCTTTAGACGTTCCTCTTTGATAAAGCTTATAGTTAGGGCTGGCTCTGGTGAGTCCTGAAACATCCTTTAGTTATGCTGCTATAGGCTTTGATTATCGGGGGATTCCCCATGATACACTGAGCTCCTCTCTTCCTCTCTCTCTCTTTCTGCACTCATTCATGTCCCATTAATGCATGTTACTAACTTCACTTCTTCCCCGGAGTTCTTGTGCTTTCTCGTCTAGCAGGTTCTCATGGATCCTGGTGGAGCCTCCTGTCATGGTCCTGCTTGACTCCCATTGCTAATATCACTGATATTATTGTTATTATTATTATTACTATTTTAATTACTACAGATACTATTATTACTATAATCACTGCTCATTGTCCCCCATCGTTGTTGTCGTCGTTGTCATCTTCTTCATGTTCCACATCATCAGTCACTACTATTAGTGTAGTTGTTGCTACTGTTGTTGCTGTGTATCTTTGTCACAGTCCTTCTGTCGTTACCTCTGTTCTCTCTCTGTTTCTCTCTCTCTCTCCGTCTCTCTTTGTCTCTCTCTCCCACCCCAACTGGTCAATGCAGATGACCACCAACCTAGAGCTGGGTTCTGTCCGAGGTTTCTGCCTCTTAAAAGGACGTTTTTCCTTGCCGCCATCGCCATGTGCTTGCTCATGGTGGTACTGTTGGGTCTCTGTAAATAATGTTTTAAAGAGTTCGGTCTAGACCTGCTCTATTTGAAAAGTGTCCTGAGATAACTTCTGTTATGAATTGGCGCTATACAAATAAAACTGAATTGAATTGAATTGAATCCACCAAGCCTCAACGAATACAACCAATCAAAGTCAAGAAAGATAGTTGATGGTTGAATCTCATTGCCAGGGTGTCACATATGACCCTGGGAATGAGACTCAACAATCATCTTTCTTCAAGCTTCCAATCCAATGAGTCTTTGTATATTTCTCAGCTCTGGTTGTTTTTATTAATTAATGATACAGTTAGAGAAAAATACCATTTTGACAGAATAGTATTTAATTATTGACCTTGTGTGGCACGTGGGTGAGTCCCTCGATGTCGTCAATAACATGTAGTGTACATGTATGTAGGAGTGAGCTGTATCAGGCAGTGGTCAGAGTTGCCGCGGGGGGGGGGTGCATTCTTTGCAGATTTCTGCCTTTGTTACAACATGTCCTGGGTTACACCATTTAGAGTTAACAAAGACAACTAACTTGTCCATCTTGTTTGTCAGGGAGCGTACATTCCCTATGACAACTGATGGTAGACATGGCTTGTATCTCCACCACCTCTCCGTCTTCTTGTTCCTCACCAACACTCCTGCTCTGGTTCCTCGTCTTCCTCCCCTTAACTCCACCGGGATCTCCTTCGGAAATGCAACACGTAAGTCCCGATACTGGAGGAGATCCTCACCTGAGTAACCCCTGGTGCTCTGTTGTGTGGTGGTCACTGTGTCCACATTCCTGCACATTGTTTTTTTTTTTTTAAGTTATTTTTTTGGCCTTTCTTTGCCTTTATTGGACAGTGACAGCCGAAGATAGACAGGAAAGGGGGGCAGAGAGAGAGGGGATGACACGCAGCAAAGAGCCACATGTCGGATTCGAATCCGGGCCACTGGAGTAACTCCGTACATGGGTCGCCAGCTCTACTGACTGAGCTAACCGAGCGCCCCACATTGTTTATATATAAATACTAAAGTTCTACTATGGCTAAAAGAAAATAAAAAAATAAACTACCAACACTGTCGGTCTATTTACAACAATAAATACAGTGCATGTAGAAGGAATAAAGAAGAAATTAAGATTTGCGGCGAAAATAGAGAGGGGGAGCGGGAGCAGTTGTGTCGAGCTGCCACTCTGTGCGGCGCTGGAAGTATAGGACAAGTAAGAACAAATACGTTCACCACAAAACAGCATTTCTTCAAAACTTTTCAGCGGCAGGGAAGATTACAACAGTAATGATTGTTTACTCAAGCACAGCACTTAAACACATTTCTGAGGTGCTTGCATGTCACGTGAGTATTTCGATTTCATGTTACTACTTCTTTTATCCTACAGCTGTAGTTGATGCTGTAGTTAATTTTCAGTCTCAGATGAGTTTATAAAATGCTACGTTGTTAAGGAATAAACTACCCAACAGTGTATAAAGAAGTTAAAATGTGTGCCACCTCAACCTCAACCTGTTAAAAGTAAATAATGAATGTATGTCATGTAGTATGCTGCTGCTTTTTGAGTTTTTTTATTTTTGATATTTTTAAGTACATTGTGTTTCTAATACTTTAACATTAGTAAATTAATGGAGGACTTTTACTGCACTTGTATCAGTATATTCTACGAAAGCCATGAGAGGCTAGTGGGGAAAAAAATCATATGATCCGCAAGTGTTATCTAAAATGTTTTCTTTCCTATGTTCAAGTGAAAAAAAGGTTTTGCAAGAGTAATTTTTCTGAGTGTGCTGAGACATTACACAGTGACATTACACTCTTTATCAGGAGTTGCTGAAGCCAATATCAACAGTTTATTATGTGTCAGCTTTATGAATATATGAGATCAGACTGAAATCAAATTTCCAAGGATTTCAAAGATGGTGTGTGCTTGTGTTACTCTGACCCAAACAGCTGATCTGCTGCATAACAGTAATAATCATAATAGTGATAATAATATTTATTTCATGTAGTGCTTTAAAAGGTGAAAACAGAAATAGCAAAGGCAATATCAGTTTAAAACAACTGGTACAACTATAAACAACTAAAAACAGGAGAAATAAAATAGGTTTAAAAAAGTGGAGCAATAAAAGAAGGATAAAAATTTCATCACAGATAGCAGATAGCAAGCATATTTCATTGCATTAGCAGCATAACAGTGAATGTACAAACTCAGTGCTCTTGGCTACTGTAAACACCAATCAATACCAGCAACAAATCCCTCCATAGCTTCCCGTTTCTAAAGAAAACACACAAAAGCAAACAGCACTCTGCTTTCTGTTTCATGGGGACTTTAAGTAGATGGAGTGTGGTTTTGAAAGATGGGAGTGATGGAGAATGTCTGAGGTGTTGGGGGAGAGGATTCCAGAGTGATGGGGGCAGCAAAGGAAAAGGTCCTGTGACAGGTGTGAGGAGGTTGGTGTCAGCAGATCTGAGGTTGCGGGTAGGAGTATTTCAGTGCGGGAGGTCGTGATATAAGAGGGGGCGAGGTTGTGGACGGCTTTGTAGGCAATGAAGATAATTTTAAACAGGATTCTTTATTGAATGGGGAGCCAGTGGAGGAAAGAATGAGCAGCTAAGTTATGGATGTACTGCAGCTTGGCTTATGTGCAGGAATATGCATTTATACGGTTAGTGCCAAAACAAAAACACAAAGCGGTGATAAAATAGCTGCTAACCCTTTTTCCTAACCCTAACCCTAAAATAAATTTTTCTGAAGAAAAAAATCTACCTTTGGGAGATGACGGTCGGTCGATTAGTGAGCGTGCTACTCACGGTGCGTCTTTGCATAGCAATAGCGCTGCCGGGCAAAGCGAGGAAAACACACAAGCAAAAACACACAACCCTTTGCCCAACATAGGTGGGAGTGGAAATGATACACGAACTCGTAGTATCAGTAAGGGAGCTAATGGATGTGGTAGAAGTAGCGGGGGTGGTGAGAATAGCGCTGGGACCAGCGTTAGTGTTCACTCTTTCTACCGCACCGGTCACAGTGCGTCCATGAGCGACAGTGGCGCAGCCATCCGATGCGGATGTGTGCCTGTCCATTTGTTAGGCTATGTGGGGGGGTCTCAATATTGTTCATATTGTCTCTGTACTGTGCCTTGCAATGAGAGGTTCACACTGTACAAATACTACAAACTTTTATCTGGATAGATGGGCACAGATTAGGCCTCTGCAGCTAAAAGACGCCTACTGTTATTATTATTATCATATTATAATGATAATAATGATAATAATAATAATAATGAAGAAGAGAAGAAAAAAGAACAAAAAAAAAGAAAAGAAAAAGTGTCCTCCAATAGGGGAGGTGGTGGTGGGTAAAAAAAAAAAAATCATAAAAAACGCCTACTGTTTACATGAGCTTTGTGGTGTAGTAACAGTTCTAATTTACGACTGTTGGCTTACAATTTACTTTTACCTGTTCATTTGATATGTGGACAACCTAACAAATAGATGGAGGGGGGTGAATCTGATGAAATAAGTTCAACTCTCTTTCAAGATATCAGGTATTTCATGGAAATTACATAATCCAATATGGCCATCGCCATATGACGTCATAATATGCAAATTAGATGGGAAAATGTACTCCCTAGATAAACTTTAGGTCATTCTCAATATTTGTCTCATTTACACTTTGTCTCTATCTCAAACCACTTTCAAGCCAGAGCCTTCTGAAATTTAGATGTCAAAATCTACTATTTTTAAAAATAAAACCCGGCGCCTAAAGGGTTAAAATATTTTAACCGGATGGTGCGTAGCTCCCTCACAGAAGGAGGGTCATTGCTTGTGGCTTCAAGGCCTATTTCTCCACAATATAACATTATGCAAGCCTTTTCACCATCTCTATATACTCCGTATAAGAACTCCCTGCCACTCCTACTGCACGCCCTTGTAGAAACATAAAAGGCTGAGATTCATAGCTTGTTTTTGACTGCATGGCATGTACACAAATCTTTTCAATTAAAGCTTTACTGTCAAGGCTGGCCTACTTCTTCTCCTTTCGGAAGCATGCTGCCCTTTAGTGCAGAGCTATATAAAGGCCGTCTTGTGATGGAATGAGAAAACCCCTGAATCGCTGATGACGGCAGTTACAGAACATCAGCAAACTGTTTCTGTTTTTTTATTTTTTAACTGGGAAGCTGGGTAGAACAAACACTTGCACGTCCGATTTGTAGCGATAGTCTCCCCGAAGGTCACACAGATAATTTTTATAAGCTATTAAGATTTTATGGTTGATAGAAGTCTTCCTCAGAGATTATGGAGGATTCCAGCAGGGACCTTTTAGAGTTAGCTGATTGCTATCTTGGCCTCTGAGCACACAGAACCTCCATCATGCCCAAGCTGGGATCACATAAAAGTTTCCACTTCATTTTAACTTCTGTACAAAGTTGGATGTTGGCCAGAGACAAGAGGAACATAGTGTGATGTGCAGCTTTAGGAGCATTAACCGCACACACCTACTGTAAGCAACACTATCAACAAGTCACTGAGTGATCAGGGAAACTGAGCCAATGTGATTTATGCTCACTGACCATAGCAGCCAATCAGATTGCACAAACAACTTATTACAAGTGTAAAAGGAAGGGATGTTCATTCCAAGTTTTCTACATTTCAGTGACCTTAGGAATAAACCTACTAACAGCCAGTTTTAAAAACATTAACAAGACAATGTTATAAAAGTAAGTTGTTAAATGCCTATAGAGGGAACTGGCTATAAAAGACACCAAGACTTCAGTATTTTTTCACAAAACCTACTTACTTTTGTGCTTCAGAAAATAAAATACAGATTGATTGGTTTCCAATACAAATCGGAAATAACACTGTGTGATACTGTACAACAATGTCAGGCTATGTTCATGTTGCAATTATCTGTCTGTATTATGTATGTTTAACAATCATACATACCTAATAGGCTTCCTTTTTGAGAAATTCAGTGTTTTCTTCTCACTGATGCTTGGCCATTGTTGTATTAGAAAATATACTTTTTTTGGATACAAGCACACTGGGTATATTTTTTAAGTTTTCTAGCACCCCTTAGAATCAAGAAGGCCTTGCGAACCCCCATGAAGCTTCAGTGACCCCTAGTGGGTGTCCTGAACCCCAGGAAGCACTGAGTTAGGATTTTAGCACTGAGTCAGTGGGTTTTTCGTAGGGATGTTAATTCCTTTTTTGTGAGCCAGATCATTTGGTTCAGATCAGCAAACAGCTCTTCATTTTTAATTAAACCAAATGTTTTTGATTGGTATGTGTGCACATATATCATGTTAATTATCCAATCTAATTATACTAAACCTTTTAATTTCCAGAATACTGTATTTTTACAGTAAACATCAAACACTATCACACGTGTGTTGAACATTTCATTTGTTTAACTATGTTTTGTGGTGGCAACCAGTCGTCTCTGGATTGTAGCTATAGTACTTTTAGTAGTACAAATATATTATAGGATTATATAATAATTATGTACGTTCCTCTTCAGCACTGTAGCCAGGCTGACAGAGAGCCACAGCTCTATAGCACATATCCCCATAAACTTAAGTAGCAACGACTTTATGAGCTTCTTTTATAATAAAATTATTACTATTAGAGAGAAAATTAATCACCAACTGCCATCAACAGTTATCAGTGGCTCTCCAAGTTCAGGAACTTTAACAAATGTAAACTTAGATATATATTTAGATTGTTTTTCTGCTATCGATCTTCATCAGTTAACTTCAATAATTTCTACATCGAAGCCATCAACCTATCTGTTGGACCCGATCCCAACTAGGCTGCTTAAAGAAGTTGTTCCCTTAATTGGCACTTCTTTACTGGATATGATTAATCTTTCTTTATTATCAGGATATGTACCACAGTCCTTTAAAGTAGCTGTAATTAAACCCCTTCTTTAAAAGCCCACTCTTGACCCAGGGGTTTTAGCCAACTATGGACCGATTTCTAACCTCCCCTTCCTCTCTAAGATTCTTGAGAAAGTATTCGCCAAAGAGTTGTGTGACTTTCTACATAACAATAGTTTATTTGAGGATTTTTAGTCAGGATTTAGAGTTCATCATAGCACAGAGACAGCTCTGGTTAAAGTTAATAATGACCTTCTGATTGCTTCTGACAATGGACTTGTCTCTGTACTTGTATTATTAGATCTTAGTGCTGCATTTGACACCATTGACCATAATATTCTTTTACAGAGACTTGAGCATCAAATTGGCATTTAAGGAACCGCACTAAGCTGGTTTAAGTCATATTTATCAGATCGTTCACAGTTTGTACATGTTAACGATGAATCTTCAATAAATACTACAGTTAGTCATGGAGTTCCACAAGGTTCTGTACTTGGACCAATACTATTTACTTTATATATGCTCCCTTTAGGCAACATTATTAGGAATCACTCCATTAACTTTCACTGTTATGCAGATGATACGCAGTTATATCTATCGCTCAAGCCCGATGAAATTAATCAATTATCTAAATTACAAACATGTCTTAAGGACATAAAATCCTGGATGAGCTGCAATTTTCTGATGTTAAACTCAGAAAAAAAACGAAATTCTTGTACTTGGCCCCAAAAATCTTTGACTCACTGTCTAAAGATATAGTTATTCTAGATGGCATTACCTTGGCCTCTAGCACCACTGTCAGGAATCTTGGAGTTATCTTTGATCAGGATTCGTCATTTAATTCCCACATGAAGCAGACCTCTAGGACTGCCTTCTCTCATTTACGTAATATTAAAAAAATTAGACACATCGTATCACAGACAGATGCAGAAAAACTAATCCATGCATTTGTTACTTCAAGGCTGGATTACTGCAACTCTTTATTATCAGGTTGCCCCAATAAGTCCATTAAAACGCTCCAATTAATTCAAAATGCTGCAGCACGAGTACTGACAGGAACTAGAAAAAGAGATCACATATCTCCTCCTGGCTCCCTGTAAAATTTAGAATAGAATTTAAAATCCTTCTCCTCACCTATAAAGCTCTTCATGGTTAGGCCCCTTCATATCTTAAAGAGCTCATAGTACCCTATTACCTCTCTAGAACACTACGTTCTCTGAATGCTGGGCTACTTGTGGTTCCTATAGTGTCTAAAAGTAGAACAGGAGCCAGAGCCTTCAGTTACCAAGCTCCTCTCCTGTGGAATCAGCTTCCAGTTGTGGTTCGGGAGGCAGACACCCTCACCACATTCAAGAGTAGGCTTAAGACATTCCTCTTTGATAAAGCTTATAGTTAGGGCTGGATCAGGTGAGTCCTGAACCATCCCTTAGTTTTGCTGCTATAGGCCTAGACTATCGGGGGATTTCCCATGGTGCACTGAGCTCCTCTCTTCCTCTCTTTCTGCACTCATTCATGTCCCATTAATGCATGTTACTAACTTCACTTCTTCCCCGGAGTTCTTGTGTTTTCTCGTCTTGCAGGTTCTCATGGATCCTGGTGGAGCCTCCTCCCATGGTCCTGCTAGATTGCCATTGCCAATACTGTTGTTGCTGTGCACCTGTCTGTTTGTCTCTCTCTGTGTCTGTCTGTCTGTCTCTCTCGCTTTCTCACCCCAACTTGTCGAGACAGACGACCACCCACCTAGAGCCGAAGGATCTGTCCTAGGTTTCTGCCTTTTAACAGGCAGTTTTTCCTTGCCCTTGTCACCAAGTGCTTGCTCATGGTGGTACTGTTGGGTCTCTGTAAATAATGTTATAACGAGTTCTGTCTAGACCTGCTCTATTTGAAAAATGTCCTGAGATAACTTCTGTTATGAATTGGTGCTATACAAGTAAAATTGAATTGAATTGAATGTCTCTCTGTTTAGATAATATAGTATTTAATATGTGCTTTAATTTTAAATAACAAATGGCATTACTGTAACACTATTAACTCCCACCTCTTTGATTCTGAGGGTGAGAGCTCCATATTTGAAGTCTTACTATTACTTGCAGTCATAATTGTTAGGAGGAAATCAAATTTGTCATCTTAAGCTCCAGTGTGGACCATATATGGTATCATTAAAATAGATGTAGTCCCATCTTGGCAGTTCTGACTCCACAGGCTCCTGGTTAGTCTGTGATGGCACACACCTGTCACTCAAGGCAGCCACACCCTCAATTATACATAACTTTAAGCCTTAATAAAAGGAAAACCCATTTTAAGAGATACATTTTAATATGGGACCTTATAGAGATTGACTTACTTCTGGAGCCAGCCTCAAGTGGCCATCAGAGGAACTGTATATATTTTTTTTTGGTTGTATTTTTTGGGGCTAAAGCAAAGGGCCACAGTTCGAAGTTGAACTCATGGCTGCTGCCTTGATACATGGTGCCGCCTGCTCTACGAGGTGAGTTGCCAGGGCCCCCTGGAACTGCAGTTTCTAGAACTACCATGTTTGCTTTTCTCAGTATACTGATGCATTGTCATTGCTAACATAATAGGCATTGTTACAATATGAGGACTTCATAAAAGAAAGTAATCTAAAATGTGTATTTGATCTTGTTTTTTGACAAAATATATCAGGAAAACTGATCAACACATCCAAACACATCCCATGCCTGCTTTAATAGTAAATAGAATACAGTCTATTACTAAAAAGGGGATAATATTGAAAGGGATAGCATAGGTATTTTGAGGTAACATAAAAGTGTTAAATTCCCACCATGAACTCTTGGGGACATAGTAAAAAATCCATATGCCTGTGGAAAACGTTCGAGCTGCACACAACCATACAAATGCAATCAGAGCCTCACACCACCCACCATGTGTCAGAATAGAGCAATCCATCAGCAGCTGCGCTCACACTGTGAGCATGGGGAACAAGCTAAAGGTCCAGGGACTGATGCAACAGCAGCATTCTCAGATTTAGCAGAAACTTTGAAAACTTAATTGTTAATGGGTCTTAAATCTAATTGTAGGATTTACTTTCCCTGTCTGTGTGAGAGCCCACACATCTTCAGATGCCCAGAGGAACAGGTCTGATTGGATGGTTTACCCCTGCAGGGCTGCATTCGCATGACCCCCGGGTTTTGTGATTGGTGTGTTTGTTAATCAGAAGTGGCGGCCTGATTACACGGGTGGTCTTGGGAATCAAAAGCCACAGAGGAACCTTGGAGTCACCTACACCACAGGAGCTCACTGGCAAAACAAACCTAGCTTAGTGTCGAGTTGGATGTATCCATGTCACTTTCCACCTACACCTGCACCTGAGATAATCACTGCAGGTTCTGGAGGGTGGATGGTACAAGGGAATCATGGTACGGCCTCTGTTTCATTAAGAGACTGAGGTGATGAATCAACAAGCTATTTCTAGCCGGAGGAGCATTTAATGAGTTCGGGATCTCATTGTAGAGTGATGTGAATATAATTGTAACTGACATTTTTCTTCATGTGTAAATTAGATTTGCTCACAGTGATGCAATGCCTGGCAACAGTTTTCATGGCAGCTAAGATGATTGGAGGAGCGAATTCATGAACAATGTGTTTCCTGTAACAGTAAATTAATTATGCTACAAAGTCGAGGAAATGTCAAACCTCCATTGCACATGTTTTCCAGAAATTACTGAGGGACAGAGTCAAAGTTTGAGTCGTAAGTTCTCACAGCGCTGTTTACAGTGACAGCACCTCTATAAACTGCCAGGTTTGGAGGAATCTTTCAACATTTTTGCAAACAAGCTATTCACATCTTTTTTGAGAGTTAGATCCATATCAGTTCTAATGTCTTTGTGTTAAGTACAGAGCTGGGACCATAAAACTCTGCATAGATCCCCTACTGAAACTTTGGCTGTAAACATGAATATGGATTATTTCCATCAGAATTACAAAGCTTTGCAAAGGCATAATTCTTTTTCATTAATGTCAGTCAAGTGAAACTGTGTGCTCATGCAAAAGACTGATTTCCACTGCCACGGTTACACATCAAAGAATATAGAATCATCACTTACTTGCTCCAAACGTCTTTAAAATGTTACTCCATCCATTTAGCATTGCACCTCTATAACATTATTGGACTCACAATGGACAAACAGAATAAAATTTAGAATCAGATCATTTGTCTTTTCTTAATCCACGCATTCTTCTTTCTTGTTGAAACCAAGCCCCCAGGAAGAGAGCTGGGCTTTGAAGCTAATTTGTGAATAGTGGCCAAACTAGGTAATTACAGCAATAGCATTCGACACATGATGAACACTGGCTTAAAAGGTTACATTCCAAAAGAAGCAGCTATAAACTGGTGGCTACGTTATATTGAGCATCACAACCAATATGAAATTACTCGTTTCAGTAATCAAAAGTAATTACACCAGAGATAGTTGCTTTAAATACAAACGCCGGCAATTTACTGAATGCAAAACACACATAAAATACAGTACACAAAACAAAAATACCCTCCAGGTTCTTAATATTGAGGTAAGTATAGTAAATGAAAAGGTATTTCACTCTCTTTTTGTTCTTTAGTTTACCTAAGTTATTTTAGTCAAGCTAATCTAAGTTAAGTTAGACCAGTCTCTTTTTCCTAGGTTGCACCTATTTTAGAATTCCTATTTTTCTTCCTGAGTTAACTCTTTTCTCTCTTTTACAGGTAAGAGAATACCTTCAATTACACAATCGAATCAAAGTGGACCACAATCATTTCAAATCACATTCAAAATTATGAACTCAACATGAAAATAAAAGTATGACACCTTAAATTCAAGTTCAAGTCCAAATGTGAGTTCAATTATTCAGTTCAATGAAAAGTTTCAGTTCGATTCAGTCCAAAACTAATAATCCAATCAGCTCTCAGTTCAGTTCAAAACCAATTCCTGATACTCCTACCACTCTGGCAGCGAGTCACCATACGCAGAAGATTTCCTCACTGATGCGATGGAGAAGATGAGTTGAAGGTCTGGGTCTGGCTCGCCATCTTGAATCCCATCTGTGTAAGTGCACGCCCGCACACTGCAGACCAATCCTCGCTCCAACCGAGCTTCAAACCAATCAAAAAACCTGACCTGTGTAACAGGTCATAAGCACAATAAATCTCCTTTTAAATCCTTAAATTGCACAAATAAATGTTTCACAGTCTCTGAGTTGTACTGTTACTGCTACGGTGCTTTTTCACCTCAAAAAATGGCGGCGGAGCGGTCTCTTTTAACTCACGGCTCCGTCTCCCACACAAACTACTGCACACATCTTTCATTTACACAGCATATATTCACTTTTATAACATTCACAGTCTTCATAAACCCAAAATATTAACTGGTTAACAGTTTATGACGAAGCATTTCCTTGTAAAGTAAGTTTTTAGCGTTAGCTCTCTGCCAGAGAAAAAAAAGGTACAACACGGCAAAAATGCGAGAAAACAACACAAAACTCACCAAAACCGGTGTGGCTTGGTTCTCATGAAATCCCCGTCAGTTCATGAACAGGTAAGTTATGTTTTTCAACTGCAAAATCAACCTTTTCACTATTTTCTCTGCTTATTAACCAGCGCTCGTTCTCTCCGATTTCTCCTCTGCTCTCTCCCTCAGGTCTCTTTCAGCTTCAGGTTCAGTTTCGACTTCAACTATGTTTTCTATGTTACTTTCCAGTGTGCTTTGAATAGGAGAATGGACAGTGCTCCGGTCAGGTAGGTTTTCAGATTTCTGTTCAGCAGGTAAGTGACTTTCTTTTGGATCAGACAAATCACTCTCCTCAAGATCGGGTAGGTTACTCTCTCCAAGATCAAGTAGGTTATTCTCTCTAAGATCAGGTAGGTTATTCTCTCTAAGATCAGGTGGGTTATCCTCTCCAAGATCAGGTGGGTTATCCTCCTCAAGAGTGTCTACTGGAGCATCTTCAGGGAAAGCTTCAGCCACATCTGGAAGATCTTGCTCAACAGCAGTCAACATTTTGGGAAGTTCTGGTTCAGTCATTTCTTGTTCCATGGTTTCAGAGGTATGGTTGAAACCTAGGGTTTTTTTCATGATAATATTCATCTGTGTCAGATTGGGATTTGTCGCCATCAGATTCATCCAAGCTGTTGCCTTACGGGTGCTGTCGAGTTCTTGGCCGCCTGACTGTCTTTGTCGTGCTGGTTTCACCTACCACAAGAGTCGTAGGAAGGAAACCGCAAGGCAGCAATAGATCACGTTAAAGGGTTCTTTGTGAACCTTCTCCAGTCTCGCGTTTCACAATGTAGACTGGGATGTCTCCAGATTGCTTCAAAACAACATGACTCCCACCTGTCAGCTAGCTTATGTTTACCCCTTAGGCGGACATTTCTGACTCTGTCGCCTTCTCTCAGGGTGGAATATACAACATGCTTATCAAAATCAACCTTTTCACTATTTTCTCTGCTTATTAACCACCGCTCCTTCTCTCCGATTTCTCCTCTGCTCTCTCCCTCAGGTCTCTGCTGCAGCGTCACTGAGGTGCTGCAGCGTCACTGAGGTGCTGCAGCGTCACTGAGGTGCTGCAGCGTCACTGAGGTGCTGCAGCGTCACTGAGGTGCTGCAGCGTCACTGAGGTGCTGCAGCGTCACTGAGGTGCTGCGTCTAGCGTCACTAGTCCCTTAAAGGGGCAGCGACATGAATTTTCTGTCGGAAAACTTTTAATCTTAAACATTAAATTATTGTTGTATTAACATTTTTAATCAACTCTGATGAATTAACTTACATTAAATGAATCACTTTTAACTTTCAAACTTTATGCAGCTTTTAAACTATTTATTCTTATTTATGTCATATTTTAACATGGGTTACATCTGTTATGCTAGTTGCGGGTAATGTAGTACAGTTACCCCCCAAAAAATAAATAGTTACAACCTTACTTCAGTTGTCAGCCCAATACATCCTTGGATTCAGCTTTGTTATCATGAAGGAAACTAGCTTGGAAGATGGAAACAGTTACATTCAGCAGCTGGAAATATTCCATTACTTTAATTTGAATAAACAAAACTGGATTTTGTGTCTGAATGTTTGGGAGAAAAGAAACAATTACCAATTTTGTGGGGAGTAGCATTAAAGTAATACAACTAGTAGAGTAACTAATTACTGTTGGGAGGGAGTAATAAGTAAAGTAAAAATAAAAATAGCATTACTTTTGAGAAGAGTACAAGCCACTGGAGCCACTGTAGGTGAGGAGCAGCTACAGAATTATGGTCTTTCTGACTCTCAGTCCCAACTGACATTGACTCAAGTGACCTGAGGGCATTAAACAGACAAAAGGGTTTATACAACCTTTTTTTTATTTATCCAAGTGTTTGCTATAGTTAAATTGTCTCACCACAAAAGCAGCACTTATCAACACTTGACAGTTCAGTGTTTACTGCTCTGTAGAACATGTCATATAAGTCAGCGCTGACAGTGAACATGAAGAGATGTTTCCCCTTTAAAGGCCTGTATCTCTACTGTAATAAGGTAACCATGCACTCACAATAATGTAATCTACAGCCTGACTGCTCTCGGGGGATCACACAAGCGTTAACATTTTAGTACCAGACCTTTGAGGCCACAATGATGAATTTCGTTTCATCAGCTCCTGCTTTAACACTTTGGCTCCCTGATGTCTATTTAAAAGGCACTGCTCAATAGAGAGTATATGAGGTGTGTCCGCATATAAAATGTCACTATTAAAAATGCCCATAAAGAGAGCGTCCCCCAATGCAGCTGACATCTCTTCCCCTTCATCTCTTCCTCTCTGAGGCTGGCAGTGCACCCCAAAGCTTCCCTGGGAAAGGTGAAAAATGAAAGGAAATAGTGTCTTGCTCCCGGGATGGGAGAGAGAAGTGGAGCAGAGTCGTGCTCTCTGCGAGGCCAGCTGACTGGCTGATGAGGCTATGCAAAGGCTCCTGGGAAGAAATGAGGAGAGTTAAAGGTAACTCTTAGCTGCGCGCCACTGGCTAAGGAGACACGGTATTTAGATAAGCGTGATTGCAGCCATTTAGATTCTAGTAGAGGAAAGGAGGGATGGGAGTAGCTTATACAAATATTGTATATTTACACCCTCACAGGGAGGTTCATATTCTTTTAGAAAATGTCATAAACTCAACCTATATTTCTAGTCTTGTTTTAGCAACAGGGGAGAAAAAAAATAATCAAAACATAATTGTCAAATCGATATGTACTGAATCTGCATTGAGACTGCACATGCTACTTCCAACTTCCCACTCACATAATCCAAAAACAGGCCAGAGGTCGTGCCTGCTCTGTATGGCAAATCATTTCTTGACAATTCAGGACAGCACTTGCTCACATACATCATATAATGTACCAGTAGGTCAAGCATTGACTTTGATTTCACTTTCATGCCTCCTTTTTTAACAACGCAAGGTTCACAATTAAATGTCTCAGGTTCATTACGACGCAGAAAAGTCTGTTCCTCTCCACATCTGGTGTGAACAGCTCAATTGACCAACATGTCTGAAATTGAGTTGAGAGTGTTTAAAACAATTTTCTGTTCCATTTCACATCTGGTTAACCCACTTCAAAGTTAAATGTCAAGTTTCAAACTAAATATGCACCTAGATTTATGTTGGCAATCTGAGTAAAGTGGATCACTTACAATACCTACACACACCTATACACCCCTACCCAGACATTTCCATTCAGCCATGGTAGGTCTCTAATATGTGGGTGACATACCACTTGTTGTCTTGGTTTTTTAGCTATAGCATTTTTCCAGGTATTAGGTATTGATGTTATTATTTTATTTTATTCTTATGGTGCACACTTCAGTCATAATTATCATGTTGATATCTATTAGACCCTTTACAAATAATATATTTTTATTTAGTTCATTCATTTATTATTTTTTTTCTTTTCATAGGGACGAATATCAATCAGCAAAGAAATATGAAACCATAATGTAACTTGCTCTCTGGTTTATCTGGGGGGTGATACCGGTACTGCAGCCATTTTGCAATAGCATCTTCCGTGAAAACTGATACTGATGGAAAAAAAAGTAATTTTTTAGTTGATTGAAATGGGTAACTTTTAACTGTACACATGGAACTTAAAAACGTAAAAACACTTTTTAAGTAATCTTTCAGAAAACCAGTGTTGATTAATTGTGGTATGATAGATGGTTTTATGGAGTAATTTAATCCCTTTAAGTTTAAAAGTTTCAAGCCACCTTATTTAGCTTGTACTGCATAAATATGCTCTTTTGATTTTCAATTCAATTTCAATTAAATTCAGTTTTATTTGTTTAGCGCCAATTCATAACAGAAGTTATCTCAGGACACTTTTCAAATAGAGCAGGTCTAGACCGAACTCTTTATAACATTATTTACAGAGACCCAACAGTACCACCATGAGCAAGACCTTGGAGACAAGGGCAAGGAAAAACTGCCTGTTAAAAGGCAGAAACCTAGGACAGATCCTCCGGCTCTAGGTGGGTGGTTGTCTGTCACGCAATCTAGCAGGACCATGGCAGGAGGCTCCACCAGGATCGATAAGAACCTGCGAGACGAGAAAGCACAAGAACTCCGGTTTTATTGTTCCATATAAATGCAAATATTGTTTGTCCATATTTTTTATACAGTTCTTCTGAAGGGGTCTTATCCAATTAATTATGGAAGGACCAAAACTGAAATGTCAAATGTAGTTTCCTTGAAATGGTTGGATTTGATAAACTTGTACCCCACTCTTTCCTGGTACTACACTGTTATTTACATTTCATTTGAAATGTTTATTACAGCGCAGCTTGAGTTGACTGCCTGAACTAGCTCGCAGGCTTCGCTCCATTTTTGATATATTAGATATTTGCAGTGGTGTTAGCATCATTGTTTATTGCTAGAAAGTGTAAATGTAGAAAGTCTTAATCTTATTTTTGTCTTTTTACATTGCCATATGCACTGTATTTTGATTCAAATAGATAGTATTTCCTGCACCCATGCACTTTTGATGTTTTAGCTAGCCTCCTGTTGATAGACATATGGAGAAGCAGCATTTAGTTACTCTGCACAACACACCATACAAGCATTATTTCGGGTGTTGAAGAATTTTTTCCTGTTGAATGATTACATGATTTTAAATGTTGAGTGTTGAAGTTTCCTTAAGTGGCTAATGTAATATACACTGTAAAAAAATAAATAAAAAAAAGTTCACCTAGTAGAGCTCGCCCATGTACCAAGGCTGAGTTATTGTACATACATCCAAGTAAGTAAGGTAAATTATTTTTAACAAAATATGTAGAGTACAGCGCATTGAGTGGTCCAAAGACTAGAAAGGCACTATACAAGTACATTACAATACATTTACCATTCTATGTTTAACAAACCTAAAAATGAATTTGTCATCATGAATGTGTAATTGTGAGTTCTGGGATCAGCTGGTCATGCTACTGTAGATTATGGTGACTGACACCAATATGAATATGTTTGGAATATATGGAATTTGTGTATAACAGTATCATAGAAAGCCTGACGTTCTAAGTGTGTGTGCTTCACTGTAAAACAGATAAGTTAGCTTAACTGATTACATAATTTTTCTTAAGTAAAACAACCTCAAGTTTCTAAGTTAAAAAAACAAAACAATCTTGATGGAGTAGCTTTAATAATTGACACTGACTTAATTTTATAATTTTTATTTGTATTGTGAAAACAAAATACCTCGTAAAAAGTACTTAATCAGGAATTATCTGTAATTTACAAACTAAGTTAGCGTCACTTAAAATTACTAGTAAAGTACACACTATTAAGCATTAGTTAAGTATTAATAAATACTGAATTCATCATTTATAACGCATTTTTCTGACATGAATACACATTAATATGTAGTTTATAATCACAGTAATACATGTTTTACTCTTCATTAATAAGCTCATCTTTAACGTGCTAATGATTGCATTTTCATATTTTATATATGATGGATTCAGCATTTCTAAATCAAGTATTACATCACTTACTAACCAGTTATTTAGGATTTGTCAGTGGTTTGTGATATTATTTAGAAAGTGTATGTAAATGATGAACAAACTATTTAGATGTACATTTCTGCATGCACTTGCACATCCACTATTCAGACATGTATTAATGATTAGTGACTGTGTTAGCAGATGTTCCATAAAAAATTCATTTCCAATGGATATATATATATATATATATATATATATATATATATATATATAGACAGTTATTAATGCATTGAATTGAGGCAGTTACGAAGCACTTACTACTCGTTAATTAAGTATTTTGTGTGAGCTCATCTAAAGTGAGCACTATCTATGGCTTATTAAGCATTTACAAATGAGATATAAAGGCTGACAATGCCTCAAGACTCACAAAATGTTCAGTTATCTTAACAGACGAAGGAGAGACACAACACAAAGGGATATAGAACATATTGTATTGATATTTACTGCAACTTCCCAACATATTGTATGAAGACGAACAAGGGTGGTTTATGAAGACATGCTATTGTTGTGATCTTATCTGTTTGGGACGTTTACGTTGAGCTTGCAATCCCGCTCTCAGCACGTCATCAACGTGATGGTGACGGGACAGTCGGGTGACAAGCTAACGTTAGCATTCATCCATAATGTGTGCTAGCAAACAAAGACACATACTCACCACTAGTGCCGCTGACGGCCGCTGACGGCCGCCGACTCCAATGTATCCATCCCCACACCGCCATTCTTATTGGCCCGCGTCTGCCTCGTCGATTTAGGCCAGACTTCTCCATGCTCCTCTTGGATGAGTTAACATAAATATGAACGTAAAATGTTGCCGCCTCCCAACATCATCACTTTGATGACGTGCTGAGAGCGGGATTGCAAGCTCAAACTCTTTTGAGAATGAAGATAATCTCAATTTGATTATAATCCACAAATGCTCTGCTTTGCTATTATATTTGCATTCTGTTGATGTGGAGTCTAGTCCAATAAGTCAGTAACTTTTCTTTTTTACTGAATTTATTTCAGTGCAGTATTAGTTCCCAAAAGTACTTGTGTCTCTGGTCAACAAGATTTTGGGACTATTGAAATATAATATGTGAGAACCAGCCACTGCAGCCTTTTGTGGTATCAGATAAAAAGGCAGTGTGCATTGCACCAAAAATTCTCAAATAGTGGCTCTGACCTGTGGAGAGAAACTTTCTTTATTTGAAACATGTATTACTTAGAGACAGGGCTTTTGTCCTTATTTTCAGTTTTATAAAGGTACTTTATATATCATCTCAGGTTTTCTAGTTTGCTCCTGTTTTAATTACTCTTAATGCTCTTATTATTTACAAGTCATGATTCCCTTTCCATTGTAATACCTGAGGTCTGACTATTACCTGGAAGCAATAGATACCATCCCAAGGTTTTAGTGCAATGGAAACGTTGTTCACTACTCCAGTAAATAGGATGAACCTTAGCTACGTGGTAACAGGAGCATTAGCCAATTGACCAATCACGTTTGAGTCGGCTTTGGTTGAATGCAGATAGAGTGCAAAATGAAATGGAATCTTGGGGCCCATCGCCTGATGACACTTCAGCTTTTTATTAGCTATTTTAAAAAAAGTTTCTACATACATAAGCACGTATCTGTTTATAGAGATGAGCCAGAATGTGTCTCTCTTCATTGTAATTTATCAAGTCGCTAATTTGACTGCAGAAGTCTTGTCCCGGATACCCCTTTTCCGGATATCGTCTGGCTACACTGGAAGCCCCGAAACACTGACTGTTGTTGCCAGAGCCTAAATCATTGTTAGGCGACGATGGGTTCCGAGGTTGACAATGACACTAATTTATTTACTACAATAACAACAACTGTTCTTTTTAACATGAATACTAGTCTCACTCTTTGTCTCCAGCGCATTATTCCCATTAGAATGTCTTGGCAGTTTTTTGTGATATAACACTAGAATAAATCCATATAATTATGGAAATATCCAAGGTGGTGATACGTTTGATTATGGACACACACAGTACACAGAAGATCACAGACTGGATCTTTGACAGATTTTTTTTATTATGAAATTATATGATACTGAATTTTATTTGGATACAGAGCCAGAAACTTGTATATCATTGGATCTTTCCAGATACATGTCCTTCTTGTCCTGTCACTGGTACAAAGGATATGCAGAGATCAATAAGAGTACATAGTATTTCACACCATCCTTTATTCCAAACAACAGCAGCTAACAGAGCAGACTCTTCTTCTCTTATGAAGTTAACACTTACAGGGGTTCCATGGTAGGATTGTAATGTGAATCATCTACTGGAGGCTTAAGTAGTGTAGTGAGACTGCAATATGCGTCAATAACATTGGTCAGAGTTTGTACAAGCAGGTTTGCTGATGTTGAGACAAAGCCTCCTCACGCCTATAGAATGTATGTGGTGAGTCCAGAATAACAGAGAATTTAGCTCATCAGTCATCTCGCTGTCGTCCCATGTTTAATCAATACCAGCTGTCCGGGGCGAAGTTGCATCGGCAAGGTGAGAACATCGGACACCACCGACCAGAACTGATGACCAGACAGAAGCAAGCCACCTTGC
The DNA here is from genome assembly GCF_905237075.1 of Dicentrarchus labrax. Classification (NCBI taxonomy): domain Eukaryota; kingdom Metazoa; phylum Chordata; class Actinopteri; family Moronidae; genus Dicentrarchus; species Dicentrarchus labrax. The sequence continues at coordinate 1,371,139 of NW_026136703.1, read as the reverse complement.
TAGCTGCCGAGTCTTCTGTGGATTTCAGCTTCCATTTGTCAGAGTGTCCCTCAGCTCAGCAAAGCATCTGTCTCAATCAATGAGGCCAATAACCACAGGCTCCAGACTGCTTGTCTGTCTGCCACTGTGTTGTCTCTGACATTCACTATGCCTCGCCGTCTGAAGTTACCAGCTGCTGAAAGCTCCCACTCAGCAGCGGGTCAGCCAACAGAAATCATTATTCAGGGATGATACCGTCTCCACACAATGCGACTATGCATAGCAAACACATACTTGCATCTTACATTTATAGCAGATCAAAAACAATTGTGTGTGAGTGTGCATGTTGGCATTAGGCATGTCTCACTTGAAGCAGATTGATAACTTGACACTGTCTTGAGCACAGTAACAAGAATGATAATGAAAAACTACTTCAGTAGGGCACTGTATTTCTAATCCACTAATCCAATTTAAATGTAGAGTACATAGAAAATCAAGGATTAAGGACATTTATTTTTCATTATACAACACAAGGTTGTACTACAAAATGAAAGTTTCTGCTACCTTCATGCTAAACACATTACACAACATTACAACATTGTTTCAATAACAATAAACATATAAAATAATAATATATAGAGTTATTTATGTACACATAGACATACATGTATACATGCAGGAAATATCTGCAGTGGGCTTTTTTTTTTTTTTTGCTCTGGGGGGGGATGTAAACAGCAGAAATAAGCTAGTGATAATATGGTTTCACCTTCGATGTTTATATCTGATATTTACTAGGAAACCAGATGGTAACTAAATATAATTAGGAAAGTACTGGCTAGTAAGTACAAAGTTAATATTTAGTGAGTACATAGCAACCTACCAGGAATTTAGGTGTAATGGTAAAGACTGGTAACTTTTAAACAGCAGGTAAAGGCATCAGTGCCCAGCTGGCAGTGTGGTTATATTTGTAAATGTGCAAGTACAAATATGACTGTGTGTGTAAAATGTGTGTTTAATCATGGGTCGGATCATGGGACTTAATAACATAAACAGGTTGAGGCGGTCTGGATTTGACTTGGAGATAATGGCAGGTAACAGATAAGTTTGCAAAACTGGACCCATTCAGGAGTGACTATTTCTAAAACCCTGTGTACAGTAATACTGGTAAAGTACTCCTAAACAACTGTGTAACTGTGTCTCTGATTAAACAGAGCTAGCTTAACGCTAAGAAGACAGCGCTGAAAATGTCCTCTTTCAAAAGGACAAAAAACTGCTAAATTAATTAATTAGGGTTAAGCTTATGCTCTGTTTTTAGATAGGGTTGTGCTGAATCAGGGTACTGACATTTTTTTGGTCCAATTCAGACAGGGTGCAGTTGCCATGGTCAAAATCTCCTGATCTGGTCAATTGAAACAATTTTGGCTTTGCCCATATTCACATTAGGTGTATCTCACTTGAGGCAGATTGATAACTTGACACTGTCATGGGTTAGATGAACCATGAATAACAAATCAAAAATAAAGGCCTGGAGGGTCCACTACGAAACTTCCCCAAAATGAAAGAAGTAATTCATTATTTTATCAGTAAAGAAAGGTAGTACTGATGGGAATCACGATGTAAGACTTGGAAAAGGCAGCCTGACAGCGATTTGTGATTAAACAAAACCTAGAGCAAGAAAGGTTGTCAGCTCGCAGGGCGGGCATGGAACAGATTCAGCTTTGAAGCAGATGCCACCTTTCGGAGCCTGTGAGATCCATCAGGCAGACGTTAAGCTGCTGAGAGGAAGTGAGCACAGAAAAGATAAATGCCTCCATGCTGGCTTTTGGCTCACTGACGCCCTCCCATTGCTTCAGCAGTGGCTGCACAGCTGGGGGAAGGAGCGGGATGGAGGTGAGGAGAAGTCGAAGCGAGTAGTCGAAGCGAGTACATCGTCTCTTCACTGAGGTGGAGTAAATGGTTTTCTGGTAATCCCTGGAAAAGCTGTACCCACTGGAGGAAGTTGAGGGGTATAGTAAGGCTGCTGTAGTTTAACTAGATGTGGTTTTGTCCATTAAGGTCCATATGCACATGAATGCCTACTTTACATAGGGTTCATGCAAAGTTTAACAATTCAATAAATGTCAAGCCTGGTAAAACCGTAGGAACATTTTGTGTAGATATGTTAAAACATACATTTAAATAACTTTAAGGTGCATTGCAATCTATGTAGTTCAGCGCCCTTTGAGAGCAATCAGTCATGACACATCCACTCCCCAGGTCTTCGTCTGTTCAACTCAGAGTATAAGAAACCAAATAAAAATATGCAGACTGGCCTTTCAACCACACTAAACTGGTGAGGATAACAAAAATCAAAAGAAGAAAAGGAATGCAGAAATAAAATCATGTATGGACATGCAAGTAGCAAAAATGTAAAGAGGACATTTTCTTTGTCACCTCCATTTCTTTATATCACTGATTTTTAATCTCAGTGAATCTCTTACCCTAACCTAAAATCAAGTGATTTCTCTTGTATTGGAAAAACACAAAAGAAACACAACTCTCTATTGATTTCTTTGTAATTGTTAATTTCATCATTAAGCATCAGTGATATTGTAAGAAAACTGAAGGACAGCACCCAGGTGGCTGTGTCTCAGAGGTTGAGCGGGTCGTCCACTAAACGGAAGGCTGTTGGTTCGATCCCCAGCTCCTCCCGCTGCATGTCGAACTGTCCTTGCTGTGTCATCAGTGTGTGAATGTGAATGAATGAGTAAGTTCCTGTTCGATAGACTTTGCCATCACTGTATGAATGTGTGTGAAAGGGTGAATGTGGTGCAAAGTGTAAAAGTGCTTTGAGTGGTCAATAACTATGAAATAAATAAATAAAATGTTTATATTGTTTCTGATATAAGACATATTATATTACAACTGTGTTTTATTCAGCCTGTTCTCCCTCCTGAGTGGTCAGGGGCATCAAGTCGGTTTCTTCCAGAGCGTTCTGGAGCAAAAATAATTATTATTAATGATCAAATTTCTCAATAAAAATAAAACTGATTTGAACTGTTTCTTATGTGCTGTGGCCAACTTAATGTAGTAACTTTGCCCGAAATGGCAGCTTATATGACCGTTTCTGAGTGTTCTCCTCCTCACCTACAAAGCTCTTCATGGTCAGGCCCCTTCATATCTTAAAGAGCTCATAGTACCCTATTACCCCACTAGAACACTACGTTCTCTGAATGCTGGGCTACTTGTGGTTCCTATAGTCTCTAAAAGTAGAACAGGAGCCAGAGCCTTCAGTTACCAAGCTCCTCTCCTGTGGAACCAGCTTCCAGTTGTGGTTCGGGAGGCAGACACCCTCTCCATATTTACGAGTAGGCTTAAGACGTTCCTCTTTGATAAAGCTTATAGTTAGGGCTGGCTCAGGTGAGTCCTGAACCATCCCTTAGTTATGCTGCTATAGGCCTAGACTATCGGGGGATTTCCCATGATGCACTGAGCTCCTCTCTTTCTCTCTCTCTCTTTCTGCACACATTCATGTCCCATTAATGCATGTTACTAACTTCACTTCTTCCCCGGAGTTCTTGTGCTTTCTCATCTCACAGGTTCTCATGGATCCTGGTGGAGCCTCCTGCCAGTACCACTACCAGTAGCACTGACATCACACATTATGAAGACCTTTGAACGGCTGCTGCTCCATGTCCTCAGACCCCAAGTCCAACACGCACAAGATCCGCTGCAGTTTGGGTACCAGGAGAAGGTGGGCGTGGAGGATGCCATCCTCTATCTGCTCCACAAGGCCTACTTTCATCTGGACAAGGAGAGCGGCGCTGTGAGAATCGCGTTTTTGATTTCTCCAGCGCCTTCAACACCATCCGGCCGCTCCTGCTGAGAGACTGACAGAGATGAGGGTGGACCCACTCCTGGTGACATGGATTACGAACTACCTCACGGAGAGACCACAATACGTCCGACTGAAGGGCTGCACGTCAGACACTGTGGTCAGCAGCACCAGAGCACCACAGGGGACCGTGCTCTCTCCCGTCCTCTTCACCTTGTACATATCTGACTTCCAGTACAACTCGGGGCTCTGCCACATGCAGAAATACTCGGACGATACTGCGATAGTTGGCTGTATCAAGGATGGATGGGAGGGGGAGTACAGGAGCCTGTTTGAGGACTTCGTGAGGTGGTGCAGGTCCAACCATCTACAGCTGAACACCTCCAAGACCAAGGAGATGGTGGTGGATTTCAGAAGGAAGAAACCACATCTCCAACCTGTGTCCATAGAGGGGGTCGATGTGGAGGTGGTCAGGACATACAAGTATCTGGGGCTGCAGCTGGATGACAAGTTGGACTGGACAGCAAATATGGACACTTTTCACAGGAAAGGGCAGAGCCGTCTGTACTTCTTGAGAAGGCTGGGGTCCTTCAACATCTGCAAAAACTGCTGCAGATGTTTTACCAGTCTGTGGTAGCCAGAGTCCTCTTTTATGTTGTGGGGAGGAAGCAGCAAGAAGAGAGACACCAGTCGACTGGACAGACTGGTGAGGAGAGCTGGCTCAGTGGTGGGCACAGAGCTGGACTCTCTGGTAACAGTGGCAGAAAGAAGGACCCTGGACAAACTGCTGTCCATACTATTCAATTCAATTCAATTCAATTTTATTTGTATAGCGTCAATTCATAACAGAAGTTATCTCAGGATACACACCATACTAGACAACGCCCACCACCCTCTGCACAACACCTTCACCAGGCAGAGGACTGTGTTCAGTGGCAGACTGCTGTCCCAATCCAGCTCCACCAACAGACTTAGAAACTCTTTCGTCCCCCTGGCCATCAGACTGTGATACTCCTAGACTCCTAGGCAAGGCAGGGAGGACAATAGACAATAGGACAATTTCTACCCCCATTTGCACTGTTTACTTCCATTTGCACTACATCTGTACTGTTTACTTCCATTTGCACTCCATTTGTACTGTTTACTGTTTTGCACTGTTTACTGTGTTATAAGTTAATTTTATTTTAATTTTTTATTTTGAACAAAACCCCAAGGTATTTGAACTCCTTTACTTGGGGTAGGGACTCACTCCCTACCTGGAGTAGACAGACATCGCCATCATCTTCTTCATGTTCATCATCAGCAGTCACTACTATTAGTGTAGTTGTTGCTACTGTTGTTGCTGTGCCCCTCTGTCTGTCTCTCTGTCTCTCTCTCTCATCCTAACTGGTCGAGGCAGACGACCACCCACCTAGAGCCGAAGGGCCTGTCCTAGGTTTCTGCCTCTTAAAAGGAAGTTTTTCCTTGACACCGTCGCCAAGGTCTTGCTCATGGTGGTACTGTTGGGTCTCTGTAAATAATGTTATAAGGAGTTCGGTCTAGACCTGCTCTATTTGAAAAGTGTCCTGAGATAACTTCTGTTATGAATTGGCGCTATACAAATAAAATTGAATTTAATTAAATTGAATTGTCCTTTCTTGTCATGAAAAATTCCTGGAAAATGATTTGTTAAAAAGAATAGGAATATTATTGCTCCCCTAGTCAATAACACTTCACGATGTGTATTTCTTGGTATTAGCTTTAAAAAAAAAACATATATAATCTCTATCCCTACACTGGGCAAATATCAATAAAGAGTAGACAGTAGTAAAGCTGGTGAGAGCTTGGCTTCTCAGAGGCAATTAGCTAAGTGCTAAACAAGGCCGCCCCAACACTCCAAGCAGCTGGCCGATGAATGAAAGGAAACACTCTCACCTAACATCCTGATCGATACGTGTGTTCTCTGGTTGGCCGTGTCCCACAGCAATTATCACACACACACACACCAACATCACTGTTTGGGTCGAAGTACATTTGACCCACACCACTCCAAAGTCAAATAAAAGATCCACTCCAGCCTCATCTGCTCTCACCACAGTGTGCGTGCACACACACACACACACACACACACACAGTGCAGCTGTTAATGTGATGACTCCACACTCATAGATTAACTATTCATGTAACAACAGTTTGGATGTAATCCCCCTGCCATTACCACAAATGTTCTGAAGGTGGAAAACCATTTGAGAAATTAAGTTAATTAAAATTTCTTGCCACTATAATCTCTGCCAATCTTAGAGGAATAGGTCGACATGGCTTTCTGCTTCAAAAAAATTACGTTGCAGGTACCCTTCTAGTATCAATTTTGCATGTGAAGGGCTTTTGTGGTCAAGTTAGCAACAAGTAATATACAGTGTCCGGTCAGACTTTCAAAGTAAAGTTTGCTGAGGAACATCTCACTTTTAGGAGTTTAAAGAGTCACAGGTTGGTTAGGTTTGGATACAAAAACTGCTTGGTTAGGTTTAGGAAAAGATAGTGGGTTAGACCACATGTAAAAAACTAAACAAATGTTGCCTAAAATTGCACAGAATTAGCATAAAGTGGGCATGTCTTGCAAAGGAAGACTTGTGGTTACCTTTTGATTCAGATATCTTTAGGTCAGAAGTCAAGGGATCTCTTTGAATATGGCCATGCCAGTTTTTCCATTGCCAAAATCTTGCCTAACTTTGGAGCATTATTTAGCCCCTTTGGTGACATGCTAGCATGATATGGTGATGAAGTCATCTAATTTAATCAGACGTCAGTGTTTTAATCCTAGCTTTAAATTTGAGCCCGCTACAGCCTCTGAAAGACAGAGAGCGGTAGAGGTAAGAATAACAGGGTGGCACTTGGGGTGGCCAATCAGATTTCAGGGGTGGCCAGTATCACCCCAATGTATGACAGTGATGAGTGTTGATTGTGTTAAAATAAGTATGTATTATAAGTTACGTTATAAGTAACTTACATAATATGTTGGGTAAAATGTTTTGCCTATGTTATTGCTAAATTATGAGCATTTTATTATTATTTATTAATTATTATTATTTTAATAATAAGTAAACATGTTAACACTTCTAGTGGTATGTTTCCAAATTTTCTACATTAATTAAAATATAAAAGATGAAATCATGTAAATGATGATAAATATGTTGTAATGTAGAAGTCGTACACTTTTCTGAGGGAATGTATGGGTTTCATCAATTATTTGAGCGACTGTTATTTTACAAAGTGTATATGTTGCACTTGCCCTTCATCCTCTTCCTCTTTTTATTCTGGACTTTTCCCAGTGAAGGTAAGCAGTTCTGTCACATTTACTTTTGGTGTTCTGGTTCTATATGTGACACAAAGTTACTTAAACAAGTGTCAAACAAGTCAACGCATTATGTTTCGGAGCTAAAGTTGCATTAATTTTTGTGCATAAAGATGCCATTTTGAGTATAGAACTGCAGTCAACTTAGCCAAGCTTACGTACTCTAGCTCTGTATTGTTACAGGCAAATATTTGTCCACCCCGTTTCAGTTTGATTTTCTTTCTAAAATCTCTCTTTAAATTGTGTTCTCTGACTGTCCAGCTGCCAAAATCCAGATGAGAGTGAGGAGTCAATTAAATCATTCCATGTTACTCTTTTTTTTTTTTTTTAAAAATAAAAAAAAAAAAAAAAAATTTTTTTTTTTTTTTTTTTTTTTTTTTTTTCTCCCCCCCGATAAAAAAATTTTTTTCTCTTTTTTGTTGTAAAAAAACAACCTTTGGGTTTTACAGATTAGCTTTCATCCAATCTCTGTTAATATTCTCCTACAAAAAAACGTAAATAAAAAGGCTAAATTATAAATATAACATGTAGTCTAAAGATTATACAACTAAACATAAGTTAAAATAATTCAAGACTCAAATTGCAAGGAAAATTATACATTAACTCAGTTTTGTAAGTTAAAAACATTGTTGATTAAACTGCTTTTACTACTAACTTTAAGTGACACTGACTTCATTTTGTAATCTGTATTTGTACTGTGAAAACAAAAGGTGCCATGCAAGGTGCCAATGCTCATCAGAAACAGAAGCTAATTCATTCACACACATTCATACTCCAGCATTGGGAGCAATTTGGGGTTTAGTATCTTGTTCAAGGACATTTTAACATGCAACAGGAGGAGCCAGGGATTGAACCCTGATTAGTGGACGACCCGCTCTACCTTCTGAGCCACAGGTGCCGTAGATGTCCAGAGTCAGGAAATGGGCAGGAAATATCACTGTAGATCCATCACACCTTGGACACAATCTGTTCCAACCCTCTGGTAGGTGCTACAGAGCACTGTACACCAAAACGAACTGACACAACAGTTTTTACTCACAGGTCATCACCCAGGAAAAATCCTTGTGCAGTAACCCTGTGATTCAAACATCTTTTGTACCTGTGAATAAATTGTTCTCACTGTTGAAATTCAGTTTTCTTTTTAAAACACGTAAATATAATCACTAAAAACACATCTATGCATGCTGTGCATATTGTACTGTATATACTGTCATATCTACCTACCTCATGTACATAAAATAATATGTCTAGAAATTATATATACATAGTAGTCTATGTTGTACTGTGTATGTACATTAACATCAACATAAACGTCATCAAAGTCAAATCCCTTGTATGTAGAATTTGACTTTGAATTTGATGAGTGTGTAATATAATGACACACTTGTTTGGACCTGGAGCCTATTACAACTCAGTGTAGCATTAAAATGATTTTGTTAATTTAAGGCAGAAAAGTTACACAATGGGGCTTTAAGTTTTACAGTAATATACAGTATCATCATGCAGTATCCAGTGCTGCCATGACCTCCAAGCATCTTCTTTTTATTTTGATCCTTTTATATTTAGGGACCGAGCCAGCGACCGCTGGAGGTCCCTATTGTTTTTGCCTTTTATGTTTAGCCCCCCCTGAACATATACAAAAACTCATTATAGTGGTTTTATTTGGCAAAGTTGTCAGGCCTGGTGAAAATGGGGATATTCTATGGGTCGCTTTCAGCGTTTTTTAAACGCATTCAAAAATGCGTTTAGGCTAATAACTTCTGCATAGTTTGTCGCACATTCAAAACCCTTGTATCCACGTGTTCGGTGAATAGAGCTGAATCTCCCCATGTAAACCCCGCCCACTTCCGCCAAGATTTTTTTTCTTCTAGAGAGCGAAATATCCACAAACTACTTTTCCATGTTCCTCCCATGTGCTTTGTCTGATTCGCCCAAAACTTTTTATGTAGTATGTGTGGACTGTCCTAATAAAAAAGTAATTCAAAGAATTTTGATATTGAAAAAAATAAGCACGTTATAAAATTAACTTTCTGTGGATTTTTTGTCAAAAAAGGAAGTGGACCATTTCTCCACATTGCTATATCTGATTGTCACCAAACTTGGGTCCATAGTTACTCATGTCTTTCTTAGGCATCCTGCACAATTTCAGGTCATCGCCACATGGTGGCGCTCGTTAAAATGAAGAAGTTTATATCTCTGCAACAGCACGTGTGATTAAAATGAAACTTGGTACGATGATTGCCCATGGCTCCCTGAGGCTCATTTAAAAAGGACAAAGAAATACACCACTAGGTGGCGCTCTTTTGGTATGACAAATAACTGTGCGGAGACCGTAATAGTTATGAATATGAAATTCACAGGGCACGTGTAGAGTGGTGCCTGAAGCTCACATACCAAAAATCGTGTTTGTCATGTTCCCTACAGGATAAAATAAAGCAGCCCCGGCGCCACATTTCACCGATATGTACGAAACTCGGTAGGCACATGTAACATGCCGAGACGTACAAAAAAGTCTCTTGGACCCATACCCGAAACCCCACAGGAAGTCGGCCAATTTGATTTTCATTTTCACTTTCGGCGAACTTTTCGCGTTGTATTTGAACGAACTCCTCCATGGGAATTTATTGGATATGCTCCAAAATTTGTGAGTACAGTCAAAAAATGGTGCTGATTAAAAGTTGTGCTATTTGAGACTGTACGTTGAACGGCGTGTCTGTGGCATGAGGTCAAAGTTGGCCACTTTGAATTCTGTGGTCATACAAACTGAGAAGTTGAGCTATTTGTGACTGTATGTCAAACCGCGTGCCAGTGACAACTTGTCGATTTCAGCAGATTCGCCATAAAATAGTACTCATGACTTCAGTGTGCAATGTCCAATCTCCAATAAACTTCATATATTCTGAAACAGTTTTGCCCTGAACACGTCCTCATAACTTCAGCGTACGTGGTCCAATCTCAATGAAACTTCACGTGTTTGATAACACTCTCGCCTTGAACATGTCTACATGACAACATTCAGACATAGTGATAGCGCCACCTACTGGCAAAAGGGAGGAAGCGCTGCGTGGCGATTTTGAGCTGAGTTACGTGAAATGACCGTGCCAGTGACAACTTGTCGAATTCAGCCGATTCACCATAATACAGCACTCATAACTTCAATGTGCAATGTCCAATCTCCAATAAACTTCATTTATTCAGTAACAGTCTCGCCCTGAACACGTCCTCATAACTTCAGCGTACGTGGTCCAATCTCAGTGAAACTTCACGTGTGATATAACAGTCCCGCCCTGAACTTGTCTACATGACAATATTAAGACATAGTGATAGCGCCACCTACTGGCAACTGGAAGTAAGCGCTGCGTGGCAATTTTGAGCTGATTTACGTGAAATTTCATGTTTTGGTCCGCACGTGTAACAATGGCACGTGACGCGGCAGCAGCACGCCCCGAGTTGCGTGGAGTGCGAGGTCCCGCCCAACGCTGCTTGCAGCTTTAATTTCATATTGTATCTAGTCATTTGAATTGCACCCAACTTTTCATAAAGATCATGCCTTTATGTTACTGATGACAAAGAGACAATCAGCCTTCATTGCACTGTAGTTTAGACGGTTCTTGGCTGCTTTAACTGCCCAGCAGCTCCTTGGCAGAGGTGTGTGTAAACCATTAGAGTCGTGTGTGAGAGAAGTCAGTGAAGAATCTGCTGAATTTGATTAATTTGCTTCAACAAATGCAAATCTATTGATGAGTTACTGCTACTGTGATAATTGGAACAAACCTCCATTTAACAATGTCGTTTAAATTCTAGTTTGTGGTGTGTGTGGGGGGGGGGCTAAGCATGTCTGTTTCCAAGGTGAGGACACAGTGTGCTGTGTTCATCAATCATGCTTTTAGAAACCATTACTGTCTGTCTCTGTAACCTCGTGGGAAAATGTAGGATGGAAGAGTCAGACACTCAAGGCTGAACATCCAACTTCGTCACACTGCTGTGTGTCCATGCTTCTTGTTATGCTTATGTGTGCATGTGCTTGTGTGTTTAGCAGTGTTTGTAGCATCTATACAGAAATGTCTTACTTTCCTGGGTGACAGGTGCATCCATCAGTTGGCTCTAAAGCAAATATCCACTTTTGACAAAATGAAAAAAGGAAGGATCAAAGATTTTTAAAAACAAACAAAATGTATTGTACCATACACCTACTTCAGTGTGCATGCAACGCTCTGTTAGCTTGAAATCAATGCAGACTGAAAGAAAAGTTGCTTTCTTTTGTCACCTCTGAAAACAAAGCAGCCCATTTATTTCTTGAAAGATAAACACAGAAAAAGTATTCAGTCAGATCTTACTTTAATACAAGAAAACTTTCTGTTTCTTTACATCCACTGTTTAGATCTTGGTGCTTTTTAACTCTAGATTTTAACCAGACGAAGGATTTTAGTCATCGGACGTCCGGATCTTAAGTTATCAGAGAAACAAGCTGAGCTAACGTTAGCAGCTGCTCGGCTCGCAACCCCTCTGGGACGTCCTTTGTCTGTCCAACAGCTTGGGAGAAACAGGGTTCTTTAAGGTGGAACTGCTTTATTCAGTGTTTTTAATGGTTTTAATCAGCATTTCTGTTTGTTTTGGAGAGGAGGAGACCTCTGTGGATAATAAGGCTCCCAGTAGAAACCTCCTGAACCATGAACACTGAAGGAATCCTAACCTGGAGAAGCTGACCGCAATGACAGCAGTGGTGGTGAAAACAACAACTAACTAATGTATGTGGGTGGGAGACGAGACAATCTCCATGCAATTTTCACTCTTGTGCTGAGTTGCTTTTTGTTTTACTGTTGCGTAAAATGTTACAAACTTTTTGCAAAACATTGTTAGTAACTCTTAGATATTACGATCCTGGCCATTCAAATTAATGTAGAAACCATGAGGTTGGCACCAATTTCTGTGTCCGAGGGCTGGGTTGCCTTTTGCCCTTCCAGCTTCCCAGATGTTATCTCAGGACACTTTTCAAATAGAGCAGGTCTAGACCGAACTCCTTGAAACATTACTTACAGAGACCCAACAGTACCACCATGAGCAAGACCTTGGCGACAACGACAAGGAAAAACTTCCTTTTAAGAGGTGGAAACCTCGGACAGACCCCGGCTCTAGGTGGGTGGTCGTCTGTCTCGACCAGTTGGGGTGAGACAGACAGAGAGAGAGAGAGAGAGAGAGACAGGCAGACAGACAGACAGAGGTGCACAGCAACAACAGTAGCAACTACACTAATAGTAGCCTAGTGACCAAGGGATGAAGGTTGAGGAATGAAGGTTTGTTGGCAGATGAATTAATGAATGGAGGGGTGAGACTCTTGTAGAGAGTCCCAGTGGTTCCTGTATTTGGATAAGAGAGGGAGAGAAAAAGAAAGGGTTTTGGGGGGGAGGGATGTGGAAAATTAGTCAAGGAGGGAGTGAATTGATAAGGTGTGCTTAAGTATGTTTTTTTTTATTTATTCATATTGTGTGAACTCACTGCCGCAGGTTACTAAGTCCGCTGTCAGACTTTATGTTGTAATATGAGGGACAGTGTGATTAAGCCTTGTTGAAAGCTAACAAGGTAGGGTAGTAAGTTATGGTTATTATTAGTGGTGGGCGGATCGATCCAAAATATCGATATATCAATCCAACGTTAGTATTGATATTGATCGATTCCAGTGTAATAAAATCGATACTTTAGTTTCAGTTTCTGTCCTGTCCGCGTTGCTGCGGAGGCAACCTGGCTGTTTGTCTCTGTGTAAGTGCCGCTGCTTTTGAGTGCCGCTCCAGTCACAGCGCGGAGCACAGCCAGGCACACTCTGCTCCTCCTCCCCCCTCTTGTGCTTTAATGTCAGGTGACCCAGGTAAACAACCAAGCAGGTCTGCCGGCCAGTAGTCACACACACACACACACACACACACACACAGATGGGAGAGGGAGCAGAAGAATGGCGGGGAGAAAGAGAAGCGCTGTGTGGCTTTATTTTCAAGTCACCAATGAAACAACAGCAAAGTGTTTAGTGTTTAAACAGGCTGTTAAATACAGTGGCAATACAACAAATTTATACAAGCACATGAAGTCCATGCAAAGGAAAATGTACAGCTACAGAAATGGAGAGAGGAGGAGAGAAATCCCCCCCGGCCCCGACAGACCCACACCACCGACCCAGAAGCAGCAGTCGTTAACACATTAACATTCAGTTTGGCAGAGAATATAGGTAGATAATAGTGGTGAAAGTAATATTTTGGTCATCTTCAGCATTAGTTAATATATATTTTTAAGTGCAACTGGTCATTTGTTACTTTAGCCAACTCAATAAAGAATAAAGTATGCTAAAACCTTGAAATAATACATTTATCCCATTGAAACGTGTTCTTTAAATGAATACACTGAATATAATATGGCTCAGATTATATTGAATATAATCACATATATTTGTGTTCACTGTGAAAGGGATACTGTATGATTACTATATTTAAACTACAAGTAGATGTGCTTGAGACCTAATTATCTTATTATTTCATTTAGCTGACTCCCCAAGAGCAGTGGAGATTACGAGGAGCCTGGCAGAAATGGTTGTGAAAGACCTGCAACCTCTTTCCGTGGTGGAAGATGATGGCTTCAGGAATTTTGTAGGACACTTGACCCACGGTACAAAATTCCAAGTAGTAAGACTTTTATGGAGAGGAAACTACCAGCTCTTTATGAAGACTGCTGCTCTAAAGTCAGAAAGGCATTGAGTGGTGTGGACAATGTTGTCCTTACCGCTGACATGTGGACATCAAGAGACACAGAGGCATATTAAACAGTCTCATGCCACATCATAGGTGAGCACTGGCAAATGCTGGCATACGTGCTAGAAACATGCTCTGTTCCTCAGCACCCCTAAAACTTGGAGTAAGAAATGTTGTTATTCTAAAAATTTAGTTTGTCTTTGACAAGGTTAAATAATGTCCAAAACATACTCAGTAGTTTGTGGTTTAAAAAGTATATCTTAAGGACGAAAATGAAAACATCCCCGCTTAGCAAATGGTGTCATCCTCTTCTCACCCGTTACTTCTCCTCTGTACCTGCACCACTCCGCAGCCCGACAGTCGTCCAGCGCAACACACACGCAGAGTGAGAATCTGTTTAGTTGTATTGTTGTGAATCAACTAAGTAAGTTGCTCCAAAGTTGTTCCGATTCCGATACCATATCGGTGAGTACTGGAGTCCAGGCACCGTTTACCAGTTAGCTCCCTTGGTGCCATTACTGTGGCTACAGTCGAACTGGAGCGGTCCGTTTATTAAACAAAAACAGCAGCGCGCCAAGAAACTGCGTACCTGTGTAGTGCGTACGTGTGTCTCAGTTGTTAAAGTTCATTGTTACTTTGAGACTCATTTTAACAATCGGGAGTCATGTAAACATGATGTCACGCACGTCTTTTCTGGTCAGTCGTCATGGAAACATGAAGCCCTGCCAGTGGTGCGGCGTTTGGACGAGAGTGAAAACAACGTGTGTACGAGCTGAAAAACGAAACGACATATCACTGTATACCACCAGTATGTGTGAAAACACTCACTGTGGCTTCTTAAATGAATTGTTATTTATTCCTAGATTTATATCTGTTATTTTTCAGTTGTGTCTGACTATCAAATTATTTTGTTCAATGACAATAAAGTTGAATCTAATCTAATCTAATCTAATCTAATGACTGTTGATACAAAAGGAGGCACATGGAGTTAACGGTCAGGAAAAACAGCTGAGTGAAGAAGGTTTTGTGTTTGTGTTTGTTACAGGGGGCTGTCTGTGTGAACTGTCACAATAAATCTGGTGTTCTGGAAAGGTCTCCAAAAAAATTTAAAAAAAGAAATCTGGATTTTGGAGTTAGTTGAACCAATTTTAAAATGATAAAGTTATTTTTCAATAGACATATTTTCTGTTTTTGTGTGAAAAAGGGTGTGTGGTGGCAGTGGGGCTCATTGGGTGCTCAGCGCCCCTGAAGCTCTGACCCTAGAATCGCCCCTGCTGCAGCAATATTTGTTTGCAATTAACCAGAATCGCAGAAGAATGGGGCGTTACAGACAAGATTCTGGCTGTAATAACAAATAATGGCACCAACACGGTTGCTGCTGTGCGCAAAGCAGGTTGGGCACACTATCCATGCTCTGCACACACATTGAATTTGGTGGTAAAAGACTCTCTCAAGGCTCACCCTGACTTGCTTCAGATTCAACAGAAAAGCAGTGCTGTTGTTGCTTTCTTCCACCATAGCACTAAAGCTGCAGACAAGCTCAAAGACGTTCAGAAGCAGCAGAAGTTCCCTGAACACAAACTCATTGAAGCAGCTGAGACAAGGTGGAACTCTGTATTCTATATGTGGGAGAGATTGTCTGAGCAAAAGGAGGCAGTTACCACAGTCCTCTGCATCCTTGGAAAGAGCTCACTTTGCTTAAGTGAGGAAGAATGGTCTGTGATCAGTCTCTCCATCAATGCACTGAGACCTTTTGAGGGAGCAACCAGGGAGGTATCATTGGAAAAAAATTTCTATTTCAAAGGTGATTCCCCTGGTGTCAATGCTTCTAAGAAACATCGCAACTTGTGAGCTCCAAGGCAGCAAGCTAGCTGCTGAGCTGTCAGCGCAATGTTCTCGACTTGTCACAGAAATGCAGTCAGTGAGTCAGACCTCAGCACCTTCATCATCATCAAGCTCTGCCACCAGCTCTGGCCCAGCTCCTGCAGCTACTTCAAGCTCGTCTACAGGGGCTGCTGCATCAAGAACCCAGCCCCACCCGCCCCCATTATCCTGTGTGACTCCCCAGTTGACTCTGTGGAGTCTTCCGCTTCCTGGGTACCATCATCACCCAGGACCTCAAGTGGGAGCTGATCATCAGCTCCCTCACCAAGAAAGTCCAGCAGAGGATGTTCTTCCTGCGGCAGCTGAAGAAGTTCAACCTGCCAAAGACGATGATGGTGCTAGCTGGCCTCATTAACAATGCCTGGACCCCCCACTGACTCTTATACCCACCCTGTATATACAGTATGCATTATATTAATGCACTCCTGTCTTCTGCACTGTTTTCTTTTCCTATCTTTCCTATCTTTATTTATTTATATTTTGAAAGTACTTTATTTTTCTGTGTGTTTTTCTGTGATTTGTGTATTTTATGCACCAGTGCACAAGGACACATTCCTTGTAGGTGTAAAAACCTACTTGGCAATAAACCTAATTCTGATTCTGATTCTGATCCCCACATCAGGGTAATTACAGTTTACATTATATACTATGCTACATGCACATGCTGACACATTACCTCTTTACCTCCTCACAACAAATATTTTTTACTTCACTGGGCTCTGTAGACTGTAGGTCCCTGTTCACTACTGTACATGTAAAGACAAGCATAAAACAGTGTTGGTTTTAATAGTTAAGGTATAACTGTAACCTAACATTATGTGAGATTAATGAGAGATTAATATCATTAATAGCAATAGCAAGTTTTTGGTTTAGAAGCAGTTATTGAATTAATATTCATGGTAGAAATGCAGCTAAACTCGGTAACATTGACGAGCTGCCTGCGAAAACACCGGCAACGCTGAGTCAGAAGAAGGAGGGCTGAAGCTGCGGCCCCGTCATAATGCTGACCAATCAGAGCAGACTGGGCTTTTCGGGAGGGGGGCCTTAAAGAGACAGAGGCTGAAAACAGGTGCTCAGCTATAGGCAGTATGAAAAATAATGTGTTTGTTCAACATTAAAGCAACTAAACCTATTGTAGTAGAGCCACAAAATACAATTATGAACCTGAAAAGGGAAAAAATATGACTCCTTTAAATAGTGGCTGGTCAGGCCACTCCGACACACGGGTGAATAGACTATGACATAATATTTAAACAAACTACAATAACCTCGAATAATGTCAAGGTAATGCAGCCTAATATTAACTAGTTAAAAACACTGAAATGCCTATATCAAAAAACATAATTATCAAAGAAATAGCAAATCTCAAAAACCCTGCCTCTCCCCATGATGCAGCTGACAAGGTGCAGTCCAATAACCAGCCCAACCCCTCTTACGCAGTTCGGATTCAGCCGGCATTTACTATGACAGGAGAGAGACACCTCCAGCAACACCCAGGAACTGATAACTCAAATAAAACTGAATTAATGCAATGAAAAATAACCTAAATTAATTAACCTAATAATGCTACCCAAAATTGATAAGGGAAGTTAACTAATTGTGTGCACCCAAAAAGGTAACCTGCTGTAAAAAAAAATGGCTAATAAAAAAATCAAAATCAAAATCTGTGTCCAGTTATTTATTTTGTATATTGTTCTAAACATGAAGATAATGAAACAAATGAAAGTGTTACCACCATGTGTTTTCCTCACTGTGTGGCTGCTAATGTGGCCATCACATTGACAAAAAAACTAATTGCTAGCCTAATTGTGCTATGATCACTCTATTTTATGTAGATGTTGTCATTCTTCTCTATCTCTACTTATTTGATATAGAGATAGTTTAACCGATTGAGCGATCAAACTGCTTTAGCAGGACCCTCATTATTGTTATTATGCAAAAAATGCAAACTACAAAGCAGACTACCTTAGCTTACAGAAAGGGGTTGAAGGTCAAGTTTGATCACAATTTTAGATAAATAACTTAATTAAAAACTTAAAGAATGTCCACATTTCCAATATTCAGCATACAATTCATTTAAAAATTCAACAAAAAACCTTAAAGTCATTTTTATAATGTCTACACTCTGGCAAGTTAAATTATTCTGCCTTTGTAGGTTGTAATGCTGACATTCTCAGTCACCTGAGGAATAGTTGATACATATCTCACTAATGCACGATCATCAAATGTGTAGCTTACTTACTTACATGATGTCTTTCCCATAGATCTAAATGCAAATGTAACTGTCCTATTTAAACACTAGTTGAGTAGTCTCAACTTCTGCTCCCGCCAGCAGTGCCCCAACGATGAACCCTCTTTCAAACTCAGATCTTTTCCTCTTGCTATCTTGATACAAATGCATGATTGCATGTTACCTGCTTATCTATACTTGAAAATAACTTTTTCAAAAGCCAGCAGTGTTAACAGTTAACAGGGATAGAGATTTATTTTCCAAATATTCCCTCATTTTAACTGTCTTTTCATTTCCTTTCTTTTGATTGTTTCTCATTCTTTATGTTGTGCTCTTATGTTCACATCCCTGCAACTATTGAAGAGAAGTGTCTGAGAGGAAGTATGTGGGCTGTGACCTAGAATTTAAAACTAGAGAATACAATATCTGCAACAATCAATATTGTTTCTTTTGCAGGTCTTTGTTCTTGGTGACAGCACATTGGCAGTCTCAACCAGTCGGCTTTACATAAATGTGGGTTCTGTGGTCTGAGAACAAAGAAGATGCTGGCTGGGATAAAAGGCGCAGGGCTATGTGGGAGTGACCCCTAAGGCAATATGCAACAACTGTTCTATATGGTGCTATAGTTAACAGATCTATGGCCAAAGGCAGCTGGATTGGTGACCTACATGCAACTGAAAACCAAATGCTCCATGAAATAGATGACATACATCCAAGATAAAGAAAACATGTAACCACATAAGATCAATTAAATACAAATAAAAATTGTAAAGATAGTAATACTTTGGAATAATATCAGTTCACAATGTGAAGGTGAAACTAACAAAGGCAGTGTACAATATGTAATAATATACACAGTGTGCAAAACTGCAGTGCATCCATTAATATGTCAACAGAGGACAACAGCTGTGTAATGTTCCACACAATATCTACATTATCACATATCCACGGCACAGATGTGAGTGACATGGAAACCTATTGGAAATACATCATTAATATAGCTTCAAAAACTACAAATGTCAAGATTCCCCCTGACCCAAGGATATGGATTCTGGGAGATATACAAATTCTAGATGCAAGCTTTACTAAAAAATAATTTATATTACTTGCGGGTACAGCTGGTAAAAAGTGTATTTTGCAGAATTGGAAATCAGAATTTCCTCCATCGCAGAGACAACGGTTAAGTGAATTAACATCCTACAGCACGCCTGAAAAAATCTTATTCAGCGTGAGGAGGAACCCAGAGAAGTACGAAAAGATATGGAGTTCTTTCTTGGCCTTACTGCCATCATTACACCAGTTTAACTAGTACGTCAGTATATAACTTGCTCCCCTTTACTATTTTGTCTACTAAACTTCTATGATTTTATGATTATTTGGGACCTCATACAGCACTTGATTGTATTTTATTTTGCTTTTCAGATGTAACCATAGGTGAACTCATGCAACTGTTTACTTATTTATTTTATTTTTTACTGTACCAGGGTTGAGGGTGGGGGTTGGTGAGGGGTTCTGATTTTGTGTGTCTGTTCCTTTGTTTGCCTTGTTTGTGAAATTATACATATAAAAAAGGCTTCAATAAAAATATCTTTAAAAACAAAAAAGATGTGAGTGGCATATGTACAGACTGTAAGGTATAAACCATATGTCCAGAAAATGTCAGTCTCTAGGAACACAGAACATCTAGCACTCCAGTTACCTCCATGAAGGTTATGTTTTCTGTGCCATTTGTGGGTTTGTTTGTTTGTCTGTCAGCAGAATTACAGGAAAACCTTTATTTTTTTTTACCCATTTTTCATGACTGGTAGATACACAAATAGTTTTTCAGAGTCTATGGCAATATTACCTGAATTTGACACACATGCGTGAATCATCTACATATAAGAGATGGACGTCTCCACTTCCTCGGACAGTACAAAAATGAAGCCAAAATATCTTGAATACAGTCACTGCAATCTTTTGCAACCCTGAGCCAGTCGCCGCGGTATTGAAGTCTCAATCATATGCCTGGCCAGCTCAATCACAAGCAGGGCTTAACTATCAATCATGATGTGAAACCCCATTTTTATAGCTTCAAGTATAAAATTAAATCCAAACCGAAAAATGAAAAATACCTGAACATACATTAGAGTGATAGGAACTACCTAAAATGAATGAAAAAAAAAGGAAAAAAAGGAAAAAAAGGCAATCAGGGATGTGATTTTCGTATTTCAGCCCTGCATGACCCCGATGTATTTCATCGTGAATGGTGTAAAGATTTGCATCTCACCGAAGACTGGACTCGCCTTGGCAGAGGTCTGCAATCTCCAAATGCCCCTTCTACTTTCATATAGAAATAGCTGATAAAGATGCTAGTGACTGACAAAAAAAATATTAAAATCATCTTTTCTACTAATATACTGCGTACTTCATTTAGATTGCACCAACCAAGCTTAATCCTAGTATTAACTAAATGCGAGTTCATGTGAATGCCCATGTGACGATGGCTAATGCCTAGCAGATTGTGTTGCTAGGATAGGCATAAGATTTTTGGCCCAGTCTTAGCAAGAAAAAGCTGTGTAAAGGAGAGCTGCAGATTCAGCTGAAAAGGTTCATCATTATCAGTGACAGCTTTCACATTGTCACACTGTTATTTGATACCTTGTTGTAAAAAAAAATATCCAATATAGCAGAAATTTGTTTAAGTGATGTGCTAGTCAGGTTATTGTATAGATTCTTCTTTGCCATTTCAACAATGGCCCTTTTCTGTTGTTGTTGTTGTTGTTGTTGTTGTTGACATCTTCGTCTTTATCGTCGTCGTTGCTGTTAGTAAGAGCTTTTACAGCACCATATGGTTATGGTAAATAGACTGTACTTATATAGCACCTTTCTAGTCTTTGGACCACTCAATGTGCTGTACACTACATGCCACACTCACCCCATTCACACAGATTCATACACTGATGGCAGTGGCTGCCATGCAAGGTTCCAACTGCTCACCAGAACGGAAACAAATCATTCATACACACTCATACACTGATGCACAGCATTGGGAGCAATTTGGGGTTCTTCTGGGTGTCTTGCTCAAGGATACTTAGACTTATACTCTACCTCTGGGCCACAGCCGCCCCTATAGTTGCTTAGACACAGGAGAGGACAAATAAAAAGCCTCCACACTCAAAGAATGCAGCAGCCCATTTCCAGCCACGGTTTGATGGGAAGTCTGGGATGCTGATCTGAAGCACATCGTTGATATCAGCTGCTGACCATTTATGATCAAATAGTTCTAGGAGTTCTCAGGAACAAAACTGACAAGTAAGTCAAATATCTATTAAAAAAAAGCAGTCCATTCACAATCTGAGAGCTCAATAGATTTCTCTGTAGCCAAGACAAGACTGACGGCACTAGGGTCAAGGTAGTCCCTTTTAAACTGGTAGGCCCTCCCACTAGGCTTAAAACATGTTTCTTACCATATAAAGCATTTATAGCTTCTTGCCCCTGTTTTGCCAACCAAACTCCTGATGGGAGTATATATATATATATATATATTAGAGCTGTCAGTTAAACGCATTAATAACGGCATTAACGCAAACCCATTTTAACAGCGTCAATTTTTTTATTGCGAGATTAACGTTCTATTTGGCCTAGCACACTTTGTAGTTTTTTTCACATGCTGTTGCGACGACTAGTGATGCTAGAAAAACTACAACACCACACCAAATCTAGCTAGACCGGAAAACAACAGGCACGCTGCAGTAGAGTAGTAGACGTTAAGTTTTGAGTGGATGGCGAGCGCGAGACGCCAAAATGGGTGCCAATAATATTCTGAATGGAAAGTTTACTTTTAAAAAGTTGCCAAATGGTTCCATTGACAAGACCAAAGTGATCAGTGTGTTTTGTCGTTATCATCGCAGCATGTCCAGTCTGAAATACCACTTGATGGCTAAGCACACAGCTGATGCGAATTCTCTGCCCCCTCATCAAAGCCAGGCAACAATGGATGACTTCAGACAGAAACACATGGATACCAGAATAGATAAAAATGCGATTAATTGCGAGTTAACTATGAGATTAATGCGATTAATCGCGATTAAATATTTTAATCATTTGACAGCACTAATACATATATATATTTCCTTCCATATAGGAAACTGTATTACTGTTCCGTCTCTATTTCTTTACCATCAACAGTGGTTGAAACCAAAACGTCCAAGAGGTCTAGATTACCACAGTGCAGATCTGTACTGGACAGAACATCTTCATTCAGCTCCAGAGAAATGACAGTTGAGCATCTTGTCATGGTGTTAAACAAGCAGATTAATCCAACTTTGCACACTTTTACTTCAGAACTCTGCTGTAAATCTGGCTCACTCAGTGGACTTAAAGAAAGCTATTCAGAATGGGAGGATGAGATAAGGCAGGAGGAGGGGGAGCTCAGCTCAGGGGGTTTTGCTGGAGGATCAGATTCAGACTGTAGAGCTCTGTGGAGGCACATAATGAAATGTTTTCCAGTTCTTACTTAATTTAAGTTTAATGGTCATTCATATTTCTATATAAGTAGAGCAGAAAGTTTGGGTATTGATGTTGGTTTTAATTCAGTCAGCACTACTTTTCCATGATTCAGGTCCAGTCGCACTATACAAATACAAACTATAATTTTTGATTTGTGTAAACTTAATATGACTTGTTTAGGACTCACAAGTCTAATTTCAAGTCTATGGACTTGACTAAGACCTTGTCAGTCTTGACTTGAGACATTCTTGATTTGGGAACTGACTCTAGACTTGCCTGTTTTGACTTGAAACTTCACTTCAGACTTCACAAATGAAACAGGCAAAAATAATCAATATTCAGTTAGACCAGTAAAGAGTTGGAGATAAGTCAAAACGCACCTGCCTATATGCATTTATAACAAACTGGTCTAGCAATGCAACAAAGTTCAGCACAGCCATATGAGCTACATAATCCATCACTCTCAGCAGAAACTATTAAGCAGGGAGAGTAATATTTTTTCTGTTACAGTGCACTAAATATGTTGATATCATTGTTTATTTCCTCCTATTCAGGAACACAGTGAAAGTCTAACTCAACTGTATTTTTCTCTCTGCTCAGACCAAGGTCTTACCAAGGCAATTAATACTTCTCTTCTTCTCATTATCAACACCTTGAGTTAGAAAGTGAAGACTTGATTCACTTGTCGCCTTACTTTTCTTACCATACAAGGCCCTGCTCTGTCAACATCTTACATCTAACTCCTCTACAGTCACGGGTGCAGTGAAAAAGGTCAATGCCGCCTCGCTAACGGCTGGCTAGCCAAGGATAGCATCTCTCCAGAGGCCTTTGTGCTGATGCCCTGCTTTTATCGTCAGCTCCCTGCATGTCACCGCTCTCTGCTTTGTTCTCGGCCTACCTGGGGGAAGGGTGTCCTGTCAGGTTAATTGCAGAGAGAAAAGCACTTTGCAGCAGAAAATTATGCGTGTTGGTGATTATCAGTACATTACTAACACACCAGTTTCATTAGTACAAGGGGTCCCTGCCAAGATTAGTTTTGCCTGCTTGAATAAAAATAAGAAATTAGCTCATAATCGGTGTAGTTTCCAACTGGAGAGGAAACATTGCTTTGTTTCCCTTCAGCATTTTCAAATGATTGATTAAGGCCAACACTAGGTTTTCGAAACAAGCTAATGTCTCTGATAAATCGTTTCAGATGGTGACCAAACATTGCAGAGAAGACACTTTTCCTCACACCTCATTCCCATATTCAAATCAGTCATAATCAATAATCCTGCCTCATCCAATCTCAAAGTTAATGTTGATCCTGGGGAGGAGGAGGAAACATTAGCTTCTCAATGAGCGCATTAAAAGCACCTTGGCCAGATTTATGAGTGTAATTTACTGCAGGCATGGCTGCATTATCAATTTAAAGGCGATGTACAGAACCAACACCCATTTGCATAATGTAAGCTCACAGCTTTATGCTGACTGTGGAGATGAGAGGGTGCAGAAGCAGAAAGGTCCACATGCATGAACATCGAGGTACTGACGCAGCAGAAATGAGCATGCACAAGCATGACGGGTAAGATTTCTGGATCAGAATTGATTGCTGACAGGGCTGGGGAAATAAAATCCGGATTTCCAGTCATTCTTGTCGCTCTGTATTAAAGAAAATCACACACACAGAAACATATTTTGTCACTTAGCTTTGGCGGTATCTGCCAATGAGATTTTTGTTTTTCTGAGATTTCTTAAACTGAATTTGGTCTGTGGTACAAAGCAAGGCATTTCGAAAGACATTACTTTTCAAAAACTCAATGGCAATTAAAGAAAGTATTCATCAGAGGTTGGTTAAATCAAGGCCATAGCCAGGATTTTTTTTTAAGGGGTCCTAATTCCCCTAGCAGAACCCTACCAAACTAAATCCCTTTTAATAATCAATATACCCTGCTCATAGGGCTGTACTGGTCCACAGAGGTCATTGTTCAGTTCACACCCTGATTTAGGAGTCACAAAAATACAGACGCTCCCAAAATGCAAATGGTCACAATAGGCCATAAAACTGAAAAGCTAAATAAATCTGTGCAAATGTGATTATGTTGTCCTGTTTATTTGTACTATTCATCATATGGACATAAAACCGAGTGAAATTCTTTGTATGTACACACCTGGCCAATAAAAGTGATTCTGATTTCTGATCGTTGTGCTAACCTCAGCACAGGTTTCTAGCGGTGTACAGCTAAAAGTTTCCAGACGGTTCTGCATTATGTGCGTCAGTCTATATACCGCTTGGTTTGCGTGCAGCTGATATATCTTCCTCTTCTGTGCCACAGAGCTCCACTGTTGTCAAAAAACTATTAAAACACATCAGTGTGTGACTAGCTGTTGCAGTGGGTGACATGTTCTTCATTACCATGAACACACACTATTTATACACCACCCTGCTGCCCCAAATATTCAACAAATGTGGATTAATCTGCCACTAAATATAGTCCCCAACAAATAAACTATTTTTTCCTGTTTGAGTAACATTTGTTAAAAACTACAGTGACATATTCTGTAAGGTTGTGAACTATGCACATCTTCAAAAATTCAGACTCATGATACTAAAATACTAGTGCTGTCAGTTAAACGTGTTACCAACGGCGTTAACGCAAACCTATTTTAACAGCGTAAATTTTTTTATCTCGAGATTAACGTTCTTTTTGGCCTAGCACACGTTGTAGTTTTTTCACATGCTGTTGCAACAACTAGTAACATTAGAAAAACTACAACACCACACCGGATCTAGCTACCGGAAACAAAACAACAGGCACGCCACACACACTTGTTTAAGAGTAGTAGATGTTACGTTTTGAGTGGATGGCGAGCGCGAGACGCCGAAATGGATGCCAATAACATTCTGAATGGAAAGTTTTCTTTTAAGAAGTTGCCAAATGGTTCCATTGACAAGACCAAAGTGATCTGTGTGTTTTGTCGTTGTGAACTGAGTTATCATCGCAGCACGTCCAGTCTGAAATACCACTTGATGGCCAAGCACACAGCTGATGCAAATTCTCCGCCCCCTCGTCAAAGCCAGGCGACAATGGATGACTTCAGACAGAAACACATGGATACCAGAATAGATAAAAATGTGCGATTAATTGCGAGTTAACTATGACATTAATGCGATTAATCGCGATTAAATATTTTAATCGTTTGACAGCACTATAAAATACAAATGTATTTTTAGACTGACAGTATATATACACAAGTAAACAAAATAAATAAATCAAAAATATTTTTATTTCATACCTGCCCATTTTTGTCTTTTATTGCAACCCCAGGCAGCTGTGGAGGTAGTTTTTTTCTCGTATCTGGAAGACACTGAGCAGAATTGGGGACTGTTACTGAGATGTTGCTTCTGCTAAAAACACAAATACAGTGGCTTTCACTCAAATAAATGCAAAAATCCACCCACCCACCCATTTTTTTACTTTAGCGGGTGCTGGAACCTATCCCAGAGCAACACTGAGTGGAAGGCGGGGTTCTCCCTGTATGTAACTCACATACACATCCACATTCACACTTTGGATAAACTAAATCTAGCTATTCTATTCCTGTGTTATCAATACATTTCTTGTCTCAGACCAGCTCTGCTTATCTAAATGCTCTGCCACATCAGTCTGCGCCTTATATTTTTGCAGAGTTCTGATGCACTGAAGCATGCTCAGACATATAGAACAGCTGCCCAGTATTTAAAAGTTGAAATCTTCACTTTGATAAAGTGGGAAAGTTATTTTTAATACATCATAACAGTGATAAACAGGAGCTCTAGGGCATAAGCTATTAAAAAAAAGGAATTAAACCTGTCAGGATTCTTGGCTGGGTAGTCTGTCCAGAGTTAACACTGGTGGACACATACTTAAAAAGTTTTCAAAACATTTTCAGAAGTGCCCTCTTGGATGCCCCTATGGTAGACAAAACATGATAAAGTGCCCTCTAGGGGGCTAATCCTAACCATGACTACGCTGTTTCACCATAAAGCCATCACAACTTTCTACACCTTTTTATTTTATTTTTTTTTTGTCTCTGCCCCCTGATTTCAGCCTGATTTTGCCACTGAGAGATAATGTTCTATGAGACAAATCACAGTGTTCTTTCCTGAATATTGAAGTTAGCTGCGAGTTGGATCAGATTGAACTGAGGTCTGTGGAACAGCATTTCTTGTCAGCTGGTCTGCTGCTTTATGAAAGTACAACAGTGCATCACAAATCCCCTACTATATCCTGGATCTATAACTTGGGCCCGGCATCACGAGGGGTCTTAAGGGTCTTAAGTTATATATATGTTCCCCTGTTGAAGCTGTTATACACACACACATATACTAGAGAGAGATAGAGAGAGAAATAGCAAGAATATTATTAGCCAAGATACATGTGACTATCGCTTATGGCTTAGCTGTTTCAGGAATCACGGACAATGCTGTTTATTGTGTGTAGGTGACATGAAGTAAAGGGACAGCAGATTGTACGCACCTTTACTGTTTTAAAACAGTAGCCATATGTTCTTGCTATTTAGCCTTTCTGAGACAATGAATTTTATTATATGAAAAAATGTGCCCCCTGTGCAATTTTTAACAGCCCCCATAGTCAATTTATCCTGGTTTCAGGCCTGATGTAACTCCTGCAGTATCCACTGAACTGTCTCGTTCGTGTTCCACCTTAGTTGACTTAAAGTTTATATACACTGATCAGCCATAAAATTCTGACCACCGGGGCACCCTGGTCCATGGACCATGACCCTGTCTCTGGTTCACCGCTTTTCCTTCCTTGGACCACTTTTGATAGGTACTGACCACTGCAGACCGGGAACACCCCACTGACAGGAGCCATTATAACCAGATAATCAGTGTTATTCACTTAACCACTCAGTGGTCATAATGGTATGGCTGATCAGTGTATATGATATTCACTGCCAGTGGATGTTGCACTAGAGCACCAGCAACTCACTTTTCACCATAAGTCAACATAACCATCTTTGTTAGTCTTTCCACACTCTTACCAACAATCACCAACTCTGTTTTGGTTGAAATAAATCCTTAATTCACTGACTTAGATGAGGAAATACCCACACAACAGGCTGCTATGGCTGCCATGTAACGTTAGCTAATCCTTGGGGACTACTGCTTGTTTTTGCCACTGACAGGCTCAGATTGTTATTCTCAGTTTCTGACACCATTATGGAAAGGTTCCCTACATAGATAGACCTTTTGTTTAACCAGAAACAGCTGTTGTATTATCATCACTCTCCCCCAGAATCCATAGACTAAAACAGTAATTTTACCTTGCATATCACTGTAACATCATAACTTCATGTTTGTACATTGTACACAGAACAAAATAAAACTCTCCAAAACAGTCTTTGTTAGTTTGTGTGCAGTTTTTCCAACAAGCACCAATGCTGGTTTGGCTGAAATAAATCAATTCACAAACATAGATGACAAAAACAGTTTCAGTCATTCTTCTGGAGGGACTCACATGCATGCGCAGCCAGACTGGCTGGGATAGCAACACAGGCAAAGGACACCATGAATCCACAATACCTTTACAAAGCAAATAGTTGTTTGCTGTTATATTAATGTTCTACACACACACACACACACACACACACACACACACACAGTTAGTATATATATATATATATATAGAGAGAGAGAGTATATAATCAGTGTAAGATGATTTCAGCACAGACCACAGTTGTAGGATATGTTGTTGGTCAGTATCAAGTAGTGCAGCTGTGCGTTCCTCCTCCCATCTGAAGTCATCAAAACAACTAACAGGGGCAGGTGCAAGAAAAAGCCCCAGCATGTGCTCTGCACATTCACAAAGTCATCGGTCCTCAAAGGCACAACACTAATCACACTGGAACCTAAATGGCTGACAACAGCAGCTGCTCTGTTTCTAATGAGTCAAGCCTGCTGAGTGGACGTTCTTCAGCTGCAAACTGGCCTGATTGGAAGAGTTTCAGGAATTCTGTACAGACGGCGGCCAATTAGGAGCAGGTCCAGTTAGGATGCATTTACAGAAAGTAGTCCAAAAGTGCCCATATAAAAGATGAATGTTTGCAATAATTTATATATAATATTTGAAATAAAACAGTGACCATGATGTTAATGGGCTGTCTAAAGGGTCAGTTCACCCAAATTACAAGACATATATTTTCACAATAACAGCCAGTGCTATCTAGCCTTCCAGTTGGCTTTTCTAAAGCTAGCAGGGAGAGGAATCAGGTGACCTTTAATCGACTGACTTCATTTTTTCCTAAGAATGTGGTGACGCTGTGTACCTTGTGTTTATACCTAGCTGAGATCCTATCACAGTGGTCTGGCCAATCCAGTCACAATGATCACAATGCACTTAATGTTGATTTACACCTCCATTACCATGGAATGCAGTAATTGCACGTTAACACAAGGTGTAAATAGGGCCTAAATATTCAACAATAACATGTCCTTTTAGAATCAATACCTGGTTCCAGTGAACCCTTATCTCACTAAAGTCACTGGAGCATATCTGGAAGTCCCCATAAAGTTAAAATTGATGTTTAAGTGTTTTTATCAGGCCTAAGAATGACAAAACAAATTATTTTTAAGGTATTTTTAGGTTTATGATATTTTACAGTCATTTCCTTAAAAACAATAAACAATAAAAACTATTTTTAAAAAAGTTTCTGAGGGACGATGTATTACATACATTTAAGGCAAGGCCTCACTAATTACTGCACAAAAGCACAACATCATACCTTTATTCAGTGATTCTGGTGAAACTGGATCATATTTTAGCTTCAACTCTCTGCAATTTACAGAGTTTCTTGATGGAGTGATAGCTAACTACTTCTGCTAAATGTATCTGCTGTTAGCGGACAACAAAACCAGGCTTAGCAGCCGGACCGGGATCAACCAAGTTCATATACTGAGTTTCCTGATGGAAATATTGATAGCGAACCGCTACCTGCCGCCGCTAAAAGATTTATGGGTGGATACAATTTTGTAACCATTGCCATTTTATGTTATTCATGATGATCTTTAATTTTGTAGTGCCATCTGCTGGAGTTAATATGACTACAACATTTTTAGGCCACAACAAATTGGTGGAATACCACTATACAGTAAAAGGGCCTTTTGTTCTATTAGATCTATCTGTTGGATGAAGACTGATGCCGAATTAGTTTTAAGTCTTATTTGACCTTGTTGTGACAATAAAGACATTTTAATTGCTTAAAAGAAAGTGCCTTGGAGTTTTATTGTGATTTTTACATCATTATATTATTGGTTAGAGTTGGTTGGTTCATTCCTAAGTAAGCATATATCAGATATCAGAATCAGAATCAGAAATACTTTAATAATTCCCGTGGGGAAATTACTTTTTTCAGAATCAGAAATACTTTAATAATCCCTTATAGCTTTACAGGAAGAAAAAATTATTGGATTTTGATATACGAATACAAAGAAACAAATTTTATGCTATGGTTTTTTGTTATAAATTGATAATAGGAGAATAGATCCTCGCAGAGGATGTGATCTACAATGGTTAAAAAGGCATTTTTGTTTCATCTTGATTTTATTTGTAATATTTAAATATAAATTGCTGCGGTGCTGAAACAAATCTAACCATTGATAATAACAAAACGAAATATGAACATATATTGAATACATAAATCAAGATAGATCTTCAGTGTTGTAATATGATTTGTAAAGTATATTTTTTTCATCATTGCACTATTACTACTACTACTTTTTTCTCCTCCTTGCTCTTCCCAACCTGCAGAACTCTGCCATTTCTCTGGACTCCATCTGGCAGGCAGCCTCAGTGAAGGAGGAACACAGAGGTCAGTGGTAACACACACCAAGCTGAAATGGGGCGGCCACTCCTTTATTATGAAGCAGCCACGAGCTGTCAGCTGTGATAAAGTGGGAAGAAGCTGCTGGTCCTCATTCAATAAAATACTAATTTTTCTGCCTAAAAAATACAGGAACACCTGCTACAGCCTTGCCATATGCTCCAAAATATCACAGCTGTCGCCACACCATTGAAATGTGTTTCATATGTTACACTAATAGATTTTTTATGGAAAGTCGGGGTGACTTATCCTAAAGCATTTATCTTTCCTGAAATTATAAGAAATACTCAGGATATTTATTGTCATGGAAAATGCACACGGAAACACCCATTCCTCAAAGACCTATCTGTTTCTGTGATTTGATGGGACTTGCCTCTCTAATTGTATCTTCTGTCAGAGATGTGGCCAGAAAATCCATAGTGACAGATGTCTTGATTCTTGGTCTTAAAGTTGGCCGGCCTGAGGTCAGTACTACAGTCAGGATGGATGGGATCATAACAGACATAGACAACATATCCAAACAGCCTTGACTACAGGCAGGAGTGTTATTTCAATACTGCCCCTCTAATAGAAATTATTGATCAGATATAAAATGGAGTAAGCACAAATTAAGCAGTTTTTGCTGTTGTCTGACAGTTATATAACTGTCATGACGTGAGTATTAATGTTTGTGTATAGCACGTTTGGTTCTTCTTGGTTCGTCCAAAACTTTTTCTCGTGGTATTTTAACAACAGCTGGACTGATTTCCATCAAATATGTGGTTATTCAAAGTCCCCAGGGGATGAATGCTGGGACATTTTGGTGTCTTACTGATCTTTGATTTAGTGACACTGTTGCAGGTTCACAGGAGAAAGGATGCTGTTGCTGTTAGGCAGATTGCTCTCAGCAGAATTTATTGACATAATAATTTCACTTTACCTTAATCTGCAACTTCTGCTTTAAACAATCATAACACATACAAAAGCCTACCACTGTACTTTCAATAAGCCGTTACAATTGATAAAAAAGAATAATATACATTTAACTTGTGAATTTCTATACAAAGCAGGTTCACATTTAAAACATACAGTATCAGTAATAACTTTTGTCAATTTAGCCATATTTTTTCCTCTTAATCACCATCACACTGCAACCTATTAGCAGTTGCTCTTTAAGAGTACATAAACACTTCTTATTATTACTATTATCATCGATATTACAAAAATCTGATCCTTTTTAGCTTTTCAAGACACCGAGACCATTTTACACGCCTTCATCTCATCGCGCCTGAATTACTGCATCAGCCTTTTTACTTGCCTGAACCAAAAATCTATCAACCGACTCCAGACTGGACAGAACTCAGCTGCCAAGCTTTTAACCAGAACCAAGAAATATGATCACATCATTTCTTTTTGATCCTCTTTACACTTTACTTACTTTTAAGGCTCTACAGGATCTTTGCCCACATCAGCTCGTACCTTAAGAACCTCGGCAGAG
The DNA here is from genome assembly GCF_905237075.1 of Dicentrarchus labrax. Lineage (NCBI taxonomy): Eukaryota > Metazoa > Chordata > Actinopteri > Moronidae > Dicentrarchus > Dicentrarchus labrax. The sequence goes on along the minus strand of NW_026136703.1, from coordinate 1,339,336 downwards.
GTCTGATGTCGGTTCCAGAAGCCCGGCTGAAAACTAATAAAGGGGACAGAGCATTTGCAGTCACGGCCCCGAGGCTCTGGAACAATCTGCCTGAGGAACTCAAGTCAGCTGAGTCAGTGATCTCTTTTAAGTTCTTCTTTAAACATCATCATGAAATTTTATCAGAGTAATCTGATTGTTTTGTTTTAAATTGATGATTTTATAACTTCTGTTCAATTTCATTTTTGGCTAAATGTCTGGGGTCAGTAGCATCAGCTAGACATAGAGGGAACACTAGTTCTCACTTCGAACTCATCGAAAACTGCTGGTTAGTAGTCCTATGCCAATGTAAAATTGTAGTTTTGCACAAAAATTACTTGGTTAGGATTAGGAAAAGGTACTTAAGTTATGTAACTGACACAATTTAAGTACATGAATAAAACATAACTTATGTAAGATACCAGACATAACTTACTCAAAGACATGTTTACTTTTGGTTTCACACAGGACACCAACAGCGATCTCCTGGGTTAAAGTCCTGTGTTTGTTTGAGTCTTCCACCCCACCACACTCTTTATGGTAAATGGACCTATACTTGTATATCACCTTTCTAGTCTTCTGACCACTCAAAGCCCTTTTACACTATGTGCCACATTCGCCCATTCACAAACATTCACTCAGTGATGGTCCATCAAAATCATTTATTCACATTCACACACCGATGCACAGCATCGGGAGCAATTTGGGTAACACTTTATAATGAGTACACACTATTGAGCATTAGTTAAGCATGAATAAATACTGAATTCATCATTTATAACGCATTAATACACATTAGTATGTAGTTTATAAACACAGTTAAAATGTTTTATTCATCATTATAAGCACATTAGTTATGGATTAGTAAATACTGAATTCATCATTTATAAATTGATTCTGCTGTAAATAGTCATTACTATGTGGTTTATAATCACAGTTATAAATGTTTTACTCTTCATTGTACTGTACATTTATGCATGCACTTGCACATCCACTATTCAGACATGTATCAATGATTAGTGACTGTGTTAGCAGATGTTCTATAAAACTCACAACAAATTCATTTTCTAATGATGGCCTATAAACAGTTATTAATGCAGGAATTCATGAACTGAGGCAGTTACAAAGCACTTACTACTCGTTAATTAAGTATTTTGTGCGAGCTCATCTAAAGTGAGCACTATCTATGGCTTATAAAGCATTTACAAATGAGATATAAAGGCTGACAATGCCTCAAGACTCACAAAATGTTCAACTGAACAGATCTGAACAATCTTAACAGACGAAGGAGAGACACAACACAAAGGGATATAGAACATATTGTATTGATATTTACTGCAACTTCCCAACATATTGTATGAAGACGAACAAGGGTGGTTTATGAAGACATGCTATTGATGTGATGTTATCTGTTTGGGACGTGTACGTTGAGCCTGCAATCCCGCTCTCAGTCGTGCCAGTGCATGCAGAAATGTACAGTACAATGAAGAGTAAAACATTTATAACTGTGATTATAAACCACATAGTAATGACTATTTACAGCAGAATCAATTTATAAATGATGAATTCAGTATTTACTAATCCATAACTAATGTGCTTATCAATGATAAAACATAAAACATTTTTAACTGTGTTTATAAACTACATACTAGGGCCACGAACCTTACGGCAGTATTTGACGACTTAGGGTGTTTTTTACACCTGCCTTGTTTAGTTCGGTTGAATCGAACCCTGGAGCGTTTACCCCCTTGGTGCAGTTCGTTTCGCACTCAGGTGCGGAAAACGCCCTTAGAGTGAGAACGAGTTGTCCCTGCAAACGCTTTCTACCGTAATGATAGTTGCCACATCACTCACGTTGCTATGGTTACAAACTTACATTTATGAGTGCCAACAAGTAGATTGAAAATATCTGCTGAGTTTAAGAAAGGAAAATGAAATTACTCTTGTGAAACAAGAAAAAATATTGAACACAATGTGCATTTTGTATGCAAATGAAACAATGCAATGAAAAAACAAGACGTTAATGAAGCAGAGGGAGAAGGAGAGAGACTCTAGCCTGCTCAAACCTCCCTCAACGGGTGGGGGACCCGTCCTAAAAGCTCTCTATATCACCCTGTATCACAACAGTCTTAGAAGTATAGGAGCCTCAAGGAACCCTCACTGTGGAGGAACCTTGTCAGTTCAAAAAGGTTCCTTGAGAAACCCCTCAGAAAAGTTCTTAAAGGAACCATATTGTGGGTTTTGGGGTTCAGTTGAGTGTTCAGGTTACACTCAATAAAATCATTATTGTTATTATTTATATTTATATTGCTATTATAAGTGTTTTCTCATAGACATTTTATTGAACCAGAATACAGAGTAATAATACATACAGCATCTAGTGGTTTCCAACATAGGGGTTGGGACCCCCATTAGGGGTCGCAAGGCCTTCTTTTTTTTTTTTAGGCAAGAGAACACTCAATATTAATGTACTTTCTAAACAGGAAATAATCTGCTCAAAATTCATCCAAATCACTCGTTTTACACAAACTTGGCCGTTACTGAGTTCACTATTTGGGTTCATTATACCTACCTACCTATTATAACTATTATATAGTTTTTAATAGAATATGAAATATCCATAAAATATGTCACTTAGTCAGGGGTCATCAGTTTACTCAATGGTAGAAAAGGAGTCCCTTCAGCTCCATGGACAGCGCCTGAACACACACCAACTGTACCTGCTGGGCCAGGAGACCAGGATCTTCAGTCTGTGGTACTGGACAAAGAAATGATGAGAGTGGAGAAGTTACAGGTGGAAAAGAAGCTCAATAAATGGAAATTTACCTTAGGAATGCAGCAATTAGAGTCAAGGGCCAGCTAAGCAAATGAGAATGACAGTGTGTTTCAAGAACATCTAAGCCACCTTTTTCCTTAAACTGACATATTTTATATTATACTCAATGCATAACAATAACAGAAGAGAATAACTGATAAACTGTAAAATGAACTTAAACAGTGAACACAATAACTGCAGGAAGTTTTTTGTAAAACCAGATATTTGGATGAATTTTGAGCAGATTATTTCCTGTGAATATTGATCAGAGAAGACTTTTCCCTGATATTTTTAGGAACGTTTTATACAATTCTCTGCCTGTATTATGTATTATTTATATTTTAATAACATACATACTTAATTGGCTTCTTTGTTTGCAGATTCTGGGTTTTCTTCTCATTGCTATTAGTTCAACACGAACAAAAATGTATTGGACGTGTACTTTGATTTTTTAGTTTGTCCGATGTCCAAGATTTCTCCTAGGGGGGATTAATAAAGGTATATCTTATTTATCTCTTAAGATGTTTTGGCTTAACTTTTGGAGAGCTGTCTTGTCATCCATCTTTACATATGTCGATGGTTGGAACCAAAAAATCAGACAGAAATCAAAACCTTTTTTATTCTTGTTGTTGAAAGCTTTCCACACACAATGCTTTGACAAAAAATAATGTTTCTTCTTTCAGTTTGGGTATTTCCTAAACTTTGAAAGCATTTGTCTTTTTTTATAGTCCAAGAAAACAGCAGTGGTCCAAAGGGACTGCTTTGCCTGGGGATTATTGCAATTACACACAGATCAGTATAATTAGTCTGACTGATTTCTTCTTGTACACAGAACAGGATTTTTATGTCTTTTTGATGGAAAACATCAAATATTGTAAGACATGATGCCATGTTGATGAAATCTTGAGTTCAAAGGTTTTTTTCCCCTCTATTTTATTCCTTTAAAAACAAATGAAGCAGCTAAGGTTTGGCAAAGTATGAGTTGGTTCTCTAACTTTAGTATGTTGTTTAGCTTTTATCAAGTTGTTTTCTTGTATCGTAATTATCTACAGAAAAGGAAGGAGACATCGGACTGAACAGACAAAGATGATGGTGACACTTGCATACATCCAACTTGAACAAAGTAAATGTATTAAACTTTTTGTTTTTCTTGAGTTTTGGGGGACACCGTAGTTTCTCATTCACAGATCATTTAATACAGTCACCTTCTCTCCCAAGTTTGGCAAAAAAAAATAATCACTACAAACCAGGTTGCCTTCTTGAACTGCAGTTCAAGTTTTTCATAATCAGACAAACAAAACAACATAAAGGGACACTTTATCAAAAAGTACATCCCATATGTCCTCATAGACAGTACAAATAAAATGAACATTCTGAGTTTTACCTTGCTCACACAGCAAACAAAGTCTGTCCTTCTCTGGATGGGCATTAAAGCCGACACCCCTGGTCACTGGGGCTAATAGTAATGTTCCTGAAAGCATATTATTCACATAAGGTTCTAAACTATAACTATTCTTTATGAGACAATACGTTTGTAATGTTGGCTTATACCATATAGACCAGGTGTGCCCACACTTTTTCGGCTTGCAAGCTACTTTTAACATGACATGTCAAAATGATCTACCTACATTACAAATGCCAAACATATATTTATTTATATATACCTTATATATACAATATATGTTGGTGTACCTTTAATAAGTGCATGAACCTGTATGGCACAATACAACTCCGTACATTTTTCATCATTACCTTACTCTGATGACTTGCACTGAATGGAATCAGCCAGGGTTGCATAGTCCGGACAGTAGCTGCTGGTAGCCTGCCTCAAGCAGACTTCCAAATGATCATTAGTCACGGTGGAACGGTATTTGGACTTAATAATCATCATGTCGGAAATGGCTGACTCACATAAATAAGTTGAGCCGAATAATGCAATCAAGGAGGTAGCACATTTCCTCATGTTTGGGTACTTTTCCTCTGTGAGTAAGTTCCAGAACTGTCCATGAGCCCTGGATTTCAGCTGAATCTCAGCTTGTAGTGTCAGAATCTCATCCTTCACTTTGGACGAGTTCAGGTGAAACAGCATTTAAATTTTTGATGCTAGTGAATCAACCTCAACATCTTCCTGAAATGGGTTGTACATAAATGTAGCGACTGGCTCCAGTAAAGCAAAGTCAAGTTGCGCACATGCCTTTTGCTGCGTCTCCAGCTCTGATGCGAGGTTTGGGAAACCTTTGCAAATTACTGCGTTGCAGCATTGAGGACAGATTTCGTTCGTTTGAAAGCATTAACTGAGCAGATCATATTGACCACGGTCTTTTCCTTGCAACTCTATTGTTCATTTAACATATTTGTCAGATCGCTTAAAAATGCCTAGTAGCTACTGCTCGTCATTTAGTTGGATGTATTCTCCATTTTTAGCGTCAAGAAGAAACTCCTTTATCTCCAGACAGAGCTCTCGAAATCTCTGCAAGAATTTACGCGTAGCACGCACGGTGATGTGTGGTGACCCGTGTGTTAGAAAAGATGAGAACTCAAGCGAGTGGCACATTTTTTTGAATGCATTAAAAAAATAAAATGTTGGCTTATCATCCATCCTCATGCGATCTACCCACACTACCTTTGGGATCGACCGGTCGATGGTATTGGGCACCCCTGATATAGACCATAAGAAACATTTTACTCCTAATCTCCTGAATATCACAAAGTTTTCTGTCCTGGAAAAAGAATGATTGTTGGGAATCTTTAACAATGCATTATATTGCATTGCATAAGTCTTCTGAAAAGTATAGCTGTCAGATAAATGCGCAGCAGTAAAAAGTGCAATATTTCCTTCTGAAATGTAGTGGAGTGGAAGCATAAAGTAGCAGAATTCTTTATTGTAGTTGACTAGTACTTTTCTACCACTGTGTTTACATCCTTTGTCTTCCATAAATATAAATGGAGCGAAGCCTGCAAGCTAGTTCAGGCAGTCAACTCGAGCTGCGCACCCTTCCACTCTGGCGGTCTATTTAAACTGCACAATTTCCCAGCTCTGCGTATGCTCTGTCAATGCCGCTGTTGCCTTGCATCTCCTGCTTCTCTGTAAGCTATTGCTGCCTGCTGCGCTGTAAGCCCCACCACCACCCCAGCATCCACCTGTAGGCTCCAGCTAGGGGTTAAGGTATTTGCGCATCACTCCCCAATATCTCTAAGTAAACATATCAAAATCTAAATATGCTATACTGCTTTAATAAACATTTCAAACGTGAGTTGGCTGACTGAACTGAATTTGTGATAGGCCTCTTAAGAACACAGAAGAGGCACTGCACAGGCCTGAAGATCTGACCCCAGTTTGAAGCTTTAAAGCCATTAGGGTTCAGTTCAGTAAAACAACAAACACATTGACATATGAACGAGACCCGAGGATTTAACCAGCTAGCTGCTGGGAATGGACAACCCAATACAGTCATCAAGTAAAGAAGTCATGGGTCACCTTCCATGGAGTCTGCCATGTTGAACCGCCATGTTTCCACTGAAGCCCCAACAGACAAAATAAATACATGAGCTACAGAGAGTTTTTTGTGAGATTCGAGGCCACCGTAGTTTCTCCTTCTTGCTTGGAAGAGGAGGGTGAACCAAGAGAGTGGCAATCTCCAACTGCACTGCTAGATGCCACTAAATCCTACACACTGGAGTGGAAGTACAGTACTTGAGTAAATGTACTTACTTACATTCCACACCAGCCCCTTTCTCTCTCTCATTTTCTGTCAGCTGTTTACTGAATCCTGTTCAATAAGCTGTTATAATATTCTGTTACAAATTTAATTATACATGCAGCTGTAACTGTAATAAATATAGTAAAATAAGTGGATTAGACTGAAACATCAGTGTGGAACGTAAGTGAACGATATGGATTTCTATCAGATGATCCGCTGAAAATCAGTAGTGTAAATTGTAGTGGACAAATTGTGTACATGAAACCAGTGAGGTCTTCCTGTCACCTCATAACATTTTGAGACATGGTGTAGAAATATTAAAATACTTTTATTTTTTTTCAAATTTGCAAAATTTTGTCAGAATTTAGAACAAACGAGATAATAAACACAACAGAAAACAGAAAACAAAACATCCACAACACCATCACATCAAACTAAAGCAAGAAATCAAACAAATAATACAACACAACACATCATCAGGCCCAACAACCTATGATTTAAAAAAAAAGTAGATATAAAGAAATAAAAAGTAAATAATAATAAATATTCCCTTAAGATTAATCGATTTTATATGGAAAATTATAAAATATACTCAAGATAATAAAAAAGAGAGAAATTGATACACTTCATAAATTAACAATAATAATAATAATAATAATAATAAGGTAATTTTTCCAACACTGGCCAAAGAAAAACCAAAGCACAAAGATGAAGTAGTAGCATTATTTTATTACTGATGCAAATTAAGTTGTTGTTTTTTTTTTTTTGCTTATTCTCCTGATCTTATTAAATCATGAAAATGTCCCCAGAAACCAAACAAAGGAAGAAATCAATTTCTTCATCTCTTACGGTGTATCACAGGACATCCCCTACCACCCCTAGTCCTGCCCCCACTCACTTTAAAAGTTCTCAGACATATCATACATAATTATAAAGGCATGAAATCCAAACTAAAGGGAATGGCCCCATGGGAGAGGGCATGGCTCGGTTAATAGGATTTTTCCTACAACAAGACTAGAGTTATCAATTTGCACAGTGTCACATTAATGAATCCTCACCCGCCCGGCCCATCATTAACCAGAGCTGGGTCCCGCTGCCTGGCTCAGATAATCACTGTCTGGATCGTAATAGTCTGGGGAATCAGACTCACTGCTGGTACTGATACACTGACACATTAATTGAGACAGTCCACTAACACCCTGATAGAAACTCATCACTGAATATACTCCAAAAGATTGTAAGAGGATGATAGCTGATTTTTCATATTTTCATATTTGCACTGTTTTACGTATACTGTAACTCACGTGACTTCTTCCATTAGCTTGTTTTTTAGAGATGTTCCGATCAGGGTTTTTTTCCAGAGAGGGGAGGCACTGGCCAGCCCTGAAATCTGACTGGTCACCCCAAGTACCACCCCCCCCCCCAATTACTAACCTCTACCACTCTACACTGTCTTTCAGAGGCTGTAGCGGACTCTCTTTTGAAGGTTTTGTGAATGGTATCAATAGAAGGTAGATGACCTAACATATCTATTGGTACCAAGGGCCATTTTCAAAGGGATCCCTTGACCTCTGACCTCAATATATCTAAATGAAAATGGGTTCTATGGGTACCTACAAGTCTTGCATGGAATGGACACAGATCGTATAGTACAGGCTTTATGATCCCTTCAGCGGTTGGGAGTCAGCACTTTTTTTCCGACTCTTGTTTCCCACGTGGGTAAGTTTGAATGAATTATACTTTGGTGTTCATAGTTTCCGTAAAATGAACTGAACAACTGAATTGTAGAGAATCTAACTATGTGTAGAATATCCATGTTGACAAAAGCTTAAACATTTATATTTGTGTAAGCGAAATGGCTTACAACTTGCACGACCCCGTGGGTTTTAGGAGGTTTTATACATCCAGATAAATAGATAGATCTATAAAATCCAGAACATGCCTCTACTGGAGACCTGCATTTATTTGTCAAAATATGTACTCACACCACTCTAGTAAAGGCAACTTGCGTCTTTTTGGGACCCCGCTTTTATTGAAAGTTTTACAGTAAATGTATTATTTTGATTATTTCTACATTTCTCTTATTTTAAGGCACCCTCCCATTTTGTTGTTTTTCCCAGGAAACATCCAAAATATGCATGGCCCCTTTGATCCTGAAGCCTGATGTACTGTTTATCACTTAAGTGCACAAACTGGAGTCTGTGTTAATAGCGACAGACTGAGGAATAGATCCATGTCATATATGCTTGTCTCCTCTCCTTGCAATTACATGGCAATTAAGGTAATTGGTTTCAGCATTTTCTTTCTAGCAATCTACACCACCCAACTGTAGCTGAACGTTAACTATTATCTCAGTGGTGCTAGGTGAGCCAGCTATCATGAGCATGAGTAGATGCCCGCTTTACTTCTGTAGTGACAGGTAGAAAGAAAATAGTTCCTACATGAAACTGCTCACACAAGGTCTGTGGATTATCTTGAGTAGCCAGGTCAATGTCTCTTTTTCTGGAAAGAGACATTACTGTTGAGGTTTTCAAATGTATTTTTTGCTGCTTTGAGCAGCACAAGCTAAGCTTGCCCAGGGTGTCTCTTGCCACATAATGAACCCAAACCAATAATTACTCTATCCACACACACACCAGTGTAAAGGTGAAGTACATGCAAACATATAGTACTACAAGGGAAACATCATTAAATGCTTTAGCCATAGGGATAAAGCATAAAGCATATAAAATGGTAGCAAACAAAGGTCTCGATGAGCTTAAGTTAGGGTTGATTTTCAATCACTGTATTGTCTAAGAAAAGTTTATTGCAATTTAATTTCGAGTTTTGCTGTGTGAAAAGGTTCATACTGCCTACCCCTAATATAATCTTTGAAGCTGCGTTTAGACCAGAACCAATTAAAGTGATGTGACAGCCGATATTTCTTGTAAAATTACTGATAAAGTAGATATGACGGGGAAGTGTTTCAAAGGCAGAAGGTGGAAGCCATAATGATGTTTTCATCAGCCCACAGTAAACATCTTGATGTCGTCTATTTAATACCTGACTTGAAATGCAAAAGTTCTGACTTCAGACAAGAACAATACCCAGAGAGTTTCCATTATTTTCACCACATGTTTTATTTAACACAATTTGCCGTTGTGTAATTCAAAGCCACTGTCAGGCTGTTTGATGTGTGAACAAATGGGTGTTTGTTTGGCTTTGATCCTACTTGGAAAATGCACTTCATGTGATAATACTGTCTTTAACCTCCATCAATTGCAAATATGCTAAGAGTCTTCACCATTTGCATATTCTAATTATTTTTAAGTGAGCACTTTTGTCTGCAAAGGGCACCCGGGATTCATTATGCACTAAGAAGTTTTAAATTATATCTGCAGTGGGCGGCCTCACACTCACCTGACGAACAGAAATCACACTGACTGGTGGATTCCTGCTGCCCACGACATGTTCATTATAGCACACCGTGGGCTACATTTTTCATTTTTATGAGTTAATCTATTGTGCAAATAAGTACAACTGAGTGAGGAGTGAGAGAGGTTAATATTGTGTATGTATAATTACAAATACACAAAAAACAAGTTTGTTCAGAAATATGTAAAGTAATTTAATGAATGATATAACTTTTCCAGCCTCGAATGCACATGTCAATATTTAGTAATATTATATATCTATTGAGAACACTGCGATCTTGTCCCTCTGGGCTATCAGGTATGAATATAATAGCGAAAGTTAAATACTTTCACAGAAGCCCCTGTGAATCATGTCTCCAACCCTGTCAATACACATCTAATGCCCTAAATGAACTGCTGTCTACTCCTGTGTAAGAGATATCAGACTGCAGAACACTGGCTGGGAGCTGAGCTTGCCTGGTTATTAAATGTTACTGTAAGGTCTTACATTAGATCAAAAATCTATCACAGAGATTCTTGCTGAATACACCATCCTACTTTATATCTATTCAATTCAATTCAATTCAATTTTATTTGTATAGCGCCAATTCATAACAGAAGTTATCTCAGGACACTTTTCAAATAGAGTAGGTCTAGACCGAACTCTTTAAAACATTAATTACAGAGACCCAACAGTACCACCATAAGCAAGCACTTGGCGACAAGGGCAAGGAAAAACTGCCTGTTAAAAGGCAGAAACCTAGGACAGATCCTTCGGCTCTAGGTGGGTGGTTGTCTGTCTCGACCAGTTGGGGTGAGAGAGAGAGAGAGAGAGAGAGAGAGACAAAGAGAGAGAGAGAGAGAGCAAGAGACAGACAGACAGACGCACAGCAACAACAGTATTGGCAATGGCAATCTAGCAGGACCATGGCAGGAGGCTCCACCAGGATCGATAAGAACCTACGAGACGAGAAAGCACAAGAACTCCGGGGAAGAAGTGAAGTTAGTAACATGCATTAATGGAACATGAATGTGTGCAGAAAGAGAGAGGAAGAGAGGAGCTCAGTGCACCATGGGAAATCCCCCGATAGTCTAGGCCTATAGCAGCATAACTAAGGGATGGTTCAGGACTCACCTGATCCAGCCCTAACTATAAGCTTTATCAAAGAGGAATGTCTTAAGCCTACTCTTGAATGTGGTGAGGGTGTCTGCCTCCCCAACCACAACTGGAAGCTCTACAATTCACTGTGGTAGTGTTTGCCTGAATGGATTGGCAAAATGTCATATTTGTTGTTAATGAACATGAGGGAGCAATTGCAAAAGTTTTGGCTGGGTTACGTCCCAAATCTGCAGGAAATTATTTCCAGTTTCCCAAACGTCAACATTTCATTGCAAATGGGGTTAATATGTGACAGTGCTTATATAACTGATCACAGAATTTAACCATAAGTTTCAAGATTTTGCTGGCATGGAAGTACACCTTTCTCTGTTGATGTGGAAGGAGTAGAGGAGAACGATGGTTACGTGTGTAACCGCGGTTCTATGAGTTTCGGATGACCGGCAGAGGCGGTGCTTTCAGCACCTGGATGTCCATCGCACGCATGTGCAGGTCGAGTGTTTGTATCAACAAAGTCACCTGTGACCTGGGTGACATATGCCCTATGCCCCGGCACAAAAGGCAGGCCCACCCAGGAAGTGACCTCTTGGCAATCCGAGTGAATATTCCGCGTGAATGCCGAGCTCTGGCGGTCATCCGAAACTCATAGAACCGCGGTTACACACGTAACCATCGTTCTATTTCATTTCTACTGACCGCCAGAGGCGGTGCTTTCAGCACCTGGATGGCTAATATCAGCAAAGTCAGGAGGAATTGTAACCTGCCTGTTAGGGATGCTGTGAAGGTGTAGGAAGTACCGCTGCAGCCACTGGGTTATGTGGTACAACATTAACCCTGTAGAATCTAGCAAATGTGCAGGTTGAGGCCCATGATGCTGCCGCACAAATGTCTGAGAGGGGCACGCCTCGTAGGACTGCCCATGATGTAGACACACTCCTGGTGGAGTGCCCCCGAACATGAGAAGGGGTTGGGAGACCACTGCTCCTATAAGCATGGCCGATGGTCTCGGCTATCCATCTTGACAGCCGCTGTTTGGACAGGGCAAGGCCTCGTCTTGGCCCTGTATGACAGACAAACAATGCATCTGACTGCCGGATTTGGGTGGTCTTCTGAAGATAAATTCTGAGTGCCCCTACGGGGCACAAAAGCTCAGCGCTCAACCCCAGTTCAGACCCCTGATCTTGGGGTTCAAAGGCTGCCAGCCTAAGAGGATGGTTGATGTATGAAGATGAAAAGGTCTTTGGGAGAAAAGATGGGTTCGGCCATAAGGTTACTCCTGTACCCCCGGATGCCAATGCAGACACTCTCCGTTTATGGACAAGGCATGCATCTGAGTCCTGTAGTGACTGGGACAGGGCTAGGATGAGGTGGGACAGAGTTTCCAATACGTCCCATGCGTGCCGCTGTGTCATAGCTCCTGGCGATGGAATCATCAGTCAAGCGGCACTGCGGCCAGGGACAGCGAGCATCTGGCCTGAGTGCTTCTGCAACAGCCGGCTCTATATTTGGCATATTGCCTAGCCTGTAGCGCTATATAACGTAGCACTGTCTGGAGCGAACACACTCCCGTACAGCAATGGTTTTAAAGCCTGAATATCCCCTTTCCCGTGTAACGGAATATGCGGAGCGATCGTGAGGCGTCTGAGCGAGCACACTCATGCGCCACGATTGTCAAACAAAGGACGATCTATTAAACCAGGAGAGCGACAAAAGGTTGCTTCTTAATCAACTCAATTACTGGGTGGCTTGGCTCACGAGCACCCGCCGCCAATGCCAACTTTATCTATTAGCGTCTTAACAAAGAAACAAAAGCTGAGCCTAAATGGCCTACAGCCTAGCAGCGTTAACAACTACAATAATAACAATAACTAGTAAATGATACTCACCGCTCCAAAAACGTATGAGCGCGTACTAAACAACTGAAATAGAAACTGCGTTCTGTTACAAGAAAAGAAAGTTTGTGGGAGGGAATCTCCGCCGTATCTTTGCCAAGGCTACTTGATACAAGGTTATTTAACCAAGAGGTAACTCCTATGCTCTTTGACGCAGCTTCAGGAATGGCGTGAACACCAACACAGCTGACTATAAGTTGGCCATGCGGCGTGGCCGTAACACAACGTTAACTCTTTTCTAAAACATCGGTCTTACCTTATGTAATGAGTGCAATCGTTTTAAGGCGGCTAGTCACAGTCTCTTGGAGGCCTAAATTCACAGCTCCAACCCGTTTGGGGTAACGCCAAAATCTGTTTGAAAACTCGAAAACCTGCTTACCAACGCGAGAAGATGCAAGAGGTCACTTCCTGGGTGGGCCTGCCTTTTGTGCCGGGGCACAGGGCATACGTCACCCAGGTCACAGGTGACTTTGATGATACAAACACTCGACATGCACATGTGTGCGATGGACATCCAGGTGCCGAAAGCACCGCCTTTGGTGGTCAGTAGAAACGAAATAGAACATGCAGTTGGAGCTTATTGAAATGCAATGTGATGATACTCTCTGAAGTCTCCACCACAGCTCACCCTGACAGAGTTCTACAGGGGTTTCAAAAAGTCTAGACTTCACCAAATGGCTCTACATACATGTGAGCAAACATTTTCTCTTACGACACTGACGATGAAGAAATTATGAAAATGGCCATCACGATGTACTTTAATCTCCACTTTAAGATTTACACCTGACCTGACAGCGATTCTAAAGTCTGTGGCCCAGCATCATCATTCCCATTAGGAGGGATATTTATTGCAGAGTGAAATGGATAATGATGAAACTATCTCACTGCAAATCCAATACTACAGCTTAAATTGCTTAAAACTCACTTATTAAGAAAGTTTCTTACATTTAAAAGTTTTACTATGTGGTACAAAAGGTTTGGGCACTCCTACTTTCACTCAAAATTGTTAAAAAAAACATTGACCCTTGGTTTCCATAGACATGAGCAAAAGAAGACCACCCAACCCAAGGCTGCAGGCCAATAGTGACCAAACGTGGAGGGCTAAGGCAAGCAACAGTCTGCTGCTCATGGTCACTTAGTTAAACCGGAGGATGTTGTCTACAAAATGGGTTAGGGCATTTTCTTCTATCCCAGTACTTGGACTCGGGGAAAGGGGTAAAAAGGATTCCCTCCCCCAATGATGCTGTATGCTGCTGAAGTAGAGCAGGCAGCCGGGCAAAACCGAACAATTTTAACACTTGAATCTTGGGATATGACACACTGCCCATGGCCTGTCAGTGAACTGGAGGGTGTCGTCTGAAAAACAAGACAGGAGATCTATCCTCTATAAAAGTAGGGACAAAAAGATGCAAAGGGCCAGTTGGGTATGTTGTATCAAAGTGAAGAGGAACCAAATCATGTACTTGAAGCTGTAGGTCAACACTGCCAGTTAAGTCATGTCTACAGGGGGTGATGAAGGAGAGATCTGAGGACTTTTTTCTGTGCCAGCTAGTGGGTTGAATGTCCTGATTGGCATGCAAGTACACACTGTATGTAAAACCTGTGGAGGCTCTGGCCTGTGTGTAATGTGACTGAATTTTGTGTGCTGTGAAAGTGTCTGATATCTGATATGAAAGACTGCGAGACCTCCATATGATGTGCAAACAGGCACTGTCAAAACTTCACCACAAGGACTTTCTGATGTATACCTGTAACAAATTTGAATGGACCAAGCCACTGATGCTGGTCCTCAATGAGATCAGAGAAGCAGCTTTCAACTGAGATCTGATATCAGAAGCAAAGTTGATATGATCTCAAGTGACCTTCTGTACAACGCCCTCAGTAGTGTATAACTTGTTATTATTATCTTATTATTAGCATAGCTATAATGAAGACTGACTGTGTCATTCTGTCTATTATTGTGTGTTCCTCTTTGGCAACAGATAAGAGCAGCCTGGTGACAGGTTAACTGATGATAAGTCTCTTCTCATCTACACAAGTTGATTTTCGTTCCCCCGCTTCCCTTCATTGTCCTCAGTTACACGTATATATTTCCCTGCTTCCATATTGGTGCTTTCCATTCAGCTAATTATACCATCCCCCCAACCTTACTTCCCCTAGGTCAGTGCCTGAAATGGGTCCATACCGTTGCTGAGTTCTGGTACTTCTGAATCTGTCCACGAGTACCCTTACTGCTTACTGTGTACTGCCACCTCCTGGTAGACTAGCCTAGGTACGCATCACTAAACGCCCATGTAACGAAGACCCACCCTACTGTGCCTCTGATTGCCTACTGTTCATTGCCATCGTTGGTTTGGTTGCTTAGGTTCAGGCTTGAGGAGTGAGATTCTGGGGTCAGATTCAATCAGAAACAGAATAGGACAAAATAGAAGAGGCACGAAGCTGACTTAATGCTGAGAAAACAGCGCTGAAAATGTACTTGTTAAAAGGGATAAAAAATGCCAAAAGAATTTGGGTTGTGTTGTGCTGAATAAAGGTACTAATTTCTAATTTTTTGGCGGGCACTGTCCAAGATATTGAAGGTTTTTCGAGCTTCCAGGTCAGAGAAGCTAAGCCAATCCAGAAGTGTTTTAGACTTGCATTCTTTCTAATGGCCAGCATTGGTTGCTAGCTAGCAAGTACTAGGTAGTTAGCTTAGTTATGACTGCAGTCTCTAGTTTCAAGTCTTTTTCCATACAGCAGGATGTTTATTTAGTAAATGATGGGCCAATTTAGAGTAAAATAGACAATAAAGCAGGGTAGGCTTTATGGTGTGGCTACCTTGTGATTTACAAGTCACAGCAAACTCAGATCAGACCATGAAACTAGGCAGTGCTGATCTCACAATCACCTCTTTTTTTAAATTTTTTTTTTAATGTATTGTATTGTATGATAGTGACAGCTGAAGATAGAGGGGATGACACGCAGCAAAGGGCTGCAGGTTGGATTCAAACCCTGGGCTGCTGCAGCAAGGACCCAGCCTCGGTACATGGGTCGCCAGCTCTACCCACTGAGCTAACCGGGCGCCCCCTATTCTTCTACTTTTTATCTGGAATACGAGAACATGTGTGACCAGGCAGTTGCCTAGTCGCCATTAACAGATGAGTTGAAACCAAGTGCAGCCAATGAGAGCAGCTCAACATGGTACTCCACAACACTCCTACAATCATGTTTTTTGTTGTTAATTAGTATGTTGCAATGTAATGTTTGCATGTTATGCTAAATTGGCATCAATCCATCCATTTTCCACCCATCCAACAGTTTTTGGTAGTTAATGCTTAATAGCTTTGTGAGAATGGTAACCTACCACACTGAGTAAAGTCTTAAACCTAAATGGTGAAATCAATTTAACATTGTCAACATTTTGTTTTATCGGAAACACTACATTGTGGCAACACAATATACTATCAGTTCAATCCACACTGACTT
Organism: Dicentrarchus labrax; assembly: GCF_905237075.1. NCBI lineage: Eukaryota > Metazoa > Chordata > Actinopteri > Moronidae > Dicentrarchus > Dicentrarchus labrax. Next base: position 1,322,933 of record NW_026136703.1, on the reverse strand, counting down.
ACTATGAAGAGACCCCAACAAACAATATCTTTCCTATAACAACTGCTCACTTTTTTTTTAACATGTTATGCAAACAGGAGGAATTAGTTTTTATTTTTATTATTATTTATTATTAGTATTTAATTTTTTTATTATAGTTTTATGTTTTTCAGAATCATGAAAAAGTGCCTGCCTTATCCCGTCTTATTATTTTTTCAACTATCTTTAGGTTGCTATCTTACTATGTTATTGCATTTTTTGACTTGGCAGCAAATTTTACTGCCAACAGACATCACCATACTTTAGAATTATACATTAGATATATTATAAATGATCCATTTAAAATCTGCATAGCTTCATAAAAAAACACTTAGCAAATGGTTTTACGCTCAGGTTCCTTTGGCTCTCACTGGCATGGACTGTGAAAGGTTAAAAGATAAAATCCCTCACTCAAAACACTTTTGCCTCAAATGTGAACATTTTACTATAAATACAATGTCAAAGAGATTATGGGAAGAAGGTCTCTGACAGACAGACTCTGTTCTGTTTCCATTTTTCTGTCTTTTTCTCTTCCCCTCCATCCCTCCATTTTGTAATTAAATCTATTATTAATAAAAGCCCATATGCAAAACATTGAAGCTAATATACTTTAGAGGAAGAAGAAGAAGAAGATATATATACTTTATTGATCCCCTAGGGGAAATTGTTCTTTTCACTCTTTTTATACACACACACACGCAACATTAACAGTGCCCCATGAGCAGCTTTTTGGGGTTAGATTTCCTTGCTCAAGGGCACCTCGGCAGTGCACAGGAGGTGAAACTGGCACCTCTCCAGCTACCAGTCCACACTCCATATTTTGTGGTCTGTTGGACTTCCCAAGCCAAGTCCCTACACACTGAGCTACTGCCGCCCCATATATATATACTTATTACTTACCAATTTTGACTGAATATATTTAGATGATTTTTGTCAAATTAATGCATAAATTAATCAATAAATAATAAATAATTAAACTATCACTGCATTTGGGTAAGAAAAATAAAATAGGTGAAGGGAATTCCAATACTACCTTCCCCCAACTTGATATGGAGTTGTTACTGTTAGGGTATGTGTGTGTGTGTGTGTGTGTGTGTTGTGGTGTAAAGATATTTCACCTTGTCTAAACTACAGTCGGAATGCTGGAATCCTGTTATGTGTACTGTGCAGCTGCAGCACGCACTGCATTCCCTCACTTTCTACATCCTGACAGTGTGGCATGGAGCTGAAAATTGAGCTGTATGTAATGCAAATGTCCCCCCCCCCATCTTCAGATATGATTAGGAATTTGCATAAGCAACACACGCAGAGGCTGAACCTTGAGGGAAGGAGGATTTAGTTTATGCTTGATTTGACAGCTGAGGTGATCTTATTGGATTTTACAGCGAGTTGAAACAGAAACGAAGACCAACTCCAACATACTGTACAGTTTTAAGAAATTGTGCCCTAATGATCTCACCCAGGATGAGAATTCCACGGGAAATGATTACTGGCAACCATGTCAACTCTGATTCACTCAAAGATTTGCATGTTTAATATAACTAATATAAAAATAAATATTGTATTTGTGTTGAAGGTCACGGTGCGAACTGCAGGGGAGCTTGGCTTCTCTTAATAAGACATAAGTTTTGCCATACATTGATCATGTGTAAAATTAGGAAATTATTGATGTATGATCTAATTCACTTCATTAAAGATATAGGCATGCATGCTATTATTGCCTTCACCATCAAAGTGTAGCAGTGCAATATCATAAAAAAGTGAGCCCCTCCAAAAAGCCATGGTATAGTTTACGCAGTTGTACATGCCTAGCAAATTTTCAGTCTTTCATTAAATAATTTTAATAATGTACAAGGAAACCAGAATGTCTCCATACCCCTGACTTACATTGAAATGTGATGCTCTTCAATATTACTTCACTCTTGTCTCAAACACATTCACTGATGTTCCTGGAAGTAGTTGATTTTCCCCATGTAATTTACTTAAAGCTATAATATGTAACAGAGCTATGGTCTATATATAGTTGATTTGTGTACTTATATTATCCCAAATGTTTTCAACAAGAGAAATGTGTCATTTTATTCAGGTAATGCTGCGTTTGTGGCATTGTGGCTGTCATACATTAACTTTTTATCCAGTTTGAAGCCACATTTTTACCATCCACTGTTTAGATCTTGGTACTTTTTAACTCTAGATTTGAACAGGATGAAGGATTTTAGTCATCGGACATCTGGATCTAAAAGAAGTCATTTTTCTGAGACTTTCACTATATCCTGACAGTAGTACATGAGACGGTAACACTTTATAATGAGTACACACTATTAAGCATTAGTTAAGCATGAATAAATACTGAATTCATCATTTATAACGCATGAATACACATTAGTATGTAGTTTATAAACACAGTTAAAAATGTTTTATTCATCATTGATAAGCACATTAGTTATGGATTAGTAAATACTGAATTCATCATTTATAAAGCATGATTCTGCTGTAAATAGTCATTACTATGTGGTTTATAATCACAGTTATAAATGTTTTACTCTTCATTGTACTGTACATTTCTGCATGCACTTGCACATCCACTATTCAGACATGTATTAATGATTAGTGACTGTGTTAGCAGATCTTCTATAAAACCCACAACAAATTCATTTTCTAATGATGGCCTATAAACAGTGATTAATGCAGGAATTCACAGTTACAAAGCACTTACTACTCGTTAATTAAGTATTTTGCACGAGCTTATCTAAAGTGAGCACTATCTATGGCTTATTAAGGATTTACAAATGAGATATAAAGGCTGACAATGCCTCGAGACTCACAAAATGTTCAGTTATCTTAACAGACGAAGGAGAGACACAACACAAAGGGATATAGAACATATTGTATTGATATTTACTGCAACTTCCCAACATATTGTATGAAGACGAACAAGGGTGGTTTATGAAGACATGCTATTGTTGTGATCTTACTGTTTGGGACGTGTACGTTGAGCTCCCGCCAGCACGTCATCAACGTGATGACGTGCTGAGAGCGGGATGTTACGTCATATTTACGTTAACTCTCAGAAGTTTCTGACAGTGCAGCCAAGGGGGCATGGGAGCACATTGGGTCGGCGGCCGTCAGCGGCTCTAGTGGTGAGTATGTGTCTTTGTTTGGTAGCACACATTATGGTTGAAAGATAACGTTAGCTTGTCAGCAGCTGCAGGTGTTTGCCCTCGCTCCCCGACTAACGTCACTAACGTTACTGACTTTACTAACGTTACCGACCCGCCCGCGGTGGCTAAGCCGACCTAGTCTAGTCTCGTCTAGCCGGGCGAGGTGAGTGCCTAGCAGCGGCGGGTCGGCTTAGCCACCGCGGGCGGGTCGGTAACGTTAGTAACGTTAGTCGTTAGTGTCAAGTGACAAGCTAACGTTATCTTTCAACCATAATGTGTGCTACCAAACAAAGACACATACTCTCCCTAGTGCCGCTGACGGCCGCAGACTCCAATGTGCTTCTCCATGCCCCCTTGGCTGCACTGTCAGAAACTTCGAGAGTTAACGCAAATATGACGTAACATCCCGCTCTCAGCACGTCATCACGTTGATGACGTGCTGAGAGTGGGAGCTCAACGTACACGTCCCAAACAGATAAGATCACAAGATCTCGAGGCATTGTCAGCCTTTATATCTCATTTGTAAATCCTTAATAAACCATAGATAGTGCTCACTTTAGATAAGCTCGCGTAAAATACTTAATTAATGAGTAGTAAGTGCTTTGTAACTGTGAATTCCTGCATTAATCACTGTTTATAGGCCATCATTAGAAAATGAATTTGTTGTGGGTTTTATAGAACATCTGCTAACACAGTCACTAATCATTAATACATGTCTGAATAGTGGATGTGCAAGTGCATGCAGAAATGTACAGTACAATGAAGAGTAAAACATTTATAACTGTGATTATAAACCACATAGTAATGACTATTTACAGCAGAATCATGCTTTATAAATGATGAATTCAGTATTTACTAATCCATAACTAATGTGCTTATCAATGATGAATAAAACATTTTTAACTGTTTATAAACTACATACTAATGTTTATTCATGCGCTATAAATGATGAATTCAGTATTTATTCATGCTTAACTAATGCTTAATAGTGTGTACTCATTATAAAGTGTTACCCATGAGACAGATAATCTGTGAAAAAATCACCTAGAGATGATCCTAGTGCTCCTAATGGCATTTGCAAGAATCCACTCAGCCTGAACGAAAACAACCAATCAGAGTCGAGAAAGATAGAAAGATTCTTTGGGTTAGACGCTTGAACTTCCAATTCCAGCGTTAGTATTTGACAACCTGATAGTAAGACGCAACAGTCAACTATGTATATGCTCTGAATGGTCCCTAGTTACTTCATCTTTTGTTATTGTTTTAATATAAACCCGAGTGGCAGAAATTATACATGCAATGTAGTTGTGTATGAACATAATTTATTTTGTTTGACCATAGAAATTTGACAACTACGCAAAATTCTAACAGAGATGTTGTCCTTCTCTGGTCTATTTTAGTGACATTTAAACATATCACACTCAAAGTGCTGAAGCAGAAATGATTTCCACTGGTTAGTGTCACTAATGGCTGTATGGACTCACTGAACAGACATAATGGTCTCCACATTGAGCTGCAACCGGCAGTCATTGCAGCGGTCTCTGAGTAGCACCAAAGATAACCTCCTGACTTAGCAGCAGGAGTGGGCTCGGAATAGAGATCATATCTTTTAATTAAACTTTCACTTAGTCGAAAGGGGGGGGACACCTAAGGTCTTCCTTCTGCACCCATCCCTGGTATTTTATGTCTTAAGGAATTTTATGGTTAGCCAAACCTGTACAATTTACATCGCGTTGGCAGATTTGGAACTGCTGGAGTGTTTCATAGTGTCTCATAACATTACCGAGCATTTGCAGAGAAGCCCCAGAGGAAATGAAACCACTTTGTACACCCTTTTTTCTCTTCTTTATCACATTTGACAAGCTGACAGATCAGACAAGTGAAAGTCCAGCTATAGGTTCTATATCTCAATATTTTCTGAAATGCCACATCCATTGTGTCTGATAAGGGTGGAAGAACTGCATTGCTTTTGGTCAGTGGGGTTTCCGGAATGCTGGAGTCTTAACCCTTTTCACCTATATTTCTGCTATTTGTTTAGGTTTGTTTTGGTGATTCACATCTTCAAGTGTGCATGATGTTCAAACTTTAAAGTGCTGTTAATCTCTGCAAGCCCCCTTTCGTCATTTGAAGCTCTTCAGTGTAATTTTGTCTGACAGCCAAGAAGACACGCTTTGACAATAATGAAGTGTAAGTACATCAGAGTGTTTCCTCTGGACTGCTCTTCTCCTCATTCTCAACTTCAGGCAGCTCCATTAATCATTGGAAATTAGACAAGTACTTTCTTGCCTTATTATTCATTTGATCATAGTGTGTTCATGTTTATAAAATAGGACTGGCTAAATAGAATAAATGTATTTCTAGTAAACAACCTTAAAAGGGTGGATCATTTTTTCAACTAAGAATTCATTAATGCTACCTGAATAAAATAAATAAAAATGTATAAAGAAGCAATTTCTGAACTAAGAACAATGTAATAAAATATTGACATGCCCTATTTGTAAGAATCATTTATTTCCAGCCTCCTCTCTCGACTTAACATTTACTCAGTGGGACAGGAAGCAGCTTTCCTGTTTTAAAAGCTTGTACTGTAAAGAAGGGTTCAAGAGTTTTGATAATATATGCCAGAAATATGATCTTTCACGCAGTAATTTTTTTAGATATCTCCAAATACGCCACTGTGTCAAAGCACTGTTCCCTTCTTTCCCGGTCCTCCCTACTGAGGCAGCATGGGAAGAAATGACCCTCCTCTGTCCAAAAAAGGGACTGATATCACAGTTATATTCTCAACTAATGTCTCTGGAAAACCATGACCTTTCAAAAATCAAGAATGGGTGGGAAGGCGAGTTGATGGTTGAGTTGTCGGACAGACACTGGGAGGATGCACTACAGAGGATTAACTCATCCTCATCCTGTGCACGCTTGGGGCTCATTCAGTTTAAAGTAGTGCATAGGGCTCATTTCAGTAGGGCTAGGTTAGCAAATATATATCCAGGAATGGACGGGAGTTGTAATAGATGCTCCCCCTCCCCAGCTGATTTAACGCTCACGTTTTGGTTGTGTCCCCGTCTAAATCAATATTGGTCATCTGTTTTTCAAACTTTATCCGAAGTCATAAAAATTCAAATTAAGCCCTGTCCGTTGATTGCAATATTTGGTATTTCAAAGGAGAGTTTAACTTTAACCCGAAACCAATCGGACATTATTGCTTTTACGTCACTTCTTGCCCATCGAAGACTCTTATTGGTTTGGTCATCCGCTAATCCAGCAGCGGTGGCCGCATGGTTAAGGGATGTTTTATTTTTTCTTAAACTAGAAAAAGTTAAATTCACATTGAAAGGGTCAGTCCAGAAATTGGCAACCGTTTGTGACACATTTTGAGAATCTTAAAGTATTGCCTGAAGTATGAGACACCTTTTTATTTTATATTCTACTTCTTTTTCTCTCTGTTCCCTTTTTTATTTTTTTTTTATGTATGTTTATTCAAATCAATGGTCAACTACCTTAATATGGTGGGAAATGAGTAGCCTGACTGACAATTGTGAGACTGTGAGTTTAAAGCCTTGTTAACCAACTGGTGGCGAAATGTGGGCATGCAGTTGTGTGCTTGTTCTCAGTGTATAGATCCTTAAACTGTTCTGAAGAACTGTGTAACAAACAAAATGGAAAAAAAAGGCTGTTTTCCCAGAATACTGTCAAAATATGGAAGGGTGGGACAACTGTGTTGGGGGGGGGGGTATTACTAAGCAATGTTTTCGTTTCTTTGTATGTGGGGGGGGGTGTATATATTTGTTTAAGATAAAATTAAACTGGAGAACTGTTTCACTTCCTGTAAAATGTAACATCCTTGATTCTCCAATAAAAAGATTCATAAAATATTGACATTGTTCCCCAAATGATAATAACCGTGTTTCCATTCAAATATAAGGGAAATCTTCAGAGAATTTCAAGTAACACAGCAAAAGAAAATACAAATTAATGCTTCTTTCCATCAACTATCCACTAATATGCATAACTTTTTTTTTTCATATTTGTAAAATCCCCTGAAAATAAGAACGGTTGTATTTGTGTTACCTTAGAATGAGCCATTTATGTTTCTCCTTTGTGCTAACACATCGCCGACTGGCCACAAGTCACCCCCAGTCCCTGTTGTAAGTGGTTATTGGTTCTAGACTAGCAAAGTGTTTTTGCAGTGCTGGATTCTGGCTCCGAACTAGCCCTCAAACTGCTTTGGTGGTAAAACAGTAGGCCTACATGTCAGTTAAATGTTCTCTACGTCAGTTACATCTCCAATTAAGAGCATACATTTTCCAAAAATGCAAATGTTTTTTTTTTTATTTTGCCATTTCCATGAAACATTTTTAATGCAATACTGCATTAAAATATGTTGATGGAAACATGGCTACTCATCATGTCTTGTTTATATAATAAAAACAACAAAGCCTACTGCACAGTCTCAGCAGTATGGCTCTTTGTCATCATGCCTTCCCTCAGTCAAAGATAGCTTTCATGATTGAATGGCATGCATATTGTCATTGTTATCACTTAAAAATCCTCCTTTGCCTATTCTTTGTTGCACCCACTCCTGGCATGAGATGGAATAAAATGAGAAGGAACACAAGGTGTTTATCAACATAATGTCAGGCATCCACTCTCTCCAGCCATTGCTCACCGCCCTCTGCCTTTGCCAGTTACTTCCCTGCTCATTCCACCTCCATTCCCTGTGTCCCTTACTATATATCCATTTTATATCCATCTACTCTTGAGTCTGTCAGGGTAAATCTGCAAAAATCATAACATACATGCCAGGACAACTTCTCCTCCTCCAGTACACCATGGTCCAGGATCTCCAATTTACTATGGCCAAGAGTCATGATTGAAGACACTGAAAGACCTCACTGCCTTGGCTGTTGGTGTGTCCTTTATGTTCTCTTCTATCAGGAAAAGACAGAGACAGAAAAGGGTGAAAGTACATAAGCCTATCAACAGTGCTGTAAACGTGTCAGTGTGCTTATAGTGGTAAAATACACCAACTTACCAAGTAGGCTGCTATATCTGTTCTTTCTCTGTGTTTCACTGTAGACATGTCAGCTTGATCGCTCTTTGCAGTCTGGACACACTGGCTGATTGGCTGACCCTCCACCAGCTTTGCAGCATCAATGTTAGTATATATAAAGCCCATATGTGTAAATAATAGGCACTGGCTGAGACATGTAGTGGGAAAATACATTCAGGGATAAGGTTATGTGAACATGAAGCAAACTATATTATGTTGTGTTATTTACAGTATAATATTTTATGTTCGTGTATGTTCATCCTCATGCATTCACACTCTGGTTGCCTCACCCTAGTTAGGAGAGTGTTATTCATTGTGCCATGAGCTAAGCACATTCCAAGACCAAGGCTGTCTCTTGGAGAGTAGGGCATCAGATGTGTTATGACTACTGCTTATCAGACATTAGATGTCACCAATAGAGACCCTTGGGAAAGACGCATATAATAGAGTGATTTTCTTTGTTGTAGTTAGTTGATTCTCGAGACAACTTGGTTTGCTTGTATCCTGTGTTGATGCAAATAAATCTTACACGTGGAGTGAAACGGTCAATTCTCTTTGAATTTAAAATACTCCTCCTCACCTATAAAGCTCTTCATGGTCAGGCCCCTTCATATCTTAAAGAGCTCATAGTACCCTATTACCCCACTAGAACACTACGTTCTCTGAATGCTGGGCTACTTGTGGTTCCTATAGTCTCTAAAAGTAGAACAGGAGCCAGAGCCTTCAGTGACCAAGCTCCTCTCCTGTGGAACCAGCTTCCAGTTGTGGTTCGGGAGGCAGACACCCTCACCACATTCAAGAGTAGGCTTAAGACATTCCTCTTTGATAAAGCTTATAGTTAGGGCTGGATCAGGTGAGTCCTGAACCATCCCTTAGTTATGCTGCTATAGGCCTAGACTATCGGGGGATTTCCCATGGTGCACTGAGCTACTCTCTTCCTCTCTCTTTCTGCACTCATTCATGTCCCATTAATGCATGTTACTAACTTCACTTCTTCCCCGGAGTTCTTGTGCTTTCTCGTCTCGCAGGTTCTCATGGATCCTGGTGGAGCCTCCTGCCATGGTCCTGCTTGACTGCCATTACCAATACTGTTGTTGCTGTGCACCTGTCTGTCTGTCTGTCGCTCTCTCTCTCTCTCTCTCTCTCTCTCTCTCTCTCTCTCTCACCCCAACTGGTCGAGACAGACGACCACCCACCTAGAGCCGGAGGATCTGTCCTAGGTTTCTGCCTTTTAACAGGCAGTTTTTCCTTGCCCTTGTCGCCAAGTGCTTGCTCATGGTGGTACTGTTGGGTCTCTGTAATTAATGTTAAAGAGTTCGGTCTAGACCTGCTCTATTTGAAAAGTGTCCTGAGATAACTTCTGTTATGAATTGGCGCTATACAAATAAAATTGAATTGAATTGAATTGAATTGATTTATGTGAGTCTGTGTCACCATTCTGGGTACCTTCAGTGGGAGTTTGTGGTCTCTCACTAGAGTCAGATAGCTAAAAGTTTATGTCAGATAGACATTGTTTGAGGTGCATCGAGATGGAAAAATTAAACCACAACAGACACCTGCCAGGTGGGCCATCTGCATAGGTCCTGATTTTAGGAAAGAGCTCAAACTATGGGACCCATGGGGCAGCCACCTTGTCCCTTTCACCCCACTGGTACTATAAAAGTGCTACATGATGTCAAAAATATATAGTTTTCTCTGGTTGTTTAACATCAATTTAAACTACCCCTTCATATTTTGCTCCAAACAACAAAGATTATATAACAAGGTCAGCCATAACATTCTGAGAACTGACTGGTGAAGTGAATAACACTGATTATCTGATTATCATGGCTCCCGTCCGTGGCTGGGATATATTAGGCAGCAAGTGAACATTTTGTCCTCAAAGTTGATGTGTTAGAAGCAGGAAAAATGGGCAGTGTGAGGATTTGAGCAACTTTGACAAGGGCCAAATTGTGATGGACAACTAGATAACTGGGTCAGAACATCTCCAAAACTGCAGCTCTTGTGGGGTGTTCCCGGTCTGCAGGGGTCAGTAAGTAAGTAAGTAAAGCTTTATTTATATAGCACCTTTTTGACACAGAGCTCCAAAGTGCTTTACAAACAACAAATAAACATAAGGGTATAACCATACCCAATCCAACATACATAGAGAGCATGTAAATACAAACATAAGGAAGATAAAACAAGTGGGAAGGATAAATTAAAAGAGAGACAACAGATGAGAAAACCAACAAGGAGACCTAAAAAAAGGCTTGCCTGTAGAGGTGGGTTTTGAACAGCCGCTTAAAACAGTCCACAGATTCAGTGAATCTGAGTGATTGGAGAAGACTATTCCACAATGTTGGGGCTAAAACAGCAAAGGCACGGTCACCTTTAGTTTTGTAGTTAGAGCGGGGAATGGATAAAAGGCAGAGATTTGAGGAGCAAGAACAAGGAGATCTGAAATGTAACTGGGGGGAAGGTCATGAAGTGCCTTATATGTAATCAGTAAGATCTTATAGTTGATTCTGAATTTCACAGGAAGCCAATGAAGGGATGCCAGAACAGGAGTAATGTGGGACCGACAGTTGGTTCTGGTTAAAAGTCTGGCGGCTGCATTTTGTACTAACTGTAAACGATTTAACAAAGCTTGACTAAGGCACGTGTAGAGGGAGTTACAGCACTCTAGACGGGAAAGAATGAAGCTGTGAATTAATTTTTCAGACAGAACTGGACCAAGAACTGACCCCTGAGGGACACCACATAGCAGGGGAGCGGAAGAGGAAACGTGATTAATAACGCAGACATTAAAGAGTCTATTAGTCAAATAGGAATTACCAGAAATGTCAACCAAGTTCTGTAATCTATCCAATAAAATGGTGTGATCGATGGTATCAAAGGCTGCAGTCAGATTGAGAAGAATAAGGATGGAGCTTTCACCTTTGTCAGCATAAAGATGTCATTAGACACTCTCAGTAATGCTGTCTTGGTGCTATGCTTTTGGCGAAAACCAGTTTGGAATTTGTTAAAGATTCTATGACCCTCTATCAGCTTCAAGAAAGTTTGGAGATTTCTAACTGGTCTGGATTGAGAGATGTTTTTTTAAGAATGGTAAATGGACCTGTACTTGTATAGCGCCTTTCTAGTCTTCCGACCACTCAAAGCGCTTTTACACTACATGCCACACTCGCCCTTTCACACACATTCACACAGCAAAGCCCATCGAACAGAAACAAACACATTCATAGACACAATGCATAGCATCAGGAGCAATTTGGCGTTCAGTATCTTGCTCACATGTGGCAGGAGGAGCTGGGGATCAAACCAACAGCCTTCCGATTAGGGGATGACCCGCTCTGCCTCTGCACCACAGTCGCCCGAAGTGGCTGAACTTCAACAATTTTAAAAAGATCAGGTACAGACCCTGATGAGAGAGAGGAATTGATGATAGAAAGCAGGCTAGGATCTAAGAGGGAGTATGGTTTTTAAAAATGTTGTAGGAACTGTGTCACAGGGACTGGAGGAGTGACGCATGTGATCGACAGTTTTTAAAAGGATCTGTAGAGAGATAGGAGCAAAATCAGATGGTAAAATGTGACGACTGAATGTTGCACGGGGCAGAACAGTGAATTAAGATCTTAGACCATCGATCTTGCCAATGAAAAAAGACAGGAATTTTTCACAGTCAGCAGGACAGGAGGCTTGAATAGCAGGAGGAGATGGAGTTACAAGCTGGTTGATAGTAGTAAACAAAAACCTTGGGTTATGTTTATTGCTAGCAATCAGATCAGAAAAGCAGGCACCTCGCGAATCTTTAATAATCTGGTTCAAATTAAACAGTAGTTCCCTCATGTAGAGGCGGTGGACTTCAAGTTTGTGCTTTTTCCAATTTCACTCAGCCTTCCCTTTATTCCCTTCTTTGTTGTCTAATGTTGTTGTGATTCCAAGGGGTTTTATTAATAACTGGGACAGCCCTGGATGTACACTGAACAAAATTATAAATGCAACACTTTTGTTATTGCAGAGATAATCCATCCACCTCACAGGTGTGGCATATCAAGATGCTGATCAGGCAGCATGGGTATTGCACAGGTGTGCCATAGGCTGGCCACAATAAAAGGCCCCTCGAAAATGTGCAGTTCCATCACACAGCACAATGCCACAGATGTCGCAAGTTTTGAGGGAGCGTGCAATTGGCATGCTGACTGCAGGAATGTCCACCAGAGCTGATGTCCGTGAATTGAATGTTCATTTCTCTACCATAAGCCGTCTCCACCAGCCCAGGACCTCCACATCCAGAATCTTCACCTCCAAGATCGTCTGAAACCAGCCACCCGGACAGCTGCTGCAACAATCGATTTGCATAACCAAAGAATTTCTGCACAAACTGTCAGGAACCGTCTCAGGGAAGCTCATCTGCATGCTCATTGTCCTCATCGGGGTCTCGACCTGACTGCAGTTCATCATCGTAACCGACTTGAGTAGGCAAATGCTCACATTCGATGGCGTCTGGCACTTTGGAGAGGTGTTCTCTTCATGGATAAATCCCGGTTTTCACTGTACAGGGCAGATGGCAGATGGCGTTGTGTGGGTGAGCGGTTTGCTGATGTCAACGTTGTGGATAGAGTGGCCCATGGCGGCGGTGGGGTTATGGTATGGGCAGGCATGTGTTATGGACAACGAACACAGGTTTTATTGATGGCATTTTGAATGCACAGAGATACCGTGACGAGATCCTGAGGCCCATTGTTGTGCCATTCATCCACGACCATTACCTCATGTTGCAGCATGATAATGCACGGCCCCATGTTGGGGGCTAAGTCCGTTGCTCTACACTCCCAGACCAACACCTGCACAATAAAGTTTGCAGATGACACTACGGTCATGGGACTGATCAGTGGTGGGGAGGAGACGGCATACAGAAGAGAGGTGGCAGGACTGGTGGCCTAGTGTCAGGAAAATAATATCTCCTTGAACACAACCAAGACAAAGGAGATGATTATTGATCCTAAAAGGGGGAGGAGGGAACAGCACACCCCACTGTACATCGGTGAGACAGAGGTATAGAGCATGAAAACCTTTAAATTCCTCGGAAGCCACATCAGCGAGGACCTCACCTGGTCTCACCACACCCACCGGCTCCTGAAGAAAGCCCAGCAGAGACTATACTTCCTAAGAAGGCTGAGGAAATTCGGCATGGCAACCAAGATCCTCAGCAACTTCTATAGATGTACAGTCGAGAGCATCATCACCAGCTCAGTCACCGTGTGGCATGGCAGCTGCACTGCTCAGGACAGGAAGGCTCTCCAGGGTGTAATAAAAACTGCACAATTCATCTCTGGAGCAGCCTTCCCATCACTACAGGACATCTACACAACCAGGGTCATCAGGAGGGCCCACAACATCATAAAGGACAATACACACCCACAACACAGTCTCTTCACACTCCTGCCGTCAGGGAGGCACTACAGGAGTGTGAAAGCAAGGACAAAAAGACTCTAACAGTTTCTACACCCAGGTCATCAGACTCTTAAACAGTACTAGCCTTGTATTTATACTGTACATATGATAATAAACCTTTTGAATCTTGAATGTTGCAAGGATCTGTACACAATTCCTGGAAGCTGAAAACATCCCAGTTCTTGCATGGCCAGCATACTCAGACATATCACCCATTGAGCATGTTTGGGATGCTCTGGATTGGCGTATACGACAGCATGTTCCAGGTCAAGAGTGGACCAACATTCCACAGGCCACAATCAACAACCTGATAAACTCTATGCGAAGGAGATGTGTTGCACTGCGTGAGGCAAATGGTGGTCACACCAGATACTGACTGTTTTCTGGTCCCCCCCCACCCCAATACAGTGAAAGTGAAACTGCACATTTTCAAGTGGCCTTTTATTGTGGCCAGCCTAAGGCACACCTGTGCAATACCCATGCTTTCTGATCAGCATCTTGATATGCCACACCTGTGAGGTGGATGGATTATCTCGGGAAAGGAGAAGTGCTCACTAACACAGATTTTGACAGATTTGTGAACAACATTTGAGAGAAATAGGCCTGTTGTGTACATAGAGAAAGTCTTAGATCTTTGAGTTCAGCTCATGATGAATGGGGCAAAAACAAAAGTGTTGCGTTTATAATTTTGTTCAGTGTATATGGAGTGAAAAAATCAAGGGCTGATTTACACAAATCATTAATTAATTAATAATATTGAAAAAGTGAAGAGGAGAATTGGCCAGACTAGAAAAATAGCTACAAAATGTGGCTGCTGACTGATTATTAAAGATGCGAGAGTAGATTATACGTTTCTAATTATTTATTATCAGTACCTATCAAAAGTGCTACAAGGATGGGAAAGCGTTGAACCGGTGGCCAAGGCTCATTGATGCACGTGGAGAGCGAAGGCTGGCCTGTGTGGTCCGATCCAACAGATGAGCTACTGTAGCTCAAACTGCTGAAACAGTTAATGCTGGTTCTGATAGAAAGGTGTCAGAACACACAGTGCAGAGCAGTTTGTTGGTATGGGGCTGCAGAACCTTCTAACCACTAGGGTGCCTAGGTGCTCATAATGTTATGGCTGATATGCTCTTTCTTGTAGTACTTTAATGTTGAAGTGGCCCTCCTATGAGATGAAAATATTAGCAGTGGCCCTAAACCAGTTTGAGTTTGTGACTACTGATCTACTGCAATGCATCATTATTCTGTAAGATCATCATATGTTTGTAGCCTTGCTGTCCTGTGAAAACCACGTTTCTCTAAAAACTTCCAGCCCTGTCTCCTAGAAATTCTGTTTATATACAACAATTTTTTTTTTATTTCATGAGCTTTGAGAAACAGCCTGTTTTCAGTTTATGTAGCTTAAAGCCCAGTTCAGACCAAAGGCTGAAAATGAGAAGAAACAGTTTTATAAATTGGAATCGCGAGATCTAACATTATACAAAACATTACTCAAAAATGACATATGTATGCAGGAAAATTACAAATGCTCCAGTGTCTCAACTAATTGTAGCTTAGAGCAGCAGCAGTTCACGTATTTCACTTAAACACCTGTATTGCAGCAGCTGCAGTAAGGACACTTGTCTTTGTTTTACGTTTGCTGCACTCACTGCTGATCAACTTGAAAAATCTCTATCTCCTGCCGGCTGAGGATAAACTTTGCTGACAAATGTGACCACAATTAAGAAGCGGTTGTATCCCAGCAGATAGTGCCAAATGAGCAGACACTGAAAACAGTTGGAAACACTGCACTGTTGCATTTCCAGTCCCTGTGTTGTTTGAACCGTTCTCCCTCATTGGTATCCCTGCCTTGCTCAGTGCCTGTGTCTTGTGGGAGACCTGAAATTAGATTGCCCCAGTTTTCCAGAGTGGGCTTACTGCAAAGTTACCAAGAAGCCCTTCCACACACGACATACTGTAAGTCACTGGAAATCAGGGCTGTTGTGAAAAATTCAGTTTTGGACTGACAGGTCTGAAAATGCCATTAGAAAAGCCTTTGGTTATCCAACAGTGATGTGAGAGGGCCAGCTGCTGCTGGGCTGCTTATCATCTCAGCATTTCATAGATGAAAATGATCATGAGAACTAATGGTAACTTTTTCCTTCCGTTATCTAGAAGACAAGTCAATACAATACAATAAAATGTGTCTGATAAAGGTCCAGTGTGTAAGATTTGGGAGGATCTATTGGCAGAAATGTTTTCTTATTTTTGAGCTTATTCACAATTTGTTTTTATTTTGTTAGTACCCATTGATTTGGGATTCACCAGTGTTTTCTTATTTTGCTCTTCTCTTAGGTAAGAGAACATTTTACAAGTGGTCAGAGTATTTTTTGCAAGATAAAAACATCTAGTTTTCACAGTCCACAAATTGCTTGCCCAACATAAGGAAACTTATTTTATAATCAAATTTAGATTATATGTTTCAGGGTTGTGTTTCTCAAATGGCCCTGTACAAGTATGCTCCAAAAAGCCCACACTACGGCAAGACCCCTCTCTGACAGCTTGTTTACACCACCCGCTTCTGCGTGGCGGAACGTCTGATTTTTGTTTTGGCGCCCATGTTAACAGATTAGAGCAGTCAATTCAATTCAATTCAATTTTATTTGTATAGCGCCAATTCATAACAGAAGTTATCTCAGGACACTTTTCAAATAGAGTAGGTCTAGACCGAACTCTTTAAAACATTATTTACAGAGACCCAACAGTACCACCATGAGCAAGCACTTGGCGACAAGGACAAGGAGAAACTGCCTGTTAAAAGGCAGAAACCTAGGACAGATCCTTCGGCTCTAGGTGGGTGGTCGTCTGCCTCGACCAGTTGGGGTGAAAGAGAGAGACAGAGAGAGAGAGAGAGAGAGAGAAAGAAAGAAAGAAAGAAAGAAAGAAAGAAAGAAAGAAAGAAAGAAAGAAAGAAAGAAAGAAAGAAAGAAAGAAAGAAAGAGAGAGAGAGAGAGAGAGAGAGAGAGAGAGAGACACACAGACAGACAGACAGGTGCACAGCAACAACAGTATTGGCAATGGCAATCTAGCAGGACCATGGCAGGAGGCTCCACCAGGATCGATAAGAACCTGCGAGACGAGAAAGCACAAGAACTCTGGGGAAGAAGTGAAGTTAGTAACATGCATTAATGGGACATGAATGAGTGCAGAAAGAGAGAGGAAGAGAGGAGCTCAGGGCACCATGGGAAATCCCCCGATAGCCTAGGCCTATAGCAGCATAACTAAGGGATGGTTCAGGACTCACCTGATCCAGCCCTAACTATAAGCTTTATCAAAGAGGAATGTCATAAGCCTACTCTTGAATGTGGAGAGGGTGTCTGCCTCCCGAACCACAACTGGAAGCTGGTTCCACAGGAGAGGAGCTTGGTAACTGAAGGCTCTGGCTCCTGTTCTACTTTTAGAGACTATAGGAACCACAAGTAGCCCAGCATTCAGAGAACGTAGTGTTCTAGAGGGGTAATAGGGTACTATGAGCTCTTTAAGATATGAAGGGGCCTGACCATGAAGAGCTTTATAGGTGAGGAGGAGGATTTTAAATTCAATTCTACATTTTACAGGGAGCCAGTGCAGAGTAGCTAGTACAGGAGAGATGTGATCTCTTTTTCTAGTTCCTGTCAGTACTCGTGCTGCAGCGTTCTGAATTAATTGGAGCGTTTTAATGGACTTATTGAGGCAACTTGATAATAAAGAGTTGCAGTAATCCAGCCTTGAAGTAACAAATGCATGGATTAGTTTTTCTGCATCTGTCTGTGATAGGATGTGTCTAATTTTTGTAATATTAGTTTCTAAGGTTTTTGGGAAACCTATTTGAATGCAAGACAGCGAGAAGAGCTGAGTGTAAAGTTGAAAAAGAAAGAGAGACTGAGGAAGAGAGATGTAAGAGGAGAAAGCAAAACATGGAGAGAGGGAACATTTTTTGTAATTTATTTGAATCCCCGGGGTAGACCAAGAACTCGCTGGAGTGATAATATATCTCATCTGGCCTGGGAACGCCTCGGGATCCCCAAGGATGAGCTAGAAGGCATTGTGGGGGAGAGGGACATCTGGAGTTCAGTGCTTGACTTGCTGCCACGTGACTGGTATGTGGACAATAATGGATGGATGAATCCCCATTAGTCTTTACCTTGGCTACAACCTAATTACTCTTCCTGGAGTGAAGTCAAATGTCATATAAACCAGCAGTTGGGGGTTGGGACCTAAAGGGACCTGATTAAGGGAGATTATAGCGCATAGGACGGCTTGTTTTGATGAAAATGAGGTTGTAGCTCGTTATGAGCTTTACTACAGTTGGAAAGAGGCATCCGCTGTGTTTTAAAAATGTCCCGATTATGAGTTATTGATGCGGAAAGTGTGAATATGTGAATATATTGCCAACTGCCATTGAGGCGCATGCGCACTTCTTAGCTCATAATTTCGACTTTTTTATCTCATAATTATGACTTTTTTATCTCATAATTATGACTTTTTATCTCATAATTATGACTTTCTATCATAATTTCGACTTATCTCATAATTATGACTTTCTATCTCATAATTTCGACTTACTTTGAACTTTGAGGATATTTTTATTATCAAGGCTAGGTTTTATCTGTCTTTTTTTTTCTCCTGGCAGAAATGGGCTTCCATAGGGAACAGCATTGCATTTTTTTATTTTTTTAGGCTTTTATTGCCTTTATTTGATAGGACAGCTGAAGACAGCCAGGAAAGGGGGGCAGAGAGAGAGGGGATGACAGGCAGCTGTAGGACCTTGTCGTTGTCTATTATCATCACAAGAGACTTTTCTTTTTGGTTTCTTAATTCCACACACATCATATTATTTTGATTCTTTCCCAGTTCAGAAAGGTCTCTCTCTCTGACTTTTTGACCCAGGAGGGGAGGTGAGACTGTGGCGCTGACAGTCTCCTGCACAGAGAGCCTGGTTCTTTTCAGATTCACAGATGGTATCTCTAGGTGTCAATTTGTTTTATCCTCTTCAACAGAACACTGACTCCTCCATAGATCAGAACGACACTTCACACTTAGGTTCTGGAAACCGTTGTTTTCTTACAAGAGATGTGTGATAATTTAAATGCCTTTTTTGGTTTTTAATCCCTATGGAATGGACATGGAATGTGTTTGCATCTCCTTTGATCTAAATTGTACCACCTCCAGAGAGAGGTTCCTTCAAGGTAATTTATGAGAGGTCCATTTGCTGGAGGACATTCCAATCCATAGTGGTAACAGCACCGGCATTGATATAGATTTAGTTCTGTTGGAGTATTATTGTAAAATTTCATCTTCTCAAAATCAACAGATTGCCATCCAGCATGAGAAGGTCGCAAATGTAATGCCTTTCTGATGTTCACATTCCCAGGTTGGACTAAGTTACAAAATCATGTGTGAAATGTCTGAATGTTTGATGGAACCACAGTGCCACCTTTTGGTAACATTCTGGTATAGCGTACAGTATCTTCAAAATGGACTTTGTTTTATAATTGTGTATTATTCCAAATGGTAAATGCCTGACACATAATTTTATAACAAGAATTAAGCTAACACTATACGAAATATGTACAATCCATTAGTGTTGCTTCATATGCATGTTTGTGACATTGTAACTAGTTCTGCTTTTATTTTTACATCAAGTAATTTCAGTTATGTTATGTTAAAACATGTAAACTATGTATTAAGTCATGGTGGGTTCTGTGAATGGTGAATTATGATTTCGAAACTTTAAAACACGGTAGAAGTAAGTTAATAAAGTTACAAATATAAAAATATCGCTAGAGGAAGTGACGCGATTAGCCTTTCCAGATACGCCTCCAGACTAAAACACACACATATATATATATATATATATATATAATATAATATAGATTCCGGTCACTCACTCTTCTTACTCTCTTCTTACTTTTACACTTCCAAAACTCTCTTCTTAAATTTGCTTTGGATCCATTCGTTATTTACTCTCGTTCTACTTTTAATTTCCGTACTTTACTTCGTTTGAGACACGTGTTGAATTTTCCTCACGTAATAGTTTGTGGTGCTGAAGTACTTTTTAGTACTTTTATTTTGAAGGCTCAAGACCACGAACAAAGTTAATTCTTTTATACGTTTTTTTAGTTTATATATATTGTCAAGTATTGTCGCCTTATTTACAGAAAGTGAATTTAATTTAATTCTTTGATTTACTGACTACAGAGGATTCGCCAGGCCAGCGTTTCATCCTACAGTTATTTTAGACAAGAAGTTGAATAAGTTCATAATCAAAGCCGAAGACCAACCACTCTGAGGACGTTTTCTTAATACATTTATCATAAGCCAGAAGGACATCGCAGTGGTTGACCGCTCAAGGAGACGTATAAATGTTTCAGCCGGACAAAGACATTATTCTCCAGACTATCTGCCTCCAACGCACTCAAAGCGCCAAGCCGCGCTGGGCCTTGGACTGGAGAGCTAATGGGTATCGGTGACGACACGTTCTTGGACCTGTGATTCTGAACAGCAGCCGAGCAGTACCAGCCGGAGGAGAAAGATCCTGAAGTCCCTCCATCTCTACAAAAAGTAGGCTGAAACCCACATACACTGCCGGGGTCCCACACACTTCCCAAGAGTTGGTGTCTGTCTGTGAGCTTTCATTACCATAGTTTAAGCTCAGAAGAATTTTAGATTAGGGCCTCGTAGTTTTAAAAGTTACTCCCGTATCACAAAATCCACCATCGCTCCTGAATCACCCAATATTAATAATTAATTTACTGTCCACATATTCTGTTACTTGTTATTGTTTGTTTGAATTGTCATTTCATGCTATTAACTCTTCATTAATTTAGTTAATAAACATATATAACCATATGTCCTTGTCTGTGTAGGTTGACTTGATGTGGGGAAATCGATGAATCATGTAAAAGAAATCACTACTTTAGAATATGAGATTGAATATAGATTTTGAAATTGAATACATTGATTTAAAATTGATTTGATTAGGTTTGTAGAATAATTTCCTCCGGATTATTCCAGTAACTAAACAATGGAGGTGGTGCCCCATTTACGAGTATTATTAATCACCAATGATTAATTACCTTTCTTATTAAATAGTAGTGCAACCGCTACACAGCAAAGGGCCGCAGGTCAGATTTGAACCCTGGGCTGCTGCAGCAAGGACTCAGCCTCGGTACATAGGTCACCAGCTCTACCCACTGAGCTAACCGGGCGCCCAACAGCACTGCATCTTTAGCTGTCATTTTTGTTGCATCTTCTGCGATTGAAACTTCCTGGAGGGACCTGGGACAGAGAGGGATCTGGAAACAATTTGCAACAGTGAAGTAGAAACACACTTTGTCAGATGTTCAGATGGATTTTAAACAAGCCAACAGTTGATCCCGATTAAACAACTTTATGTGGCGGTGAAACTGACATGTGAATTATTTCTATCAGCAATAATAAGATTATAAATTCAGTGTGGAGATCTGCATTCACTAAGTAAACAAAAGTTGTATATTACCGGAATCATCCTTAAAAATAAAAACAATGGAAAAAGAAAAATGCTCATTGCAGAAAAACTTTGCGTGACTGCTTGCTCGATTTGTTTGTCTATATAAGAGGCCTCAGCAGCAGTGCACCCGGCTGGCAGACAGACTGCGCTTCCCTCGCTCGCGGCCAAGATTGATCTTTGTCAGAGCCGAAGAAACACTCATTGTTTCCGAGAGAGGCAGTCCATTTATTTGAAGCCCTGCACATACTCCAGACCACAGAGGGCAGATTTAAAAGGCAACCTATAAACCCACAGAAGATTGAAGTGTGTGTGAATGTGTGTGTGTGTGTGTGTGTGTGTGTGTGTGTGTGTGTGTGTGTGTGTGTGTGTGTGTGTGTGTGTTTGTTAGTGAGGAAATCAGGCATTGTTTCATTCCAGTGAAAAGTTTGACTTTACCAATGGAATTGGCCAGTATGAAATTTTAAATGAAAACAGAGTGAGGTTTGCTGTCAAGAACCGACATCTTTACCTTTATAGTATCTTTATAATAGGAAAACATACTTACAGTATATACATTTCATGAACACATAACAGTCCAAACACTCAATGCAATGTGTAAAAGCATCTGTCACTATTATTTTAATATATAAACCTTTACAGCAGTAAGGCAGCTTCATCCCACCATGGAATATGTGTCTGCCCTTTTTGTTCCGACACAGTCCTTAGCTTTCAATGTCTTACTTTTTACCGTCTTCTTCTGTTTGTAAGAAGGGTTGGGAGGGTTAGTGTAATCAATTACAATTACCTGTTGAAAAATGTAGAAACCTAATCCAAGTATCACAATATTACAGTGACGTAACTTGGATTGATTAAAAGACAAAATAAAATAAATATCAAGATGACTTGACTCTAATGTAACCTTAGAAAAGAAAATGGAAATCATAATAATCGTGAAATTTCCACCCAGTTAAAGCATTTTTGATTATTATGAACTGGCAGCTGTAAGAATAGCTATAGTTTCATGTGTGCATTATAGTATATCATTCTTTATTTTACAATGTATTTTAAATATGTAATCCTGCTAATCTGTCTGATTACATATTTTTTACATTTCTAAAGTTGATTGTACTGATTACAAACAAGATGGCATTAGAAATCTATACATTGTTTTTTTTTAATCTTGAGACATTTTTCCAAGTTTCCAATTCTTTCATTTAACTTATCACTTAGTCTATAAAAAAAATAAAAAAAATCTCCTATTCTCTTATTTTCAATAGAATCTGTGGTCTGTTTCTGAAGAATTCTGTAGAGAATATCTACATGCATGAGGGCAGAGTGGGAAAAAGATATAAAGAAATGAAAATTAACGGTCCGGAAGTGCGGACAGGCAGTGGGCTTGTTGGATTGACACGCTGTCCCAAGACTGATCATCCCATATTTTTTCAAAACACTGTTTCAAAGTGTCCTGATGTTTAAACACAGTGTGGACGGTGCAGCTTTTAAAGTACCACCTTGTTTGTCCTGACGCTGGGATCCTCCTGACACACACTTCATCCAGGACTGCAGTTCTCTTGAGGGAAAAACATTGCAAAGCTGAGATTTTGGCAAAAAATATTCTGTCAGGTGTTTGAGATGTGCAGGCCTGCCGCATAATGAGGTTTAACTGGAGGGCATAGCAGTGCACAAAGTGCGCGTGAGGGAACACTTCCTTTCACCTGGCCTGTAGGCCGGATGATGCGCTGCTCATTACAGCTGCCCCATCGTATGTCTGTCGATCAGTTTGTTCCCCAACTTATATGGCTGCGAGTTTTTCGAGTCCCGCTGCAGTCCTGTCCACTAACGGGGAGAAAGTGAGGACTCTTTCCACCACCATGGAGGCTTCAGTGATGTACCTGAGTACAATCACACTGGCTTACACAGGCCACATCTGTTGTCTCGTCAGCTTGCACAGCCACAAAAGATGCCTGCAATATTTCATCCACCAGTTTTTGTCCATAAATAGCTAACATACAGTCAAGCAACTTATTTTGGCTGGTCTTAGACGTGTACTTGGCAACCTGTGTGTTTGACAGGTGATCAACTAATTGACTGTCTAAAAAAGAGAACTGGTCGACGAGGTCCAGAAACACGCCCCGCTGGAATGAAGTGGGAGATTCATCGAACCCCCGCAGGGCAAGCTCATGTCCCCCACAAAATTGTGTACAGTCCACAATCCGTGATAGTGAATGCCTGTTTTTCTTTACCAGCTCATTGTGTCTCTGTACAGCGGTGCGGTGGCCCTCATCAAGCTGACAGGCGATGTTCACTTTACCCAGCAATGACAGCTTTACACTATTTCCAGTGTGGCTTGTGCTGCATTCATGTTTCCTAATTTTGTCGGTTAAAAGTTTCAAATCCACAATTCCTTGTTGGGTCCAAGCAGTGTCTCCTCCAAAAAGCAAGCATCGGTCAAAGTGCATCTGCTTGCGAAAACAGCAACAAATTGATTAAAAAAAAGATATAGGCTAGTACCGAATACTCTCAAAGACAAGAGTAAAACAAGAGTTGATTGAGCAGCCTAGACCTTGCCGAGAGATGCTTAGACTGTGAACATTTTATTTCCTGGTGAGTTAATGGGTTGATTGAATACCTGGCTGAAATTAATATCTGGTACAGATAATTAAGTTTTTACAAGTACTAGTATCAAACAAGTAGAATATGAATGTGAATAAACGTACTCAAATACCCAACATACTCTTACCCAAATTTTATTTTAAAATGTTCATTCTTGTAAATATGTAAATATAGCAACTTCTGATCAAACCATATCAACTTCCAGCTAGCCCCTCCCACTTACGGTTTAGGCACCACCCCCCTCTTCTTTTCAAATACGGATTGAATAATTTGGTTGGTTGGTTGGTTGAACAGATAATGGTGTAGCTACTTGTTCATCCCTCGCATTGTCACATCTTAAATTAGCTAATGTGTGCAGGACACTAGCTAATTAGCTACATGAATCATAGGTAATTCTGAAAGCTCATGTTATCAAAATTGTAGCTAACTAGCTAGCTAATGTATATCAATCATCAGTTAGCTAGTTAACTATAACATTTTGCCAACACTAACACCATATATTTGTCGCTGTTATCTATTAACCATCTTCAGAAGGTGGTTGTCTGTTCTACATTAGCCTAGCACGTAGCATATCTAAGTACAGGAAAGGAGAAAGTCGACCAAGGATCTGACTAAGGTTATTGGAGTACAACTGTAAAACAAATATTCACACATTGAGTCACGTAACTGGCTCTGGCTAGACGTTATTACAGCAGAACGAATGGCCATGGGTACAAAAATAAAAACTAAGTTGTAATAAACCTCCACTGCTAACCGGGTTTAGTCTTTTCGTTCTGTAGTCCTGATGATGGTAACTACAGGTCCCCAGAGTGGTCTTCTATACATGATGTTTGAGCATTTATAAGCTGAGCTGTGCTAACAAATTACTTTGTTCCTCAGAAGTGAACTATATGATGTTAAAGTATTGAGGACAACATTTTTGAATCAAACCATCAACCGTTTTTTGGCCATCCACTGCGGGGATCATCTGTTAAAAGAGTTAAAGCTGCCTCTGACCCTCTGGTGTACTCCGATAATGTGCTGTCACACTACGTTTTGCTCTAGTAAAAAGTGCCCCCCGAGAAAAAGAAAAAAAAAAAAAAAAACATATCCAGAAAGAAAAATTAGGCCCTACCACATGACAGGGAAATTGTATCTGAATCAAAAGCAAGCGTGCTCCACTGACATTTCAGCAACAATGAGCCTACAAACTCTGAGAAAGCTCACTGTCAAATGCCTTTCCATCAATTTTGCTGGTGCAGAAAATGGGATGGAGGCTGTTTTAAAAAGATGTGACGGTTTATTACAGCGCAGATGACATGTCCATCACAGTCTGGCTGTGAGACACCTCAACATGAGCTGGGAATCTGCAACGGCATGACTAATCACATTAAATTAGAATGAATCACAACCACAAGTATGTAATTTGACTGTTTCAAATGGGAGGGTTTAGGGGGGAGTGGAGGAGCTGCTGCATCTAAATGACATTCAAATGAAGTGTCTACTGACATTGAGACAGCAGCCAACAGCAGGGTTCATCCCCAATTTGAGGAGTTATTTAGTGTCTGTAAAGGCCCGGACAGACCAACACGATTATCGGACGTCGTCGGACAGTCGGGCGAGGTCGGGGACTCGAGACGGTTTGGTGTGTCCCGCGCCGTCGTCAGTCGGCGTTCATTTTGGGCGATTTGACACGTAGAACCGGCCAGTGGCCGTCGGCCTCAATGACCAATCTTATTGATGGAGTGCTAGCCCTTGACTAGAGAATCAGTGAGTGCACGAGAAAACCGGAAGTGACGATGGTAAACATACTACGCCAACGCCAATCTTGTTATTATTAGCCATCGTATTTTCCGTTCAGCGAGTAATGAGAATAACGATCCTCCTTGACTACTATCAACACTCTCTGATGAAAACAATGACTGACAACAGCGTGCTCTGTGTTTACTAGGTCTAGAGTGATCTGTCAATTCAGGTTCTAATTTTTTTGGGGCAACAACACAGATTAGCGCCGCCTGCTGTTATGGGGACGTATTACGCCTCGCGCACGCGCAGAACGTACGCTCCAGTCGCCGCCGGTTTGGTGTGTTCGGAGGCACTTTTTTGACCGACTCGGGGAGACGGGAGCCGACTGATCAGTCTGACTGCTTTTCTGCCGACGGTCGGCCGTCGGGTTGGTGTGTCCTGGCCTTAAAAGGACTGATACTATGACAGGGATTTTTTTGTTGTTTTTCATATTGTTTGAATCATACCTATGGAAGCCCATTTCCGCCAAAGTGACGAAAAAAAAAGATTCTTTAAGTCATTATAATTGTTATAGTCGGTAGTTGCTAGCGTTTTCTCCTCCCTGGTTTTCCTGTCTCTGTGTGTGTTTGGACTCCTCCCACTCTCCATGATTACCTGCTCACCTGTCTGACTGCCCAAACCTGCCAGTAATCAACTCATCAGCCCTGCAATATATAAACCCTGGTTCTCCATCCACTCTCCACCAGATCGTTCTGTTATGTTAAACAGAGGAACCCACAAGGAGAATACAAACTCGGTTACGATTTCCAAAGACAGGCTATTGAGAACCAGGGAATGAAATGTGAAGCCCCCGCTGGCAGTGGTGAGAGGATTATAGCTGAGATCCAGGCAGAGTGGAACTGAATGTGGAGGCAGCATGGCAGATAGGAAGGAAGGTAGCTGAGGTGAAGGTGTATGATCCTGAGGCACGGGAAAAAAGAAGGTTAAAGTTCACAGCATGTACTGGGGGAAAGTTCTCTAACTGGCCAAGAACATTATTACCAGGCTTGTAGAGACAACGATCTGGCAGAAAGTGGATGAAGAACCAGGGTTTATATACTGCAGGGCTGATGAGTTGATTGCTGGCAGGTTTGGGCAGTCAGACAGGTGAGCAGATTATCAGGGAGAATGGGAGGAGTCCACACACACACACACACACACACACACACACACACACACACACACACACACAGACACACACACAAGGGAAACCAGGGAGGAGAAAACTCTTGCAACTACTGACTATAATAATAAAGAGAAACTTTCTCAAAATTAGATACTATCTCATTATTTTGACTTAGTATCTCAATATAATGAGAAGCCTAAATTAGAACAGGCCTGTGTGTTGTTTCCTCATATGCTCCAAAGCAACAGAAGCAAGTGAAGTTGTTGGCAGACAAAATGGATACCCTCATTAAAGCGGGGGGTGGCGGTGCGGATGGTGAGGTAGGCCTGCTTTGTCGTACAAAGAAGCCTGCCATTTTTGGTTGCGTTTTTCTGTCCATTTGGCTGTGTACAATGCGAGAGAAAATCACATGCAATCATCAAACGTATAGCTATGACAACCACATGTAAACGCAACGCGGTTTGGAATGAAAGGGAGACAACAGGATATAATAACACGGCGGATATCACTCGGCCTACTTTTTTTTTTTTTTTCGACGACGTAGTCAAGGCGGCAGGCGTGTGTTGCTAAGGCGGCCGCCTTAGCTGCAAAGTGCTGCGGGAAACCCTGAGGTTTTTGCTCTTATCAAAGGAGCATAATAGATCTCTGCCTGGTTTATCCACACTCTTCAGCTCGTCTTGCATACTGAGCTTGCTTCAGTCTGTGATTCAGGATCCTCTCTAGTTTTGTGATCCCAAGCTCCTTCCTGAGCCACCTTTTTTCTTTTACAACTCAGCGAGCACCCTCTCACCTATTCATCTAATACCCTTCAAACAGAGGCGTCATAAATATGGAATGTTCCCTGCTCACCAGGCAAAAGGTCTTTCTTGACATGTCTTTAAATTACCCCACAAAAACCTCCGGTGTCAGGCAGAATTTTACTCTTGACCTTTTCCTGCTACAACGTGGATAAGACTATTAAAAGGCATTTACTATACCTTATAAAGAGAGAACCGTAGAGAGAGATGTATGAGAATCCTCTTGGAACATTTTTCAGCATTGAGATAATCATTTTCAAATGTCTGATCTTGTACAGGCTGTACTCTCAGAGGGCTGAGTCTGATCTGAAGTTGTGTTTTAGAGTATTCTTCTCGGACTTCAGAACTGTTGCAGTATAAAGTAATACATGGACATATGTAGGTGAGAGAGCTTATCAATATTCATCTGCTATATATTCAGTTTTAATTAATGAAGTGCAAAATTGTAGACGGTGCTAATATGCCAAAAATTACATCTATTTTTGCACAATATGTCCATAAACCAATATAATGAGAACTTACCATCTACTGACTTAAAAACGTGACCCCTCTCTGATGTCTGCATATAATTTCCTGTTGGGTGATTCTAGTCCAGGCAATGCCAAGGACATAGTGCTTTTGTTGGAGACTATTTGCGATGGTGGATTAATCCACATTTGGTTTTAGTGAGTATTTGGGGTAGCAGGACGGTGTATGTGATAAACTAGTGTTTGTGTTCATGGTAATGAAAGGGCATGTCACACAGTGTGGCTCATTGATGTGTTTTTAATAGTTTTTGTGGACAACAATAATTCAATTCAATTTTATTTGTATAGCGCCAATTCATAATAGAAGTTATCTCAGGACCTTTTTAATTTGGGCAGTTCTAGACTGAACTCTTTAAAACATTATTTACAGAGACCCAACAGTACCACCATGAGCAAGACCTTGGCGACAAGGGCAAGGAAAAACTGCCTGTCAAAAGGCAGAAACCTAGGACAGATCCTTCGGCTCTAGGTGGGTGGTCGTCTGTCTCGACCAGTGGGGGGGGAGAGAGAGATCAGGATGATTTGATACACACAATGCTAACAGTAGATACATTGTGTTGTACAGTGTTGGCTCAGCACATGGGATTTGGGAAGAAAGACAAATATATATGCATGTTCCACACCCACCAGATCACCTTTTTACATTCAAAATTTTCTTTGAATTTCCTTAATTAAATCATGGAACATATAGATAGGATTAAGCAATCTTAAATCTCTTGGGCTACTGGGCAACTGTAAAACTAGTTGGACTAACCCAATTAAATTAGTCAGACCCAAACCTAAGTAAGTTGAATCAAACTTACTGAATTAATCAAAATATTTTTTTTGAGTGTAAGAGTGACTGTCTGCGGAGTTAGGACAACAGACAGAGAGTATGAGTCCAAGACAAAAAAAGAAAAGAAGCAGCAGTTTGTCAACTCTCCACAAGCATGCCTTTAATTGCTGAGTAGCAGCATTTGTGCCGAGCTCTCCGGAGGACATCTCTGAGTTTTAAGATGTTAATGTGAGGTGATTGAGTGGTTCAACAAGCATAACTCTGCCTGGGGGTGTCTTCCTCCTCCCGCCCATCCCCTCTTTCAGCCTCAGCGGGGTCATTTGGAGCGGAGAGAAAAGAGGCTGTGCTGCTCATTACTGCTGCCTTGCCCGTTGGCCCCTGTGGACACAGTGGCCATAGCTCAGCAGTCCTGGCCCTACCAAAAAAACAGGAGGGGAATAAGGATGAGAGGTATTGACTGTATATCACTGAGGCCTAATGTAGGCCCCCAGAGGCAAACAGAACAGCCTTGGAAAATATGTCACCCCAGCTTCAGTCCACATTTATCCTTTGGTGTTTGTGGTAAGTTTTTGCTCTGAAAGTCAAGCAATAATAAAGCAAATGCAATGGAAACTGGTTATACTGTCATCTTAACAGATTGTGTAGGGAGGCAGATATCAGTGGAGAAAGTCAAAACTGGCACTGTAGTAATTTACACTCAAAGTCAACAAAACACTCAACTTTAACACAGGAGACCACTGTCTGGTTCCTGTGTACCAACCAACAGCCACTGTCTACTTTCACAGTGCAAGGCTTAGAGCCCAACTCAGATTTATTGCTCAGATCAGATTTTTCTCATTTTGGCTCTCATTATGACATTATGTTCTTTAAATATGGCCCATATAAGATTCCATTGTGAACATGTCACGGTCCTGAAGTAACCAGCATGACAAATGTTGATCTAGATCAGTGGTTCCCAACCTTTTTCCTTCAGGGACCCCTTTTCTATCATTACGTTAACGATGCCTGAAGAAGTTATATATTTTATGGATATTAAAAGAACAACTGATAAACTGTACAGCTGTGGGAGGTTGGTGTACAGCAAGCAGTTTGGATGGATTTTGAGCAGATTATTTCCTGAAAATATTACATCAGAGGTGAGTTTTTCTGATTGTTTTAGGAACTTTTTATACAATTATCTGTCTGTATTATGTATTTTTAACAAACATACATTATATCTAAGCATTTTTATTTAGGTTTATTTCAAATTAAGAAGGCCTCATGACCCCCCATGAAGCTTTGGCGACCCATAGTGGGTGTCCCAACCCCTACTTTGGCAACCCCCATGTTGGGAGCCATTGATCTAGACCACTGGTTTTCAAACTATGTTATGTGTACCACTGGTGGTATGTGAGCTGCCTCTTGTGGTATGCAGAAGAATCTTTGAAGTATTAAAAAACAATTAAAAATCCAATGTGTAACATTTAGAAGGATATAATGATATATTGAAACTTTCTACTTTCAGCAGATGTGAAGACATCCTTCTAATATTAAACTCTGCGCATACATCATTCAAACATCACACTGTAGGATGAAAAACACAGTTTTGACTAAAGCTTGACTTCATATAGTACAGAACAGCAGCCTTCCATATTCTTGTCACATGGTTTGCTTACCCATCTATGCACTGTATACTATGCAGCATACACAATCATCCTTAGAAGAACTTTACTCTAGTTTTTCTACTTCCTGTGCATCTACTTCCATCCCCCTCCTTGTTGCTGTCCCATCAGTTTGGGCTTAGCCTATTCAGGCCCCTAAGTATCTGTATACAAGTGTGCAAACAGCTCACTAATAAGAGTGAGGAGGCAAGTGCAGGAGCCCAAGGGGCTGAAAAGCTAATACACAGAGCTGGTGGATGCTTGGAAAAATAATGCCTGGAAGCGTCTGGCTGCTCTGTAGCCGCTGCCAAATGTTCCCAGGCACAGGCTGGGATAGTTAAAGTAAAATTACTGCCACAGCCGCCCGAGGGCTCCACCCCTGTGTTGTTTTGTCAAGTACAACACTTGCAATATTGGTCTATTTTATTCACCTCATAGGATCTGAGAATCCCAGAAGTGCTGTATTGTCTGTTGAGCGGTTTGCATCATCATCAGAATGTGGGCAGTGGTAAAAGAGGGGCTCATAGTGATTAACTGCAGTATTGATTTTACAGGGCTCTTCAGCCATATACTGAGATCTGTCTTTGTAACAGCAGCTTGTCCTCTTTGAGTTTGCTGGAAAGCAGCAGCTCACCAACCTTTGTTTTTTTATACATTTTAAAGCTCTCATTAAATGCCTGTGTCTGTTTATAGGGCTGCAGGGTTAATTAATCTCCTGTGCCAAATTATGCTCCTGGTAGCCAAAGAGCTAAATCTACACTGCTGCTGTGTCTTATGTCTGCATCAAAAAAGAATTCGCACAAAGAATCTGAATTCTAAATAAACTTAATGTTCTCGAGACCCTCTTACCAGTTCCAAGGTGGGTGGAGGTCCTGGCTGCAGATGTATATTTTGTGGTGAATTTAGTGAAACTATTTAAAACCCCTAAATTCTGCTAGCCCCCGCCCTTCCAGCAAATTTTAAAAATGCAGCAAAGAGAATCATATAGCTGGCATGGGCTTGTGGCTACAGAGTGTGTGACGCAGGAGGTAATAGTAAGCCTCCAGGAATAGCACTGTCTTTGAAGCCAATTTGATTATTGTAATTACAGCAATGGTGTCTGTCACTTAATGCACAATGACCCCAAAAAGTCTTTTTCCCATAAGCTTACATTGCGAAAGACTGAATACATTTTTTTTGAGTGTCAGCATCGCATCGAAATTACTCTTTCACTCTGGATTGGAACCATTAGTTGAGTAACATTAGGGAAAGTCTAGAAGACGAAAGTTAGCGTAGGTCTAAACTAAAGCTTAGCGGCTCGGCCAACAGAAGTCTCGAGTTCAGGCGCTCTAGGGGCCACACGATGCAGACTTAATTATACAGTCTATGCCTTAAACCTAGTACAATGTTTTGGTCTAAGTGAACTTCCTCAGGTATACATCATATTAAAAGCATAAAATGAATAAGCAGTAGTGACGGTGTGCAGGGGCTTTTCAGTTTTCATCTGGTTGTGCGGCCTCTCATACATTATAGATGAATTTTGGCTTACAGTAATACTGCAGTATGCAGTTGTAGTATTCATGCCTTTTTAAAAAAAAGCTTTGGAGTGGATCAAATGCACACTTCACCTCTGACTTGTCTTGAGCCTTTCTGAAGAGACATCTGGAGTGTTAGTCAGACCTTAACTTCTGCTGGTTGGACATTGAAAGAAATGAGTGAGTGACTGTGATTTGGAGAGCTTAATTAGAGTTGCCATTGTCTTATGCAAGACAGTTTTCACACCTCTTGAACCTAATGCTACACAACCACCATCCCAACACATTTTAACTGATAACAGAGGATCTTTTTATCTGTTTGAAATCATTTCTGTGAATAGCGTCTGTGGTTTGTGAGCCATCGGGCTTGTGTGATACTAATTTGAATGGCACAGAGTCAGCACTGTTCCTCATATTACAGAGACATCATTCTCTCCATATCATTTTTATTATGAGGATGGATATTGATTTCAAAGCTCCTTGAGTACCTCTTCAGGAAGATACAGTAGTCTTGACTCAGATTTGTTTGACTTATTCTCTGCAAACCCTCTTACACATTTTTGACCTTAATACAAATTCTTTGTTTGAATTGTCCAACGTCTAAATGTATATTGTTTTTATTCAGATAATGTATTAAATCAGTTGTACAAGTACCTTGATTAGTATAAATGTATCTTTAAAATACTTATTTACAGTTTGTAAAGTAAATAAGTTTAGTGTTTCTCACTAAAACTCATTTATCTTCAGGCCTAACAAATCTGTTGAATGCATGTTCTTCCCAGTATTTGGGCGGCTATTTTGTTCCTTGCCTCTGCTAGCACATAGTTACATTTACTGATCCAACTGTCAGTCAGTGGAATAATGTGAAGCCTTTGGCAGAAACATGCATTTCATTACGTATGCTTCATTCATGCGCAACAATGGTCACTTGCCAAATGAAAAAAATCCTTAAATCCTTAAATCATAAATGAAGGTCCATCCTAATATCTGGAAGAATCATTACCATCCCATAAGTTCTAATGGACTGTTTACTGCTCCCTGACGTCTCCCTCTTGTTGCAAGTTTTCAGCAGTAATTGTCAGAATAACATGCTGGCATTGATAAAGGAACTGATAAGGAATTGAGAGGCATACAATTTGGAACAGGTTCTTGATTCCCATCCCTACATAAATGTACCAGTTTATTCATTCAAAAACATCCCTCTGCAAGATTTTATGGTGTTAAAATGTCATGCTACTTCTGTCTTTGCTTGTGTCACTAGAAACATTTGAACTACCGATGCTGTTCGGTCACTTGCTGAAGTCTTTTAAGAGGTTCATAGAAGACCATAATGCACTTAGTAGTTGATAATGATTACTGTAAAATAGCATCTCAAGGCAGACTTTGTAAAGGAAACCTGGACCATAATTTGGTCTTCTCTGAATAAAATTATGTTTCAATGCAGAAAGACCTTCCCTTATAAAGTGGGTCAGGGCTGTGCTTGGTAACTCATTGCTACATCTTCGCTGACTCCTTCTTGTTGCAAGTTTCCAGCAGCATAGACACATGACATCATTATTTTGAAATTAGCAACTGTCAGAAAAGTATGCTGGCATTGATAGAGGAATTCGTAAAACTCAGTAGCATACGATTACGATGGATTGGACAATTTCGAATAGGTTCTAAATTCCCATCCCTACATAACGGTAGCACTTCATTAATTCTCAAATTATTTTTACTATATATATGAAATGTTCATCCTAACCTGCCCCCTGCAATATTTTATAAATAATTCAAATGTCACGCTTCTTCTGTCTTTGCTTGTGTCACTAGAGGTGGCTAGAAACATTTGAACCACTGATGCTGTCGCTTGCTGAAGTCTTTTAAGAGTTGGACAGAAGACCATTTGTATAATGCACTTGATAATAATTACAGTAAAATAGCTTCTCAGGGCAGAATTTGTAAAGGAAACCTGGTCTTAATTTGGTCTTCTCTGAATAAAATTCAGTTTCAATGCCGAAAGACCTTCCCTCATAAAGTGGGTCAGGGCTGTGCTTGTTAACTCACTGCTATCTCCATACATTATATTCTTAAATACTGATAGATAAAATATATCCAAGATAAATGAGGTAGGGAGCAGCAGGTCTGACAGATGGGGATACTTTGTCACCAGCGTAGAGTTTAGCCTGAGGCTTTAGCAGGTACACTTCTACTCTCTTGGAAGCTGACCAGGGGAACCGTGCCAAATGTATTAACATTATCAAGGCCATTGCCAAAATGGCTGCCTGTTCTGTCTCCCCTGACAAAACAGAGGGAAGCATACATCCAAGAAGTTCCCCTGCCACGCTGTCAGAAACACTTGGATGTGACTTTGATCAGAGGGTTTCAAAAGTTTCATTTTCAAAGTTCAGATTAGTCAACAAACTAATTAGAACACATTTGAAGGACATTTGAAGACTCAACCCTGTCTCGTAAAAAGTTTTCTATATTACTGTTATAATTGTTTTAATAATTATTTTGTACATAACATTATTATGGATTATATTCAGAGACAACATTTGAAGCATTTATTTTAATGTGGTGGAGTCGCAAAGAGGTTCTTGGGGTGGTTCAGGACTGTCACACTACAATCCAGGATCCTGCGACCACTTTGGTTATGGTTTGGGAAAGATATTGATTATTGGCAGCTCCATAGTCAGAAACGTGAAGTTAGCAAAGCCAGCGGCCATAGTTAAATGTATCCCTGGGGCCAGAGCGGGCGACATCGAATCCTATTTAAAGCTGCTGGCCAAAGATAAACGTAAATATATATCGGACTCTGTAGTTTTCTCTGGACCCCTGCCCAATGTGACCAGTGATGACATGTATAGCCACATGTCGTCATTCCACCGCTGGCTGTCGAGGTGGTGTCCAGAAAACGATGTGGGCTTCATTGATAACTGGATGCCTTTTTGGGGAAAACCTGGTCTGATTAGGAGAGACGGCATCCATCCCACTTTGGATGGAGCGGCTCTCTTATCTAGAAATATGGCGAAGTTTATTTCTAAAACCTGACAGTCGAGAGTTGGGACCAGGAAGCAGAGCTGCTGTCTTACACACTTCTCTGCTCTTCCATTAGTACAGTCACCCACCCAAACCCCATAGAGACTGTGTCTGTCCCCCGACCACCTAAATTATTTAAAGAAATAAAAACAAGAGGAGTTCAACATAAAAATCTAATAAAAATTAAAACTAACTCCTCAGTAGCACAAAATAAGAGAATGAAATGTGGGCTGTTAAATATCAGGTCTCTGTCCTCTAAAGCTGTTTTAGTGAATGAATTAATATCAGATTATGACATTGATTTACTTTGTCTTACTGAGACCTGGTTGTCCCACGAGGAGTATGTAAGCCTAAAAGAATCCACCCCCCCAGTCATATTAATACTCACATTCCTCGAGGCACTGGCCGAGGAGGTGGAGTAGCAGCCATATATGATTCGAGCGTTTTAATGGACCCTAAACCTAAACTATATTATAATTCTATTGAAAGCCTTGTTCTTAGTCTTTCTCACCCAAACTGGAAAACACTGCAGCCAGTTCTATTTGTTATAGTGTACTGCGCTCCTGGACCGTACTCTGATTTTATATCTGAATTCTCAGAGTTTTTATCAGGTTTAGTCCTTAAATCAGATAAAGTAATTATTGTAGGTGATTTTAATATTCATGTGGATGTTACCAATGACAGCCTTAGTAACGCATTTATATCATTAATAGACTCAATTGGCTTCTGTCAGAGTGTAAATAAACCAACTCATTGTCTTAATCACACTCTTGAACTTGTTCTATCATATGACATTGATATTGAACATTTAATAGTCTTCCCACATAATCCTTTCCTATCTGACCATTATTTAATAACTTTTGAATTCATACTATTAGATTATAAGCCATTAGGCAAAACTTCCTACAGCAGATGTCTATATAACAGTGCTGTAGCTAAATTTAAGGAGGAGATTCCTTCAGTGTTTAATTCAATGCCATGTCTGAATTTAACAGAGTCCTATAACGACTTTAGTCCCTCTGAAATTGATAATCTTGTCGATAGTGCTGCAGGCTCACTACGATCAACATTAGACTCTATCGCTCCTATAAAAAGGAAATTATTAAAACATAGGACATTAGCACCGTGGTCTAACCACCAAACCTGCAAGTTAAAGCAAATAGCTAGAAAATCTGAAAGGAAATGGCACTCTTCCAAATTATCAGAATATCGCTCAATTTGGCAAGATAATCTTAAAATTCATGGAAAGGCCCTCCGTAATGCCAGAGGAGCCTATTACTCAGCACTAATAGAAGAAAATAAGAATAACCCTAGGTTCCTCTTCAGCACTGTAGCCAGGCTGACAGAGAGCCACAGCTCTATTGAGCCACATATTCCCATAAACTTAAGTAGCAACGACTTTATGAGCTTCTTCCACAATAAAATTATTACTATTAGAGAACAAATTAATCACCAACTGCCATCAACAGTTATCAGTGGCTAGTTATAAGTTCAGGGACTTTTGCTAATGTAAACTTAGGTATATATTTAGACTGTTTTTCTGCTATCGATCTTCATCAGTTAACTTCAATCATTTCTTCATCGAAGCCATCAACCTGTCTGTTAGACCCGATCCCAACTAGGCTGCTTAAAGAAGTTGTTCCCTTAATTGGCACTTCTTTACTGGATATGATTAATCTTTCTTTATTATCAGGATATGTACCACAGTCCTTTAAAGTAGCTGTAATTAAACCCCTTCTTAAAAAGTCCACTCTTGACCCAGGGGTTTTAGCCAACTATAGACCGATTTCTAACCTCCCGTTCCTCTCTAAGATTCTGGAGAAAGTAGTCGCCAAATAGTTGTGTGACTTTCTACATCACAATAGTTTATTTGAGGATTTTCAGTCAGGATTTAGAGTTCATCATAGCACAGAGACAGCTCTGGTTAAAGTTAATAATGACCTTCTGATTGCTTCTGACAATGGACTTGTCTCTGTTCTTGTATTATTAGATCTTAGTGCTGCATTTGACACCATTGACCATGATATTCTTTTACAGAGACTTGAGCATCAAATTGGCATTAAAGGAACCGCACTAAGGTGGTTTAAGTCATATTTATCAGATTGTTCGCAGTTTGTACATGTTAACGATGAATCTTCAATAAATACTACAGTTAGTCATGGAGGTCCACAAGGTTCTGTACTTGGACCAATACTATTTACTATATATATGCTCCCTTTAGGCAACATTATTAGGAATCACTCCATTAACTTTCACTGTTATGCAGATGATACGCAGTTATATCTATCAATCAAACCCAATGAAATTAATCAATTATCTAAATTACAAACATGTCTTAAGGACATAAAATCCTGGATGACCTGCAATTTTCTGATGTTAAAAAAAAAAACGAAATTCTTGTTCTTGGCCCCAAAAACCTTAGAGACTCACTGTCTAAAGATATAGTTACTCTAGATGGCATTACCTTGGCCTCTAGCACCACTGTCAGGAATCTTGGAGTTATCTTTGATCAGGATTGTCATTTAATTCCCACATGAAGCAGACCTCTAGGACTGCCTTCTTTCATTTACGTAATATTACAAAAATACTATTAAAAAACACATACTATCACAGACAGATGCAGAAAAACTAATCCATGCATTTGTTACTTCAAGGCTGGATTACTGCAACTCTTTATTATCAGGTTGCCCCAATAAGTCCATTAAAATGCTCCAATTAATTCAGAAAGCTGCAGCACGAGTACTGACAGGAACTAGAAAAAGTGATCACATCTCTCCTGTACTAGCTTCTCTGCACTGGCTCCCTGTAAAATGTAGAATCGAACTTAAAATCCTCCTCCTCACCTATAAAGCTCTTCATGGTCAGGCCCCTTCATATCTTAAAGAGCTCATAGTACTCTATTACCCCACTAGAACACTACGTTCTCTGAATGCTGGGCTACTTGTGGTTCCTATAGTGTCTAAAAGTAGAACAGGAGCCAGAGCCTTCAGTTACCAAGCTCCTCTCCTGTGGAACCAGCTTCCAGTTGTGGTTCGGGAGGCAGACACCCTCTCCACATTCAAGAGTAGGCTTAAGGCATTCCTCTTTGATAAAGCTTATAGTTAGGGCTGGATCAGGTGAGTCCTGAACCATCCCTTAGTTACGCTGCTATAGGCCTTGACTGCACTGAGCTCCTCTCTTCCTCTCTCTTTCTGCACTCATTCATGTTCCATTAATGCATGTTACTAACTTCACTTCTTCCCCGGAGTTCTTGTGCTTTCTCGTCTCTTTCTCTCTCTCTGTCTCTCTCTCTCTTTCTCACCCCAACTGGTCGAGACAGACGACCACCCAGCTAGAGCCGAAGGATCTGTCCTAGGTTTCTGCCTTTTAACAGGCAGTTTTTCCTTGCCCTTGTCGCCAAGTGCTTGCTCATGGTGGTACTGTTGGGTCTCTGTAAATAATGTTATAAAGAGTTCGGTCTAGACCTGCTCTATTTGAAAAGTGTCCTGAGATAACTTCTGTTATGAATTGGCGCTATACAAATAAAATTGAATTGAATTTAATTGATTTCAGTTAAATGTTAATAAAAATATATTGGTAACACTTAAATATTAAGATACAAAAGTAACTATTAACTAATTGCCTATTAGCATATTAGTCATTATAAACCACTTATTATGTCTTATTCTGCATGACCATATTCTACAACTAAAAGGCCAATAACTAAGAGTTGCACATAACTAATATGCTTTGGTCAGTATGGGTGTTATGCGATGATAGTACCACAAGAATACTCTTTTTTTTTTTGGATCAAATATTTATTTTATTTTCATTCAAACACAAAACAAATAATGACATACAGCCGCTGAACATACCGTTACATCAACCCCCCCCCCACACACACACACACACACACACATACATAGAATGAAAAATAATAAACTATTTAAAAAAAATTAAAAAGTAGAATCGAGACACTGCAGCTAAAACAAATAGCAATAACAATAACAAAAACAGTAAGACAAAAACAAAAGGGACATGTGGAACAGTTAATATAGACCTATTAAGTGATTCAAGATGCCAAGTGAAGTAGATCAGATACACAACGGACCACAAGGATCAGAGTGAGCCCTTCAATGCTTCAGTCGTAGTGAGCCACATATCACATTCGCCTCTTTGGCCCCATTTATACGGGCTGTCGACAGCTCCATATACGTAACATCAAGAAAAGTTAAAACCCATTGTCTGATGGTCAAAGTGTGAGGGGGGTCCAGAGTACTGGGATCATTTTCTTAGCAGCTGTTAAACCTGCCAACATTACACGTTTCTGACATTCAGGGACTCGAAGTGCTGAAAGATCATTTAATAATAACACTGGTGTAGTCACAGGCACTGTCTCCGATATGAGTGCCATCAGCTCAGCGGCCACACCCTGCCAAAATCGAGCAATGGGGGGGCACCCCCTCACCATGTGAAGGAAAGTGCCAGTGGTTTTTAATGTACACAGGGTGGATGAGGGATCATTGATAACTTTCATAAAATGTAGCTTACGAGGGGTCAGGTAGGTCCTGTGTATGAAATTATAATGGATCTGCTGGTGGTCAGGATTTCGAGAGGCGAGTTTGATATTGACCCACACCTTGTCCCAATCAAAATCCTGATCCAGTCCAGGGACATCACCCCTCCATAATCTGTCTACTGGGAGCATTTTGTAGGTGGCCTCAAGCAAGTGTAAGTATAGAGTGGATACCATTCCCCTCACAGCTCTTTTAGTAACAATCAACTCATGAAGTGGATGTGTAGGCAGCGGGTGCTGCCAAGGTACACCGTGTGCCTTAAGAGCTGCTCTCAGCTGTAAATGAAAAAAGAAGGAAGTGCCTGGCAGATTGAAGCTATTCTTAATGTCTTGAAAGGAGCGTAAACCATCTAAGTCGTAAATTATCACCCAAAAACTATATCCCTCCCTTGTCCCCCTGAGAGTAGGTGACAGGTCTCCCCCCGATCAGTAAACCTTTATTATAAAAAATTGGAGACTGTAGGTGCCATCTGCAAGATATATCACAAATCCTTTCTACTGAGCACCAAACCTGGATCAGATGGGTCACAATGGGGCTGCAACGTAATTGACTCTGCCTTACGGAGATATTTGCAAATAAACCGTCTGCCAAAGACCACGGGTGCACCATTCTTTCTTCCATTGTACGCTAAGAAACTGCCGTCTGAGAGTCAAACCATGTGACAAATGGTAAATGGACCTGTACTTGTATAGTGCCTTTCTAGTCTTCCGACCACTCAAAGCGCTTTTACACTATTTGCCACATTCACCCTTTCACACACATTCACTCAGTGATGGCGAAGTCCATTGAACAGAAACTCAAGGATACTTTGACATGTGGCACCAGGAGCCGGGGATCGAACCCACAACCTTCCGATTAAGGAACGACCCGCTCTGCCTCTGAGCCACACGGGCTAAGAGTGAAGGACCAGTGGTAAAGTTTGTTGTGGTTTAATTTTTCTTGTCTCAATGCACCTCAATCAACATCTATCTGACATAAACTTTTAGCTATCTGACTATAGTGAGAGACCACAAACTCCCACTGAAGGTATCCAGAATGGTGACACAGACTCAAAGAAAGCAAAGAGAATTGACCGTTTCACTTCACGTGTAAGATTTATTTGCATCAACACAGGATACAAGCAAACCGAGTTGTCTCGAGAATCAACTAACTAGAACAAAGAAAATCACTCTATTATATGCCTCTTTCACCTAGAGTGTCTATTGGTGACGTCTAATGTCTGATAAGCAGTAGTCATAACACATCTGATGCCCTACTCTACAGGAGACAGCCTTGGTCTTTGGAATGTGCGCAGCTCATGGCACAATGAATAACAACTCTCCTAACGAGTGTGAGACAACCAGAGTGTGAATGCATGAGGATTAACATACATGAACATAAAATATTATACTGTAAGCCTGTAAAATAAAACCTGAAATAACACAACATAATATAGTTTGCTTCGTGTTCGCAGAACCTTATTTCTGAATGCATTTTCCCACTACATTCCCCCCTTGAGTGACTCTTGTCACTCACAAAAACAAAAATGCATTCTCTTACGAGTTTATTTCCAGATTACGGAATACTACCTCTTATACTAAATTTTTCACATAAAAAAGTCCTGCTGAACAATCCACATACTATGTGATGAAATCATAGTACATAAAGATGACATGAATTGGTTACATAAATGCATTCAATTGTCTCCTCCCCTTTGTTACTTCCCGAGCCACTTAAGGTGACTATGTATATGGCAGAATATATATAGATACCTACAACCTAAGTATCAAGCAAGCAAATAACATACAACAATGATAACAAGATTAATTAGGAATTAAAGCATTGTATATTTCATATGAGTATTTTTTACACTAATGTCATCTTCTTCTGCCTCATGTATTTTACATACAGTAGAGAGGCACCCCCAGGAAGAGGTTACTAGCACTTTGATGTAAGGGGGTTTCAATCTGATCCTCAGTTGCATTTGTCAATCAGGGTGATGCTTCTCCTGTGTCTGAATGTACCATACATTTTGTATACCAAAGTAAAATTTCCCTTATTCAGGACTGAACTTTCAATTTCAAACATTATTTTACCTTTTGTCTCAATGATACGTTCTCATTTTATGCCAATGCTTAAAATTAATAAATTTTTTTTTTTTTTGATGCAGGTTAACTACATGTTCTAAGTACACTTAAGATATGTGGTCAGATGTGTTTAGACAAATAATTCTCTGGTCATAATGACTAATTACTGTGGTCCTAATTTATTTTACTTGTATATTTGGACAGTGTAAGCTGGTTATGTATCTAATTTTCCTGTTCTGGACCTTGAGAGAATGGAACATCAGTATACCTTCACTCTCTAAGAGGTTAGGAAATCCATATAGTCAAGCTCACTCTAGGCTAGATGGTTTACACCATCTTCTTAAGATTTATCTCAACATGTTAGAATTTTCTGAAATGACTTCCCTCTAATACAGAGTGGATATCTCTGGATACTTATCACTTATCACACTCTTTTGTGGTGTTTGCAATTTTTTTTTTTTTTAATACCCTCCTTCCACCTATCAGTGGTGTCGTCAGGAAGAACTTCTCAAGGTTCTCAGTCTCTCCTTTGACCTGTTTGGACAGAAGCTCATGCATGTCTATTAGTCAGTGGACATAGCTGCGCATTTC
Organism: Dicentrarchus labrax; assembly: GCF_905237075.1. Taxonomy (NCBI): domain Eukaryota; kingdom Metazoa; phylum Chordata; class Actinopteri; family Moronidae; genus Dicentrarchus; species Dicentrarchus labrax. The sequence goes on along the minus strand of NW_026136703.1, from coordinate 1,280,780 downwards.
TTTCATCAACAAATCAAGTGGCAGCCCTTATGGGGTCCTCTCAAATGCAACGCTGGCATAGGTCGCCCTGTTAGCATTTCATGTGGGGTAAGGTGGGTTGTTCTGTTAGTTTGCATTCTCATACTCATTAGTGCAAGCGGCAATGCAGTCACCCAGTCCATCTTAGTTTCCCTGCAGATTTTTGCAAGCTTCATTTTCAATGTTCCATTAGCTATTTCCACTAGACCTTGTGATTGGGGATGGTACACACTTCCCAGCCTATGTTTAATTCTTAGTGACTGACACATCCTCCTCATTACAGCATTGTCAAAATGAGTTCCATTATCAGAACTATTTTTCCAGTTTTATAAATTTTTGTTACCGTTATGGCATCAGCCATTTCACATAGGGTTAGCATATTTCACATGATTGTATCTGTATGGTTTTTATTTTAACTGTAGCGACCATGTATGGAGACCACCAAGTGTTTTGTAACACTTTCACTACTTCCCCCCTTGCGATATGGGACACACCATGCGCAACAACAAACAGCTGTGGTATCAAAGATGCAGGTGCCACTAATAACCCTGTGGCTGACCGAAACAGTCCAGTAGAGCAATTTTTAACAACTCCCCTGTCCATCCATAGTTGTTTTTCCTCTGCAGAGGCAGTCGACTGTACCTCAGCCAGAGCACGCAATGAAATGGTGGGATCATCATTGTCAACATCAGGTGTGGTTTCATGCACATCACCCCCCTGGTACATTACTGTTGGCAGGTGTTCGAGGTCTGAGAAAGCTGCTGCCTGTTTAGCGGCCTTATCAGCAGCATTATTACCTTTTGTAACAAAGTCGGTAGCCAACTCGTGAGCTGCACATTTTACTACCGCTAATGAAGCCGGCAAAGACATTGCATGTAAGAGCTCATCAATGAGAGGCCCATGTGACACTGGTTTGCCATCTGCCCTCATGAAGCCTCTCTGCCTCCATATGGCGCCATTGAGGTGACAAACCCCATGTGCATATGCTGAGTCTGTGTAAATGTTACAGGATTTACCTTGCTAAAAATTTAATTTTTTTTTTTTTAAGGGGTAAAGGGGAAAGGGTTTTTTTTTTTTTTTTTTTTAATAAAAAAATTTTTGGTTTTTGAAAAAAAAAAAAAAAAAAATAAAAACCAAACAAAGGGAGAGAAAAAAAACAAAAAAAAAAAAAAAAAAAAAAATAAAAGCTTGATAATAGGTTAGGGTTGGGGTGGGTTGTTTTTTTTGATTTTTAAAAAACCCTAAAAAACCGGGAAAAGGGAAAGGGGGGGTGGGTGGGGGGGGGTGGTGTGGTGGTTTGGTTTTTTTTTTTTTTTTTTTTTTTTTTGGGGGGGGGGGGGGGGGGGGGGGGGGGGGTTTTTTTTTTTTTTTGTGTTTTGTTTTTGTGTGGTGGGGTGGGGGGGGGGGGGGAGGGGTGTTTGGTTTTTTTTTTTTTTTTTTTATTTTTTTTTTTTTTTTTTTTTTTTTTTTTTTTTTTTTTTTTCCTTTTTCCCATTTTCGAGTTTTTTTTTTTTTTTTTTTTTTTTTTTTTTTTTTTTTTTTTTTTTTTTTTTTTTTTTTTTTTTTTTTTTTTTTTTTTTTTTTTATTTAATAAAAATTTTTTTTTTTTTTTTTTTAAAAAAAAATTTTTTTTTTTTTTTTTTTTTTTTTTTTGTGTGGTGGGGGGGGGTTTTTTTTTTTTTTTTTTTTTTTTTTTTTTTTTTTTTTTTTTTTTTTTTTTTTCTCTCTCTCTCCCCCCCCCCCCCCCCCCTTAAAAAAAAAAACAAACAAACACCCAAAGAAAAGGTTTTTTTTTTTTTTTTTTTTTTTTTTTTTTTTTTTTTTTTTTTTTTTTTTTTTTTTTTTTTTTTTTTTTTTTTTTTTGTTTTTTTTTTATTAATTTTATTTTTTTGTTTTGTTTTTTTTTTTTTTTATTTTTTTTATAAATTATTTTTTTTTTTTTATTTTTTTTAAAAAAAAAAAATTAAATTTATTTTTTTTAAAAAAAAAAAAATTATTTTTTTTTTTTTTTAATTATTTACTTTTCTTTTTTTTTTTTTTTTTTTTTTTTTTTTTTTTTTTTTTTTTTTTTTTTTTTTTATTTTTTTGTGGGGGTTTTTTTTTAAAATTATTTTTTTTTTTTTGGGGGGCTTTTACACCCTTTCTTAAAAAAAAAGTTTTTTTTTTTTTTTGGTTGGGGGGTTTTTTTTTTTTTTTTTTTTTTTTTTCGGCAATAATTTTTTTTGGGGGTTTTTTTTTTTTCCTTTTTTTTTTAAAAAAAAGTTTTGTTGGCTTTCTTTTGCTCTTTCCCACAGTAGTTGCTGCAAAACTGTGACAAAATATTTTTTTGCATTGTTTGCGGGTTGCTGAGTATATCAAAATGTCATCTACATACTGTAACACGGTTGAATCTACAGCTGCGTCCCAATTCAGGAGCCGCATCCTTAGAAGGCTGCATTTGAAGACCGATTGCGTCACAGCGGCGCGTCAAGGCTGTCCCATTTCGAAGGCTCCTTCAAATGTGTCCGAGAAATGCAGCCTTCTTTTCCCCAATTTGAAGGGTCCACCGGATGAGACAAAAGGTGAAATAATGTTTGAAATTGAAAGTTCAGTCCTGAATAAGGGAAATTTTACTTTGGTATACAACATGTATGGTACATTCAGACACAGGAGAAGCATCACCCTGATTGACAAACGCAACTGAGGATCAGATTGAAACCCCTTTACATCAAAGTGCTAGTAACCTCTTCCTGGGGGTGCCTCTCTACTGTATGTAAAATACATGAGGCAGAAAAAGACGACATTAGTGTAAAAAATACTCATATGAAATATACAATGCTTTAATCCATAATTAATCTTGTTATCATTGTTGTATGTTATTTGCTTGCTTGATACTTAGGTTGTAGGTATCTATATATATTCTGCCATATACATGGTCACCTTAAGTGGCTCGGGAAGTAACAAAGGGGAGGAGACAATTGAATGCATTTATGTAACCAATTCATGTCATCTTTATGTACTATGATTTCATCACATAGTATGTGGATTGTTCAGCAGGACTATTTTATGTGAAAAATTTGAAGAGGTAGTATTCCGCAATCTGGAAATAAACTTGTAAGAGAATGCATTTTTGTTTTTGTGAGTGACAAGAGTCACTCAAGGGGGGAATGTAGTGGGAAAATGCATTCAGAAATAAGGTTCTGCGAACACGAAGCAAACTATATTATGTTGTGTTATTTCAGGTTTTATTTTACAGGCTTACAGTATAATATTTTATGTTCATGTATGTTAATCCTCATGCACACTCTGGTTGTCCCTAGGCAAACTTTCAGTCACTCCAAATAATGTACTTAAACAATTGGGGAATTCCAGTATATCTGTTATGGCAAGTATATAGGTACAACACTATCACTTGGAAGATTATTTTTATCAGGTACCTACCAGTGGAAAAAAAGGGGGGGAATCGAAAAAAAAACCCAAAACAATAGCAAGATCACTCTCTTCATGATATACACAAGAGCACACCCTGCACGACACAATCCACAATTTACCCCAACATGTAATCAAAGTATTTTCCCACTCGTATACGAAGGAATTTAATTATCAGGCAGCATAAAATGACTACAGCAATTTTTCAAAACAGCAAAAACAAAAAACAACAAGGAAAACTGTAATTCAACCAGCACACACGATGGCCACCACAACAACAATATTTACAACTTAAGTAGCATGAGATGCTTTTTTTTTTTTTTTTTTGCTTGTGTTCGCAGAACCTTATTTCTGAATGCATTTTCCCACTACAAGTTTAAAGTTGGGCACCGCTAATCTCCCATCTAATCTCCTGCGCTGGACAATGGTAGATCTAAGGCGGGGTCTCTTCCCATTCCATATGAATTTTGAAACAGCCGCATGAAGCTTACCCCAGTATCCAGCAGGGGGAGAGAGGGGGACCATGGAGCTGACAAAATGTATTCTGGGCACTACATTCATTTTGACAATAGAAATACGTGCCTGGAGTGAGTTGGGCAGGCTGGCCCATCTTTCTAAATCACCCAAGACTTTGTTCAGTGTCTCAGTATAATTGTGCTTCACAATAAGATGTAGAGAGGAAAATATTTCAATGCCCAGGTATTTAAAATGTGTAACTGAGGGAATATTGGAAGGCAAAGCAGAGGTCTTGGCCGCTTCATTCAATGGCAGCAAAGCTGACTTTGACCAATTGATTTTGAATCCTGATAGCGCGCCAAACTCATCCAACATTGATAGAAGGTGGGACTACAACGGGTCTCCAAGAAAGACTAAAATGTCGTCAGCGTAAAGTGCCAGGTGGTGGTGTGTGTTATGAACAGTTATGGGTTTAATAACCGACGATAACCGGATCATCTGCGCCAATGGTTCAAGCGACAGAGCAAACAGTGTCGGGCTCAAGGGGCAGCGTGGAACAAATGTTACCAGTAAGAACCATTGCAGAGAGGTTTGAATATAACAATTGTATCATTTTTATAAAGCCTTCTCCAAAACCCATCCCCCCCAAAACCGACCGCAAAAAAGACCACTCAAGGCGGTCGAAGGCCTTCATCGCATCCAGAGATAAAGCAGCTACCGGGGTTTTGGTGTCTGTTGCTGCATCAATTACATGCAGCAGTTGGCGGACATTGTCAGAGGCCAGACGCGATTTCAAAAAGCCGGTCGGTCACAGTGAACTAGTGATGATACATGAGGTTGCAGGCAGGCGGGAGATTGCCTTGGCATATATTTTAACATCGGCGTTCAACAGACTAAGGGGCCTATAATTACCACATTCTGTTGGGTTTCTGTCTTTCTTCAGTAGTAAGGTTATTACAGCTATATTGACATCCCTAGAGAAAGCACCTTTCTCTATTGAAAAGTGGATCATACTGAGAAGCAACGGGCCAAGGAGGTCCCAAAAGGCTGCGTAAAATTCTGGTGGTATGCCGTCGAGCCCGGGTGATTTGCCCCTTGGCATACTGAGCACAGCCTTTTTAAGTTCTTCAAGAGAAATTGGTTTTGCTAAGTCATTCGCCTCCTCCACTGCAAGACGAGGTAACTTCAATTGAGCCAAAAAGTTGTCACATTTGTCTTTGTTGAGAGATATGTTTGATTTGTACATGTCAGAGTTAAAAGTATGTAAAGTGTTGTTGATCTGTGTCGGGTCAATGGTAACAGCTCCTGACTGTAATTTGACTGAAGAGATATCTGAGAACTGCTCATTTGACCTAATCTTCATCGCCAACAGTTGGCTGGGCCTTGACCCATGAAAATAATACTGTTGCCTGGTCCTGTGGATTAAAAACTCTGACTGGCGTCTGAGGATGATGTTAATATCTTTTTTGACCACCTCACGCTGTGAGACTATCTGTTCTGAGAAATTGGCATTCAACGCAGATTCTAGTTTTGCTAGTTTGCATTCCAATTCATGTAACTTCGAAATCTGGGCCTTGTGCTGGTTAAAGGCAAACAATGTGGCATTACTCCTGATAAAAACCTTTAATTGAGTCCCAAAGTATTCTAGGATCATCGACCGAGTCAACATTGAACTCAAAGAATTCCCTGAGCTTTTCTGTAAATTGTGTCTTAAATGCCTCCTGTTTCAACAGGGTTGTGTTGAGGCGCCGTTTCGGTGCGCGAGGGGAAGCGCTGTTGAGCATCGCTGAGCAAAGCACACCTTTATGATCCGAGAGGGCTATGGGAAGCAGAGATACATCGTGAATATTTTGAAAGAGTTTAGGGGATGCAAATATGTAGTCGATTCTTGAACAAGATTTGTGTCGAGCAGAGAAAAAGGAGTAGTCACTGATTGATGGATTCGTCGAACGCCACAAATCTGTGAGCCCCAGGCTGATAGCCCAAGCCTGTAAAGCTGCGGACGCCAGTTTCTGATCCCTTGTCTCAGATTTGCCTGTCCTGTCATTAGCTGCCCTCCAAACCGCGTTAAAGTCTCGCCCCACAATGAACAAATAATCACTCATAGTATTTGTCAAATTGTCGTAAAAAACTCTATCAAAACAGTTTGGTGCATACACCGATATGAAGGCTATTTTCCTGTTATTAATTTCTGTCTTAACAATTGTCAGCCTGCCCTCCGTATCAGACCACGTGTCTTGGATTTTAATTCTAAGGCTATGTCTGTCTACGATAGCCACACCCTTGGTCTTTGTACCAGATGTGGAGGAAGCTATCACATGATAATGTTTCCAAAACATTCCAAAGAAGTCATCCCTTCAATACTTAAAACTAGATGCAATGTGAACCCTATGCAATAACAGCAACTTGTAGTGACTGGGGATTATCTAGAATTGTGATGAGCAAAACAAAATAAATAGAGCAACTCAGGCTGTCAATGAAAACAACACAAAATCAGTTGCGATTGTATTATAACAAGGGATTAAACCTGCATCTAGGAAGATACCCAGGCCTGAGACTAAACAGTCACTTTAATATAAGGTCAAAAAAAAAAAAAAAAAAGCAGTAAAGTGTTATGTGCGTGTTACCTTGTTTCAGTGTTCATTATAACGCCCACAACTCAAGCAGCCGATTAAAGTCATAAACAATAATTGAGTGTGGAAGAAAAAGAAAAGATCATCCACCACGTCACAAAGGGAAAGCGGCTGAATGCCAGGTGTGAAGATAGTCCATGGCGACTCCAAGAATGAAGGAGAAAATGACATCTTAATCAGTCCACGATCTAACTTACTCCAGGAAGATTATGAGTTGACGAGTCTTATATCCATCCATTAGCTCCGGTTTTGCATCAGGGCGACGATCAGGGGCTGTTATGGGTCCTCCGCCGCCGCCTGTGAGGTGTTGGCCCGGGTGTGCCGGCTGACCGCCTCACTAGCCGGAGCCCGCTGGGACCTCTCCTGCGTCGTCATCGGTCGGGAGTTGAGGAAATCCTCTGCTTCTCTGGGGTTGTTGAAAACACGATAATCCGACCCATCTTTGACTTTCAGGGTCGGCGGATAAAGGAGAAAAAATTCAACTCCTCTTTCTCGCGCGGTCTCCATCGCCTGGGTGAAAGCCTGTCGGCGCTTGACTGTGTGGTTACTATAATCAGTGGCAAATCTCACTCTCTTGCCGTCAACGGTGACCGGATCCTTCTTCGCAGCTCGGAGAATAGCCTGCCGCATCGTGTAGCGGAGGACGTTGAAGATGAGAGTGAGGGGCCTGTCTCGGGCAGGGCGTCCATTGTAGATCCGGTGGGCCCAAATTATCTCTGGCTGCCCAGTCTGGAGAGAAGGGAACCACTCCGGCAGTGCCCGGTTTAGATATTGCACACTGTTCGACCCCTAGACCCCCTCTTTCAAGCCGATGATACGAACGTTGCAGCGTCTATTCTTGTCCATGTCCGCCAGTATATGCACCGTTCAGGTATATGCAGCACCGTCTTAGTAACTGCCATCGAGTTTTCTTTGACACTGCTCTTCAGGGCCGAAATATCTGCCTTCACCACACCAATACTCGCCGAGAGCAAGGCCAGATCAGACTGAATCGCGTTCAACTTATCCTCTGTGCCTTTACCCATTTCGTGAAGTTGAGCAAACCGAGGTTCTAGATATTCATGTTGTCTCTCCATTAGCGTGTCTGCAATAGCATCCAGTTCAGTAGCACGAGTTCCTTTGGTCGACTTCGCGGAGGCTCCACCTGCACTGTTCTTTTTCCCAGATTCAGTCATTTTTTGTCCCAAGTAATTAAAAGCGCCACAAATATCAGCATAAAAAAAGACTTGAAGGGATAAACAAGTTAAAAATGGGGCGAAAAGCCTAAGCCGCCATCTTGTCCAGCCGGTCACGTGACTCCTCCACACAAGAACACTCATATTCCCGTAATAATACTAAATATGGCCTATTCTTAAGTAACAAAACACAGAAGTGCAAGTGTCCAAATAACTCTGAATTAAGTCTTTCTAACTTAATATATGTGAGTAAAAGCTCCCTTTGGAGCTCACATCTGTGGTGTCCACACAGCCAGCATTTGTTCTGCTGTGCTGCTGCTGCCTACCTTTCTACATTGTTGAGCAAATTCATAAACAATGGATGGCAGCCATTGGTAGCACCATTAATTGCTTATCACTTGCAACCGCTATATGCCCTGCACAAAAGATACTGCGCTAATTATATAACAGCACAAACGCACACCCATAAAGTTTTGCAGCTGAGTACCATTTTGCCTATGCTTGCTTGTTTTGTCTCTGTTAATGTTCATCTGCAGTTTTCTGTAGTGGTCCCAGTAATATTTATTTATTGTTATAGAGTGCTTAAACTGTATGCTCTCCTTCATGTATCAGGGTACATTTAGAGCTGTTTTCTCTCCTGTGCATAACCAGTGTGTAATTATCATCTGTGTTTCTCACAGCTGTAGGTTTTGTTCATCGACATCTATAAAGATTGTCGACATGAGAACCAACCAAATATTTCACGAAGACATTTAATTCTGGTACCACTTTCTGGTGTGATGGGTCGTAAACGTCATGTAAATGAGAAAACAATTCCTTTCTTTTGTATAAGCAAATTATTGGGTTTCTAATTGACTTTGTATGTGTACACATGTGCATGACTTCAGAAAGGACAAATACCACAGAACAGTGTGAAAGAGAGAACTTCTGTTTTTATGATCTGGGCCACCACCATCTTCCCGTTCTCCAGGCAGCTCCCCCTACACTCCCTACACGATCCTACCCTACACCATTACCACCTTTTTCCCCTGACCCCCTAAAACCTTTGCAGTCTGAACAAAGTAAAGGTTTGTCATCATGGAGGTTGGTGTTATTATATTGGACATTTCATTTGCTAAATCTAAAAGTATAACCATAATAGTCAGTTATTTGTAGTAGGGATGTGCCAATCCAGTCCTCAGTATTGGTATTGGTCCAATATTGTCCAAAATTACTGGATTGAATTTCATAGAAATAAAAGTATAAACCGATACAATCCATTAGCCTAAACTATTACATAAAAGCTAAACTAAACCTTGGGCTATGTATTTCTTCCTTCATAGAAGTAGAATACTTGTTTCACAGTTTTAGCATTGATGTTTTTAGATGGTTAGGTTAAGCAACATGCATCCATACAAATGTATTACTAACAACTTAGTTTTAGTGTTTATAAGAAGGAAAAAGACGGAAGGGTATCGGTATCAGCAGATACTCAATGTTTTGGTATCGGACATAGAAAAGTGGTATCAAGCCATCTCTAATTTGGCTGTCTAAGTCTCTGTAACACTTCAAATGGTATTATCTCACTCTCTGCTGCGACCCAGCTGTTGGTGGTGTGTAAATCAGCATGTGCCCCAACAAGCTCCTATCTCTTGTATTAAGAGGTGCGAGCTGCACTCGCAAGAGAGTCAGTAGAGAAAGATTTAGTCTCTGACCAGAAAACCGGAAATGCATGACTTATCAGTAACATTAAATAACATAGAACATTTATAATCTACATTTTAATGATGAGTACACATTTTACTCACTAACTATATATACTGCTATATATGCAAAAAAGGTAATTAAGTTTTATTCAATTTTTGAATGTTTAGGATGTGGGGCTGCTCTATAGCGACCTCTATTGGCCAGCTGCCACTGCTTCTGTATTGCGCTGTAGATGAGGTAGGGGTTGGAGGCACTTCTGCTGGTCTCGTCTGAAAGATGTCTCCACTGTGTGTCACAGGTTTGGTCTCTTTTACAACCTATAGATTGTGTTTTTAGTTGAAAGGAAGTATAATGTGAGGTATTAGCATGTGTCATTATTTTCATCATTCCTATTTTGTGTGTGAAACACACAAAATGCTAGCTGTTAGCATTGTTATGATTGTTAAAATTATTTCAATTTACAGATGTTTGTCAGTGTGACTGAATTTGCTGTGTTGTTCAGGGCCACATATCACTATGGATTCACAAGTCTGTTCACACTGATATAGACCAATCAGCCATAACATTCAATCCCATGACCACCTGGGCTCCCCACAGACCAGCCTTCTCTCCCCACGTGCATCAGTGAGCCTTGGCCACCCATGACCCTGTCTCCGGTTCTTCTCCTTCCTTGGAGCACTTTTGATAGGTACTGACCACTGCAGACCAAGAACACCCCACAAGAGCTGCGGTTTTGGAAATGCTCTGACCCAGTCGCCAACAATTTGGCCCTTGTCAAAGGTGCTCAAATCCTCACGTTGTCCATTTTTCCTGCTTCTAACACATCAACTTTGAGGACAAAATGTTCACTTGCTGCATAATATATCCCACCCACTGACAGGTGCCATGATAACCAGATAATCAGTGTTATTCACTTCACCTGTCAGTGTTCATAATGTTATGGCTGATTGGTGCAAGCTAATAAAATAATATTAATTTAGTAAGAAAGTGAACATTTGAAAAGTCCGGCCCCCACAGTGACTGCTTAGAAAACCTTTTGTGCTTGGACAAATGATGACCCCTGTTGTAGAATATTCAATTTTGTAAGTTAAGAAGTTCATTTATTGATTGAATTCCAAAATGTTATCCTATCTTGACTAACAATAATAAACAACAATAATGACCTACCCTGTCAAATACACTAATAAAATCAAACTATAAATAATATAATATATAAATGCAGTTACTTGTGCAATTAATAAAGAAATAAGAATTGATAATAATTGATATTAAGAAAAATTAGACCCACTCAATACCAAATACCACTGCAGAATTAGAAAGCATATATTACCGTATACTCAAGAAATATGTTTTGGGAAACTTTAAAATGTAAAACAGGGGCTACTAATCCCAAACTGTCCCTTTGATTGATGTTATCCAGCGGCTGCTTCAGGTTGCTGTAATGCTCTCTGACAACAGTTGCCAGTTGATGGCAAGCAGGGCTAATATTAGCTTTAAACTGCTGTTGACGAGGCAGCGTGGAGTTTTCACAGCACTTGGCTCTCCCTCCCTCCCTCCTTCCCTCCCTCCCCCGTGATGGAAGCATCCTGACAGGCCTCGGGGCTCTGCCGCAGCACCTCTGACCCCTCTGCAAATGCTGCTTCTTTTTCCCTTTTTTTTCCTCCAGGATGTGCTGTCCACGGCCTGACAATAACACATCCGTTCTTTGAGCCTCGTCTTCACACATCTGAAGGAAAAAGCCATTTGATTTAAGCCCAGCTCCCTGCACTGCTATTCCAGTTATTATTTTTAGATGTAATTTTTCTATACTCCAACTCTGGAGTGCTACTGCCCACATATTGATTGGCTGCTTAGCTAAACACGGCAGAGTTGCTCCAAGTAGATGAGTTGAGTTAAGAAAAGATATGTGGACTGTGGATGGATAGTCATAGACAGCAGTCACTGAGCTCTCTGTCAGGAGTTGAGATACTGTCTGAATCTTGAATGAAGGTCTTGCATAAAATAGTTTTTAAAGTCATTTAAAGCTGCAGCAAGTAACTTTTACAAAATAACTTTTGTCATATTTGCTGAAACTTTCACTATATCCTGACAGTAGAACATGAGACAGATAATCTGTGAAACAATCAGGTTCCTCTGGCTCCTCCTAGTGCTCCTAATGGCATTTGCAAGAATCCACAAACAAAAACAACCAATCAGAGCCAAGAAAGATAGCTAATTATTGAGTCTCCTTCCCAGGTACAATACCAACGCTGGAATGAGACTCAACAATCTGTTGTCTTCAAGCCTCTAACCCAAAGTATCTTTCTATATTATACTTACTATATTAACTCTGCCCTGTGAGTTGCAAACACAGAAACATAAAAAGCTTAGTCATGTTTTACTTGTCATGAAGGTGAAGATACTGTTGGAAAAAAAGACATTAAATATTGAATTGATAGATTCAGTATCAACATTTGGCGACATGTTAACATTGATAAAACATGTAAAACTTATTTATATACAAATTTTTGCTGTTGGAAATGACTGCTGTAAACAATTTTTTAGGAAACAGGGTTGAATCACCACATGCCTGGTTTGACTCTTGAATGCTATCCCTGATGAGTTCGTTCAACTCAAACTGTTTGAAGAAACTGATTGCCTTTAACAATTTAAATGTATTTACGTAACTTTAACAATTGAGGCAATAATAAAGGCATAATATTTGATTTGAGTAATGTATTGTGGAAATGAAAGGACGTTTGGCACAGGACATCCTATTCTCAGGATGTTTTTTCAATCCTCTCTACGAGTTTCCCCGGAGCAGCAGAGTCTAAAATCAAAAGGTTGGATCAACAGTTTGGGAGTATTAAATCCTTAATAAAAAGGGATAAGAAGACAAAATCCCATAAGGAACTTTCATTTCCTGAACCTTGTTTTTAAAGCTTTAAAGTGAGATTCCTTATTTTGTTGTTGTTTGTTTTTCAAGATTTGTTGTATTTTCTGTAAATGGAGTTTGAGATGTCAGTCTTATGTTCGTCTTCAGCCACAGTTCATAGTCTGAGTACCTGGAAAGACGCTTCTCTGTAGTGTGGGCTCATCATTCAGTTTATCAAGTGGGCAGCTCATTATACCTATAGACTATATTAGACACTACAGAGTGGTAGTGGAAATGGAAAGAGTACCAGGTTCCACCCTCTGGGCTTCACACTGCAGGCCTTTCTTTCTGAGGTAGGAACGGTGGGAAACAAAGACAAGAACGAAACCAAACCACAGACACCAACTCAGGTAAAATCCACAGATTAGAGTTTGGAACTGTAACTGTAACAGTTAACAGTGTCTGTGTGGTGTGTGTTTGTGTGATAGAACGTCTCGATTTGTATTTTGGCGCCCATGTTAACACATTAGAGCAGTCACACTCTGCGTCTGCAGCGACTATTCACTAGAGAGTCGAGGTCTTGGCTATTTTTCCCTCAGGCCATGCGTATCTCCCAGCAAAAGAGCCCAGTGAAAGGATCTGTTGGTAGTGATATCCACAGATTTCACTATAGTTTGAAATTTCAATTTTCAAAGTAAAAGCACTGTAGCAATATCTTATTTAACACAGCTTCACTGAACAACTTCCTGAAAGATTTTCTGGAAGTGAACCGGATAAAGGGCAGTATCTTTCAACTGCACTCTCCCTCTCTCTCTCTCTCTCTCTCTCTCTCTCTCTCAATTCAATTCAATTCAATTCAAATTCAAAATGGGCTTTATTGGCATGAAAGTTTTTTTTAAAAAACAATATTGCCAAAGCAAAGCATTCAAATACAATACAATAAATCAAAGATATATACATTATGAACATTATATTAGTTATATACAGTGTGTGTGTGTGTGTGTGTGTGTGTGTGTGTGTGTGTGTGTGTGTGTGTGTGTGTGTCTGTGTGTGCGTGTGCCTCGAGTGTGTGTGTGCGTGTCTCTCTCTCTCTCTCTTTGGTCACCATCCACGTTTAGATTTAAATTATATGGCATTGTAAATTAAATGACTTTTCATGGACATTATACAGGGAAAGGTGTATGTGGAAACATAGGGCTGGCAGCAGCAGCTCTGCATGTTCAGCAGCAATAAGCTTGGAAGACACAGTGGTCACGCGCCTTACACTGCTCAGGTAGCCTTACATTTATTACATTTACTCCTATGACTGACACATGCTGGCTACTCTACTTTGACTTTATGTATTACACATCACTGGCAGCCAATGTGTGGTGTGCTTATGGGTCTTCAGATGGTTTGGACACTGTATGATCAAGGCAGATGACCACCCACCTAGAGGCGGGGTCTGTCCGAGGTTTCTGCCTCTGAAAAGGAAGATTTTCCTTGCCGCCATCGCCAAGTGCTTGCTCATGGTGGTACTGTTGGGTCTCTCTAAATAACTTTATAAAGAGTTCGGTCTAGACCTGCTCTTTTTGAAGAGTGTCCTGAGATAACTTCTATTGTGAATTGGCGCTATACAAATAAAATTGAATTGAATTGTATGTCCTCAGACTTATCCTCCTCAGGCTGATCAGTAAAACAATGCAGCTAAACACTAAATGGGAATTTTAAACCTGTTTAATTAGCAGCATAGATCAATGACACTTCAACTTTCATGTATACAGTAATTTGTGCAATTAGGTTCCTACTCTTTTAAAAAAAATAGTTTTCCAGGAGTTTTCTTGACAATACAGGACAGCCTGACATTTTTTTACCTCCTATTCAATGATGCAGGGTTCATGATTTAGTGTCTCAGGCTCATAACTGGTAGTTGGACAGCATTAATAAGACACTCCGCAATTTGCTTTTTTTGCCTATTATTCCGTTGCATGCTACATTTTACTAGTTTCTGTCTGACAGTGACATTTTATTACTTTACAATAAAACAGTTCAGATTTCGTTGAATTGATTTTATTACACAGACAATTCATCTTCTCGCCCATTAAAAGAAGTAGAAAGTGTTTACTGCAAGTACAATTAACGTTGTTGTGCATGCATTTATTAACCAGAGCAACAAGAAAATGTTCCACTGGCCTTTGTGAGAATTCTGCTTGCAGCTCCAAAGAGATAAGAACATAGCTGCTTGTTCTACGCTGGTAAACCTGGTTTGATGTGTCATACTGCACAGGTTATCTTACCAACAGTTGAGTTTCAAACAAAATATATAAGCGATCTGAGGCCTAGATCTGAGAGAAGGCCCAAAATACAATTTGAATTTTGGTATGATTTTTTTTATATTTGGTCATTTTTAAAAAAATTTTCCTGGTGTTTCCGTGACTGGAAAATTAGCCTATAAATTTCCAGGTTTGCGAGGATGTGTGGGAACCCTGTACACACTAAAATAATCACTGGGTCACAACTGAACCAATAGCTATATACAGCTCTGGAAAAAAAATGAAGAGACCACTCCAAGTTTTTCTTAAATCAGCATCTTTACATGTATGGCAGCCATTCCATTCCAGCATCTGTTGAATTCCAACACAAACACACCTCATTCTACTTAATGAGGTAATGATAATGGTAAATGGACCTGCACTTGTATAGCACCTTTCTAGTCTTCCGACCACTCAAAGCACTTTTACACTACGTGAGACATTCACCCTTTCACACACATTCACTCAGTGTCCATCGAAACAGAAACTAACACATTCATACACACACACACCGATGCAAGGGGGGCAATTTGGGGTTTAGTATCTTGCTCAAAGACACTTCGACATGTCGCACCAGGAGCCGGGGATTGAACCCACAACCGTCCGATTAAGGAACGACCCGCTCTGCCTCTGAGCCACAGCCGCCCATGATCATGTGAACCAAATCTTATTTAGTAATAATAATAATAAAAATACATCTAATTTATAGAGCGCTTTTAAAGAAACTCAAAGACACTTCACATGAGCTAAAAAGGAAAATAAAAAGGTAAAAAACAACACACCAAGAAATTATAGCTACAACAGATCTACAACACTCAATAATTAATTGTTGAAATCATCAAAAGCAGTTTTGAAAAGGAATGTTGTGATCAGTGATTTGAATGAATGGATCAGTGGGGGAGAGAGTTCCAGAAGGAGGGGGCAGCAATGAAGAAGGCTCTGTCGCCCCAGGTACGATGCTTAGTCCTCAATGGTGGAGACAGGAGGTTTGCATCAGAAGAGCGGAGGCTTCGGGAAGTGTGGTGATGGAGCAGGTCTGCAAGGTAGGAGGGGGCCTGGTTGTGGAGGGGCTTGTGAGTGAGGAGAAGGACTTTAAATTGGATCCGTTGTTGGACAGGGAGCCAGTGAAGGTTCTGTAGGACAGGGGTGATGTGGTCACGGGAGCAGGTATGGGTGAGCAGGCGAGGAGCAGAGTTCTGGATGTACTGAAGTTTATTAAGGACTTTAGAGGATATTTTATTTAACAATAGAAAAAGTGTAAAAACCACTGCTGTGGTCATCACTATTCTCTTGCAAGGATGGATGGCTAAAACAGTGCTAGTAGTAGTATTCGTATGTCACTCAACAACTGTACCGCGAATGGCAGCTGGGCTGAAGTGCACGGCGTGAACAGTTCGAAATTGGGCTGAAGTCGTGCAAAGTTAGAAAAAAGCCCTTCATCAATGAGAAGCAAAGAAGAGCCAGGCTGAGGTTTGCAAAAGACAATGAGGATTGGACTGTAGAGGACTGGAGTAAGCTCATCTTTTCTGATGAGTCCAACCTGGTCATCTAACGGTTAGACGGGAGACCTGGAGAGGCTTACAGACCACAGTGTATCGCACCAACTGTGAAATTTGGTAGAGGATTGGTGATGATCTGGGGGTGCTTCAGCAAGGCTGGAATCGGCAGATGTGTCTTTCGGAAGGACACATGAATCAAGCCACGTACAAGGTTAAACTGGAAGAAAACTTCCTTCTTCTGCTCTGACAATGTTCCCCAACTCTGAGGATCGGTTTTTACAGCAGGACAATGCTCCATGTCACACAGCCAGGTCAATCAAGGTGTGGACAAAGGACCACCAGATCAAGACCCTGTCATGGCCAGCCCAATCTCCAGACCTGAACCCCATTGAAAACCTCTGGAATGTGATCAAGAGGATGATGGATGATCACAAGCTATCAAACAAAGCGAGCTGCTTGAATTTTTGCGCCAGGAGTGGCATAAAGTCCCCCAACAGAAATGTGAAAGACTAGTTGAGAGCATGCCAAGACGCATGAAAGCTGTGATTGAAAATCAGGATTATTCCACCAAATATTGATTTCTGAACTCTTCCTTGAAACATTCGTATTGTTTTGTTTAAAAAATATTATGAACTTTTTTCTTTTTATATTCAAGGTCTGAAAACAATGCATCTTTTTTGTTATTTTGACCAGTTGTAATTTTCTGCAAATAAATGCTTTAACAATATTTTTATTTGGAATATGGGAGAAATGTTGTCAGTAGTTTATAGAATAAAACAAAAATGTTAACCTTACTCAAACACATACCTATAAATAGTAAAACCTGAAAAACTGATAATTTTGCAGTGTCAACACAATACTGGGTTAACTTTACCCAGCACCCATATAGAAACCTACCCAAGACAACAGGTTGTTTTTATCCAGTGTTTTTATTTTATTATATCACTGTCGGGTTATATGCCGAAATTAAAATATTGTACCTGCACAGGGTTTTTACACAACTAACAAATGTATTGTTAGTTGTCCAAACTAAAAAAGGTACGTTTTAAGGTAAAACTAGAGCTTGTCTAGTCGAAACAACCATATTTTAATTTGGAGAAATAACAACCCAGTGGTAACATTAGCTTAGTAGTGCATTAACACAAGTGTTTTCTACTGTGTAAGGCATTGAAGTGGATGAATATATTTGTAAGTTGACATTCACTGGACAAAAATCACTTGTATCCAAAAAGTACCAGTACCAATCCTGTACAGGATAATGGATATCCAGATCTGTATATAATATATTACATCATATTACATTATATAAAAGTAAAAATAAAATCCAGTATGAAATCTTCTCCATTCGGACAGTATCTGCCTGCATACTAATGTATCACCACCTTGGATGTAACTGTTTTTTGTGCATTTATTCCGGTGAATGCATCCACCTCCTGTCTGCACTGTACACCACTCCTATTACACAACATTACACAACATTTACATTTAGCCTGGAGATGAGGTGGAACAAGAACATTTTGCTACATCTGCTCCATGATTGGTGGCCAGTGGATGCCAGTGGATGTATGATGGAGAAAACATTTGTCTGCTCCTCTTCACCATCTCTGGGAGATTTTTCATTCTAATATTATTGTTTCCTAACATTTTCCCGCTGTAACACAGAGCCTGAGGGCACGCTGAAAGGATGTATTGGGAAGAGTTTTTTCTCTATCGCTTTCCTCTCCTCTTTATTCTCACACACAGAGAGAAAAACAACAGCATCACACCAGAGGAGGCAGCAGACAGAATGGAGAGAGATGTTACCCACTCAGCATGCAAACATCTGATTTACAGCTTGATGTGTCTGATGTGTCACCTTGATCAAGTGCTATTGATTGAGTCATGAATGAAGCCGAATCAATGAGTGGAGACCTTCACCAGGACTTGATGTTAATAAATGTGTTGCAGCAGTGGGCGGCTGAGGTTCAGCTCTCTGCCAGTCATGTCCCCTCTCTGGCAACTCTTTGTGCTCCTGCTTTTACTTCTACTTAACCTTCTCCCACCCTTGCTCCCTGTATATAAGAGTGTGTAGGCGGCAGGCAAAAAGAAAGGCTGTGGGTGTTTGCAATGTCACAGTGTAGGTGTTTCTCTTCTTAACCCAAAGTGAAGGAAATGAAGAAAAAAGTACACAGTTTCTCCGTGGAGTAGTTGCTCTGTAGAACAGACATATACTGTATTTTTACAGTATTGGTATTACTGTTTTTATGAGTTAACACAGGGGTCGACTGTGGCTCTTTGGCTCCTCTCCAGTGGCTTTGCCAAAAATGGATATGAATAACTTTTATCATTAACATTTATCATTGTTGTAGGCTTCACATGTTTCTCCAACTGTAAAAATGTGTAACCAAATAAAATACATTTCAACATTTTATCAACTAAAATGTAAAAGTATGACACCTTATGTGCTGACCTTTTACTGCCCTTTCCTCTGTATTTTGCAGAACCTCAATAGCGGTGGCTACCACTCTTTAGTCCCCCTAGCTAGGCTAGCTATGGACTCCAAATCCCAAATACAAACAAAAATAATCAAATGAAACTGATCTGCCACCTCAGTGACATCACACATCACTGTCTGGACAGACAAGCGCTAACATATTTGCATACACACAGATGGTGGTCACGGTTAAAAGCATCAGTGTGACAACACACAGTTCTGTGTTGTTAGATGCAGAGCCTAAAAAACTGTAACTGTGAGTTTTATCTCCCAGAGGATCAGCTTATCTGCTCCCTTTGAAGTAATAGTTTTGGGAAGTACTATACCTTCTTGCTGAAAGTGGATAGACCTGTACTTGTACAGCACCTTCCTACAACTCAAAGCACTTATTCACCCTTTCACACACAGTAATGGTAAACTCCATCAAACTTCGAAACTAACTTATTCATTCACATTCACACACCGATGCACAGCATCAGGACCAATTTGGAGTTCAGTATCTTGCTCTTCGACATGCTGTCGGAGGACGTTCGAGCCACAGCTGCCTACTGTGCCAGACGAAGATTGATATCACTCTTGTGTCTGTCTGTTACTGTAACTAAGGCGCTAGAGCTTGGAGTCAATTAGATTAGCACATCTCAAAAGGGAAACAGCTCACCTGAAAAATACATCTACTAGTAACTTAACTCACAGACATTTGCTTAATAACGACCTTCTCATCTCACTCTCGGGCAGGAAAGCAAAAAAGCATATTTCCCAAAATATAGAACTGTTCTTTTCATTTATTTAAAGGCCGAATTGGCTCTAAGTCAGGGCTCATTGGGCTCAACGTTGTACTTTACTGAGTGTCCACAGAGCAGAAAACAGTGCTGCCAGCTCTTTGGGAAATGAAATAAAAACCAAGGTTAAATATTTTTAATGTTGACTGTTGGTAGGAGACATGATGTGAAAAGCGAGCTTAAAGTCAGACACTTTGTGCACCCAACCACCCACGCCAACCCCCTTAGAGTTCTATAATGATATGCTCCTCCTGCCTCTGTTTCTGAGAAAGGAAACAGTGAGGTAAATGTGAACATAAGAAGTTTTAAGAATTTGAACAAATAATCAATGCTGTCATGTGTCTGGTGAGGACAGCCTGGAGTATGCACATGCTTGAGGAACTTATCTGGGCCCCAATGATGGGAGTGTCTATGGGCAGCTCTGTTCTCCACTCCACTATCTTTACATGCCAAGTCAAGTCAAATTATATTTACATAGCCCGAAACCACAAAACACAATTTGAGTGCTTTACAATCTGTGCAACATTCAACACCCTCTGTCCATAGAACCTTCAATTCAGGTATGGAAAACTCCCCCCAAAACCAGGGAAAAAACCCCTGGGAGAGCCACAAAGGAGTGATCCCTCTCCCAGGACAGACATATATAATAAATGCTGCTTGTATAGAACAAATCAACAAAATCACATTATACACAAATCTTGATGACAGAATTTTGTGCTACATGAAAAATACATGAGACAAATCTAGGGGGATGGAGAACAACAGGTGTCGCACAGTGGGACCTGACCTATAAGACTTCCTCTGCAGCATGGCCTGGAAAAGGCAAACCACTGAGCAGATCAATACCTATAAATGTAAAACTATATTTAATGTAAATAGAAATTAATTTAATATAATGTAGCCCGGTGTAAAAGTACAGGGGTTAAAACAAGTTAATTTGTAATAAATATAATTATTTCTATTAATTAATTAAATAATTCAGTAATGGAATTAAACTGAAAGTAACAGTAGGAGGGTAAAAAGTAGAGAAAGATAAAATGTTAACTGAGAGATTAACATAAATTCATAATGAATAAAGTAGAGTAAATAAATAGTTGATAAAGTAGTTACATTAAACTGTTCTATATAGTAGCTAAAGAAAAGTGTGTGGTAAATTAAATAGGAATATGCAGATTTGTGTCCTTGGTCCATGCTGTCATGCTGGCCGTAGGTAAGGGGCGGGAGAAAAAAGCGACAACCAGATAGACGGGAGAATAGAAGGAGAGAAGAGAAAAGAGAGAGAAATGCGGAGCTAAAGTAAAGTTAAGAAATAATGACGTTTTGGTAGATAACTTGCTGAATGTTTAAGTAACATAAGAAGCTGTAGCTGAGGACAGTAACATGCATTTCCTGCTTAATCACAGTGGATTAGGGCGCTTGAGTTTTGCAAGAGTGACTGTGCTAACTGAGCTAAAGCCAGCGAGCTGATCGCCAAGAGGACGCCATCGCTGAACAGGAAGTTTTGCGCTTCCTGAGGAGGACTTTGCTTCTGCTGCCGTTTGCTTTCATCTTCATCTCTTCGTGAACTGTTTCTCCAGGACTTATGCCAGACCGTGAGTTGGATTTTCTGTGGGACTGTTAATTGCCACTGAGGATAAAGATTTGCCTGCTGCCGCACCGAGCAACACACAGGCCTGCAACTTTTTGTTTTTGTGTGCGTGTGAAAGTGTGTGTGTGGGCCCACTGTTTAGTTTAGAGTTTAGTCAAGTAGCAAATTTGATCTGAGTTTGAAGTATAAGGAAATCGTATTAAAGGGGTAAGAACTAGGAATTTTGTCAAAGACCTGATCTAATTTAAGTTTTGAATAATATTGTGATATTTTCTAAGTGCCTAATTTTGTGTTTTGGTAAATGGTATTTTTTTTTTTACAATTTAGTATTTCAACTATAATATTTTATTTTAAAGAAGTCCCATTTGAGTAATTGTGTTACTTCATTTTTGTTTGTTTTTAACTAACAAAGTAAATATTATTTGTGTTACACTGCAAAGAACTAGACAGTAAAATATTATTTCATTTATTTGAAGGAGTTGTCTGGGATCAGTTATTTAAAATAGTGTAGAGTATATGTAAATAGCGCGACTGCTAAGTTTATTCATAAGGTATTAGGCTATAAAAGGTTTCACACAAAACAGGTAAACCTTCATGGTCTCCTCAACTCGCTCAGCCTCTGTTGTAGCTGCACTCTTTCAGTAGGAGAAGACCATGGGAATGAAAAGCGGACCACTTCAATAATTAAGATTTTTCACTAAAATAAGAGGATCAGATACACGCCAAATTGAATGCTCATACGACTCTTAATGCTGTTTTTTCTGTGTGTGTGTCAATATTTGAGTGAGTTTTCAGCTGTTATCAAAGTAACTATCTGGTTCCCTGCTTCTTGTCTTGTACCAGTCGTTACAGACACCACCAGATATTTAACGTCTGAGTGTCTCTGATCGTGCCTTTGAACAGATAACACATAGTGATCAGCCTCAGGGGAGTGAGCGAATGGGAAATCAGGGCTACACAGCGCTCCGTTGTTTTTTGTTCCATTTTATTTGCCAGCCTCATTACTTGTCAAGCCAACATCTGATTTGAAAGAGATTGAAAGACAATCAAAACATGGTTAAAGCCAAACTCAAAGCTCACATTCACCTTTGTTTAAGAACATCTGTTACATTTCATGGAAGCCTATTATCGGCTTATGTGAATGAGATATTGTTGAAAAGGTGAAGGTTGAAAGAAATCTCCGCGAACTCTAACTTTGATTTAGTGAAATAAACAGATGTCTTTGTTGGTGTAGGCTACTGTTAAGGAAGAGCAGTCTTACTTCCCAAACAGATTTTAGCAGACAGGAATCTTGAGACACACTGTATCTGTCAGGGCATTATCCCAGAGCTGACATGACAGTATTGTTCCCCGACAGAGTCTCAAGACAGAGTTTTTGCATGTTTTAACATTAATAAGATCGGTGGAGGGATAGAGATTCTCAAAAGAGTAACTTAGGGCCAAAAAAGCTGATTTACTCCCACTGGCTCATCACACTTTCTTTTTTCCTCAAGCAAGTTCACCTTCAAACCTGACCTGCTGCTGCAGCACATCTGACAATTGAAAGAATAGGATTGAGGGTACAATAGAGTAGCAGCAGACAAAGGAGGGTGATATACACATATTTCTCCCCATTCCGGTGAAATGAAGAATGCAAGCAGGTGTTGTCAGATTGCTGTAATGCTTTATGTAGACACAGTGGCAGACTCAGGCTGTTTAAGTGGCAGGGGCAAAAAAAGGGCACCAGAATGTAGAAAGTTGTAATGGATTATGGTGAAACAGCTTATTTAGGGTTAGGGTTAGCACCCTAGAGAGTACTTTACCATGTTTTCTCCACTGGAAGGGCATCCTAGAGAAGGCACCCTAGAGGGCACATCATAACATTTTCCCCACTAGAAGGAAACCCTACAGGGCTCTTCATCGTGTTTTGTCCATTGGAAGGGCACTGGAGGGGCACCCTACAGGCACTCACATTATAACATTTTCCACACTGAAAGGGAACTCAGAAGGGCTATCATAGGGGCCTCAAAGATGGCACTTTTGCTGGGATTTTTCAAACATAGGGGTACCCACTTGAGTCCAGCAGTGTGTAGACATATTGAACTCCTGTCCACTCCAATCAGCCAGAATTGCTCTCCATGAACAAGCCCATATAAAACTGGAGCCATGATCCAAGCGCCATGAATACTTTATGACCCTACTAAAACATGTATTTATTGTAGCAGAGGTGCAGGGAATAAAGTTCTGCTATAGTCCTCCTTGCTGAACTCTTATAATTACATGAGCCCTCTAATCTATGCTTCATTAAACATATAGCTCGGTGTCATGGCCTTCAGCCATGATATTCTAGGGGACTGAGGATAACATTTGATTTTACACATGGAATCAAGCCTCGTTAGAACATCTGTGATGCACAGAGAGCTCTTCTTCATGCATATTCAGAATGAAATGAGTCAAGAGGGCATAAGAATGCCTTTGTTCATTTTTCTGTGAAAGTATTATTGGGTAAATGAGGCATGAACTCGTTTTCTTGACCACTGAGTCTGAATCACTCCAGGGCCAGGTTCCACAAAGGTATGTGCTTGAGCTGTATCAACAAATGCTTTGAGAGTTTAAAAAATAATGCTGGAAGCCCTGGAAAGATTTAGGGAAGTTCTCAGTGCAAATCTGAATAAGGAAGAAAGACAAAATGTTGAGCTGGCTCAGACAGACAACTTGAATGTGCTGTCACACCAGGGACATGCTCAGAAATTTTTTGTGGATGTTGCTCTAACTTGAAAAAAGAGCAAATGGTATAACCACTGGGATGCTCTTTGAATAAAAACTTTAAAAAAAAAACAAAAAAAAACACACATTTGCTTCAGAACAAATCCCAGCATGTAACTTTGCATCAGATAAGACAACACTGCCTTATGGTATGCTACAGGCTAGAGAAGACTACAGAAACTTGCATGTAGCCTCATGCCGCTATGTTAGCCAGCTAATTAGCTACCTAAGTTTGGTGCATGTGATAGCATAATGTAAAAAATATTGCACAACAAGATGCAAACGTGTCAAGATGTAGTAAAAGTTTGAATGTTAGCCAATTTAATTTGGTCTAACTTTAGCAATTGCAGCAATAATGAAACCGTATATTCAGCGCACCCTTTGCCAAAGTGCAGTGTAATAAGCTACCAGTATTATTCTATTTGCCAGCCAATAGAGCCCCATTGTGAACCTGGAAATGTTGAGTACACCCAAGTTTTACGTTAAGAAATATAGAGTGTAGCTTCCCAGCAAAAACGAAACTGCAGGATGCTAACTTGCATATGTTGGGAAATTTCCATAGCATTCATTCGCATAATTGCCTGTAAGGACGATATTTTTCAAAATGAGTGGTTTTAGGGGTTATTGAGGATGCTAATTCTATCTCTGACATATGGCTGTAAGTGGCCATATTTCAACTCCAGTGGGACAATTTTCAATAAAGGTTGATTTTGAAGTTATACATGTGCTTAATACATTGGACCTGCATTTTAGAATCAAGATCATTGTCATTGGTTGTTTTTTGCTGGCAGAATTGTGTCATCTTTGCTACTTAATTTGAACACTTCCAGTTTAAACTAACATGTTTGTATTTAGAAAATGTCAGAAATTGATTCAGCATCCTCAATAACCCCCAAAACCACTCCAGTATTGTCCAAATTGGCCAAGCAGTTGCTGAAATATTGTCCATCAGAATCAGAATCAGAAATACTTTATTGATCCCCAGGGGGAAATTTATTTGTTACAGTTGTTGTATTCACATGGTAAAGAATAGAAATAGTACATATGTTACAATATCTAACACAATATACAGAATGGAAATGTATGTATAGGTATATACATAAATAAAATAAAAATGGAAATAAAAATATAAGAGGAGGCTATACACATAAGTAAATGTAAACATACTTCAGAGTGACAGAAATTAAATAGCAGTGAGTTTGAGATTGTGGCTTGCAAAAGTTATAGATAATTACAAGGAATGATTAAATAATTAAAGAATAACATAATAATAATCAATAAAGTGTATTGCACATTAACCCGGGTACTGCAGCTTAATTAGCTTGATTGACTAATGACTCAGAGTTCTGACACTCTGAGGGACGAGTTAAAGAGTTTGATGGCTATAGGGAGGAATGACTTCCTGTGGTGCATCTCAGCAGAATGAGTCTTGCACGGAAAGTACTCCTGTGTAGTGACCAGTTCTATCCTGTTTGCTGGGACAGTAGGTTAAGGGTAGCAGATGCTAACAGACTAAAACTGATCCGCAAGGCCAGTGACGTAGTGGGAGTAAAGCTAGACTCTTTGACAGCAGTGTCAGAGAGGAGGATGCTGTCAAAGATTCATGCCATCTTGGACGATGTCTCCCACCCACTCACAAAACATCCTCAGCATTGTCCTGCAGATGTTGAAGGACCTCAGAAAATAGAAATGGCTTTGGCCCTTCCCGTAGAGGGCTTGAGTGTTCTTAGCCCAGTCCAGTTTATCATCTGTTTTAACTCCCAGATACCTGTAATCTTCCACAGTGTCTAAACTGACCCCCTGGATGGAAACAGGGGTCAGTGGGGCCTTGGCCTTCCTCAGGTCCACAACCAGTCTTTGTCACACTGAGCTGCAGATGGTTCTGCTCACACCGTGTGTCACCCACCACAGTCCTATACTCACCTCTGCTGATACACCCCACAACAGCAGAGTCATCAGAAAACTTCTGAAGATGACAGGACTCTGAAGAAGACTGGAGTGTATGTAACAGAGTCAATTATACAGCAGTAATATGTGTAACAGAGTCAAATATACAACAGTAATATGTAGTATTATAACTGCACAAAATCTGTTTTAATAGTTATAACCTGACATGTTCGGCCTCCTGAGTCAATATGTGGAACGTTTGAGACTCAGTTTCTGTACCCCGACGTTCACTTTCGTATATATATATATATATATATTTTTTTTTTTCTTTCCATCTTCTCTCCTGATTTTTCTTCTTTTTGGTTTATGCTGGTTAATCTGTTGTGGCCAGCCAGTGCATTGAAGAGACACTTTGGTCTTGAAGGGAAAAATTAAGAATAAACTGTACTGTATATGGAATAAGAAGACATAATGAATGAATGAAGACAGGTTAATTAATAATTTTTATTAGTCAAATATTCTGTGGGCCTATTTGTTTTGCATCAGTGTTGCAACATTTCCCTGTCATCCCATATAAGTGGTTATGCACATATAATTTTTGTTGCCTTATGGGGTTTTTATGCTCCTTGTTTATACTATGCCATGCTAGGCTCATACTGTTGAATTGTACATAGCTGTTTATAGTGTGTTTTCAGTTTAAGGTGTTATTTTATGTTATTTTATTTATTTTTTCTCCTGTTTCTGCCAGTATTGCTCTTCCTTTGTAATGTCCGGGGAAGATACTTTTAAGGTGCATACTACGGCTGGTCATGGGCGGGATGTCACCTTTGGGGTGGGGAGGGGTCAGCAGATTTCTTCACTGTGTTATGGCAGGGGTAGGTCTGTGTCCCTCAGTGTTCTCAACTACACAGTTGATCAGTCAGTTGTTGACCCACCATTGGCCCCCACTGCTACTTCCACGCCAATTATCCAGTCAGACCAGAAGCCTACACAAGTCATCTCTGTTGAGACTTTTGGGGATATGATTACAGATTTGGCTAAACAGATTGGTGATAACATCTCAGCCAGCCTTAGCACTATGCACCAGCCCAGTATCGTCCAGCCTCAGTCTCCTACGAGTCAGTCATCCAGTCATGCTGGTTTATCACAGTTGAAGGTCGTTGTGCAGTCTGACGCCAAGGCCCCGCCTTTCTTCAGGGGTGATCATGCTGATGCGTTCTCTGTTCATGAATTGGAGGACATGATGAGATGTTACCTGAATAGGGTTAAATGTGATACTCATGCTGAAATGTTTGACCTGATAATGTCAAGACTAACAGGCAAAGCTAGGGATGTGGTGAAGGTGTCACTCCACAGCCGCCCTGAACTGAGTGCGACTGACCTATCCACGGCTGTGTTTGACATATTGAAAGGTAACTTTAGTGAGCTATCATTCTCCAACTTGCCCATGAAAGACTTCTATAGCACAATTCCCCATGCTGATGAGGGTGCTATGGACTACTGGATTTGCCTGAACAAGTCCATCGATGCTGCTGACGAGTGCCTCCGGAGGCGAGGCAGGTCTGTAGAGGACCCCAGTGCTGAAGTGGTCATGATGTTCATTAATCACTGTCCCGACCCCAGTCTTGCCATGTCATTCCAGCTGAAGGCACCTGAGCGGTGGACCGCAGCTGAGGTTCAGGAGCATCTGGATAGTCGCATGAGAACTGTGAGGAAGACAGCAGCCCAGTCCCGAAATGCAGTGGGTTTGTCAGCTTACAGTCAGAGCCCTGTGACTGACTCCTTTCAACATTTCAATTCTGGTGTGTCTCAAACTGCCTCAGTAGCATGCCAGCCACAGTCCCCTCATACTTCTCTGCCTGCTTCTACCCTGGCCTGCAGTCACACTCGGTCAGACAACGTGTTGGTGGGCCCACACAAGCCTGCTTCCTTGTCCCTACCTCCTACTGCAGTCTCTGATCCAGCTCCTGCTGCCACTGACCCACCAACTACAGACTCTGGTGTTCAACAGGTCGTGGCTATGTTTGACAAAGTTCTGTCCTTGTGCAACGCTTCCCTTGCAACCAGTCAAAGTCCAGTCAACCGTCAGCCAGTCCACCGTCAGACAGTCCACCGTCAGGCTGGCCGGCCCCGTCACCAGCAGGGTTCTGAGCCCTTTACATGCAGAGTTTTTGGTTCCAGGGACCACTCAACCCATGCTCACTGTAGACTTTACAGATTGTGCCTCAACTGCTTCAGTCCTGGTCATATAAGACATGAGTGCCCGCAGGCCTCCCGTACCCCAGCCATGCCACCCCCTTCTCCCTCCAATGCTGATTTAAACTAGCCCGCCCATGTAGTGAGAGGGGTAACATGGGCAGTACTGGTGAAACCCTCAGTAAAGAACAGGATTTGCAATCAACCTATGTGAACTGCTGTAGTAATCTTCCTGATGACAAAACAGTGATTGTTGTGGGGTCACAAAGAGTGGAAGGAGCTAGTGACCTGTTTTATGCTCCAGTATCCATCGGGGGCCAGTCTACATTGAGAGGGATGCTTGATTCAGGGAGCATGTCATGCACGCTCAGTGTGGAGGCAGAGTCCAAGCTTAAAACCGCTGGTGTTCTCCCGAGTCCTCAGCCTGTGCCCGAGAAGGTGGTCCTTGTTGGCTGTGGTGGCCTTACGACACAACCCAGATGTATCTACGACCTCAGCATTGAGATTTATGGATCCAAATTCATTGTGCCGACTTTCCTTGTCCCAGGGCAGAGGGACGAGTATTGGGAGCTCATCTGCTCTGACACCTCAGACCCCGAGTGTGAGCAGTTTCTTCAGTTGCTCAGTTGCATCACCCGTTGGTCTGGTCCTGAACTGCCTGACAAGGTTGGCACCGTTAGACTACGTCAGGCTGTCACCCTTGCACCACAGCAGGAGTATCTGGTGTGGGGGAAGTTACCAGGTAGTGCTCCTGTGTCACCTGGGAGCACTATCATCGTGGAGCCCACCTCTTCCCGTTCCACCCCTAGAGACATCATCGTCGGACGGGTTGTGGCACCCATGTGGGGAGATCGCTGGGTCCCTATGAAGATCCTCAACCCAACTAAAAGACCTGTGACACTGCGCCGCAATGCAAGAGTGGCAGATGTCTTTCCTTGTGTCGCTGTGGAGGACCCTCCTATCTCCCAGGGTGTGTGTAGGCCACAGGCTGGTCAGGCAGCTGACCCTGTCTCAAACTCAGATGCCTCCTCTGCCCCCTTTCAGCGGCTTAAGGACTGTGGATTGGCGAATATCAACCTTGAAGGCTGTGAAGTGTCCGATGAATGGAAACAACGGCTGGCTGACCTTGTGATCACTTATGTCTTATGTCTTCTCCAAGGACAAACTGGACTGTGGGGAGGCAGAGGAGTTTGTACATCGGATTCACCTTACTGATGATCGCCCCTTCCGGCTACCCTATCGGCGTGTCCCCCCAGCTCACTATCATAAACTGAGAGAGGTGCTGTCTGAGATGGAGTTGAAAGGTATCATCAGTAAGTCAGTCAGTGAATATGCTTTGCCGCTGGTCCTGGTCTGGAAGAAGTCAGGAGACTTGAGGATCTGCACTGACTTTCGTTGGCTTAATGCCAAGACCCTCAAGGATGCCCACCCGCTGCCCCACCAAGCCGACTGCCTTGCCGCCCTTGGTGGAAACGCCTTTTTCAGCACCATGGATCTCACATCGGGGTTCTACAACATCCCCCCTCCATGAGTCTGACAGGCGGTACATAGCCTTTACGACACCCTTAGGCCTGTATGAGTACAACAGGCTTCCCCAAGGCCTGTGCAACAGTCCCGCATCCTTTATGCGGATGATGATCAGTGTCTTCGGTGACTTGAACTTCTCCAGTCTCCTCTGTTATCTGGATGACCTACTCGTCTTTGCTTCATCTGAAGAGGAAGCCCTGAAACGACTGGAGACGGTCTTCTCACGTCTCAGAACCAACAACCTGAAGTTGGCACAGAAGAAGTGCCACTTTCTTTGGAAGTCTGTGAAGTTTCTCGGCCACATGGTGGACAGCAGGGGGTCTCAGTCGACCAGGAGAAAGTGAAGGTCATCTCAGCTTTCAGCAAGGGGGACCTCATGAATGATGACGGCTGCACTCCATCTCAGCAGAAGGTCAAATCTTTCCTTGGGATGGTGTTGTATTATCAACATTTCATTCCTGGCTGCTCTTCCATCGCAAAGCCACTCTACACCTTGACTGCAGGGCAGAAGAGGAGTGCTAAAGGCTCTTTTGGTCGGCGGAGAGCTGGCACCTTCCGAGAACTGACTCCTCAGGATTGGACCCCTGCCTGTGAGAAAGCGTTTGAAGATCTGAAAAGTGCACTCCTCAACAGTGTGGTGCTGGCACATCCAGACTTCGATAGGCCTTTCATCCTCTCTACCGATGCTTCCCTTGATGGTCCCAGGTGTCCTGTCCCAGGTGCCTGCTGGCGAGGAGAGAGCGAGACCCATCGCTTTTGCAAGCAAATCTCTCAGTCGCAGTCAAGCCAACTATCCCGCTCACAGGCTAGAGTTCTTGGCTCTAAAGTGGGCGGTTTGTGACAAGTTCAGCCACTGGCTCAAGGGCCACAGATTCACTGTCTGGTCGGACAACAATCCTCTCACGTACATCTTGACCAAGCCAAAGATTGATGCCTGTAAGCAGCGCTGGGTCTCTAAACTGGCTCCATATTCCTTCGAGATCAAACACATTCCCGCCAGGTTGAATGTGGTGGCGGATGCTCTCAGTAGGGACCCCTTTGTGAGACCTTTGAGGGACCGGTTGCTGTGTGAACCTTACTCTGGGCTGCTGGACCAGGCCTGCGATGTCAATGATGGATCTGTGCAGGACACCTTCCGCCTCACCTGCCAGCCACAGTCACTGGGAGGTCCCTCTACCTCTGCTGCCATTGTACGTTCACTGTCTGAAGATGAAGTCTCCTCTCTTCTCTCCTCTTCGGACGAGTGGGACTCTGCTCCTAGGCAGCGCGCAGCCTCTCTTGCTGACCACCTCACCACCTTGGAACTTCCTGGCCAAGATGTGTTGCCTTCCCTGTCTCTCACTGACCTTCAGTCACACCAGCTACAGGACCCAGTCATCTCAAGGGTTGCTCACTATGTTGACAGGAAACGCAGGCCCTCCAGACGTGAACGCTGCAATGAGAGTCAGCCAACTTTGAGAGTCCTCAAGCAGTGGGATAGACTGACACTCCTGAACGACATCCTCTATAGAGTCACAAAGGACCCCTTGACCAGGCAGAAGAGGTTTCAGTTTGTTGTACCTGAGACCTTGAAGGCAGACGCATTGTTTGGTGTTCATGATCGCGCTGGTCATCAAGGTCAGCCCCGCACACATTTCTTCTGGTATGATATGGAGAAGGATGTCCGCAATCATGTGAAGAGTTGCCACAGATGTGTCCTCAGCAAGACCCCTGAGCCTTCTGCAAGGGCCCCACTGGAGAGCATTAAGACCTCCGCTCCTCTGGAACTCGTGTGTGTGGACTTTTGGTCAGCTGAAGACAGTAAAAACAAGTCTGTGGATGTTCTTGTGATCACCGATCACTTCACAAAGCTAGCACATGCTTTCCCCTGTCAGGACCAGACTGCCAAGAGGGTAGCCAAGAAGCTGTGGGACAGCTTTTTCTGCATTTATGGCTTCCCTCAGCGCCTCCATTCCGACCAGGGAGTGAACTTTGAAAGTGAGCTGATTGCTGAGCTCTTGAAGTTGTCAGGGGTTGACAAGTCCCATACCTCGCCATATCATCCTATGGGGAACGGAGGTACAGAGAGGTTTAACCGCACCCTGGGCAACATGTTGAGATCTCTACCCCTTCGTTCCAAACAGAAATGGCCGCAGATGATCCAGACCATGACCTTTGTATACAACTGCACTGTTCATGAGACCACCGGGTTTGCGCCTTTCTATTTGATGTTCGGGAGGGTCCCTAGGCTGCCGGTTGACCTTCTCTTCAAGAATGTACTCCATGATGTGACTGTGTGTGACTATGATGCCTAAGTGAAGTCCCTTTTGGAAGACCTGCACTGTGCCATGGAACTGGCTCAGAAGAACTGCACGGCTGAGCAGAGACATCAGTGTGACCAGTACAACAAATGGGTCAAAGGTCAGCCTCTGTCTCTCGGTGACCAGGTGCTGCTGGCAAACAAAGGAGTCAGGGGGAAATGTAAGCTTTCTGACAAGTGGATGCCTGTTGTTTACACCGTGGTGGCCTCGAAACCTGCTCTGCATATCTACAGGATCAGGGATCAGGAGGGAAATGAAAGTGTTGTTCACCGGAACCTGCTGCTGGATGGTAAAGCTGCTCCTGTGTCCATGCCTGCCTCTAGCGTGACCAATGCCCCTCCTACATCTGATTGGCACAAGACTGGGATATCTGGATTGGAAACTGCAGCTGCAACAGGTGAGCCATCTCTTGCTGGTTCCCTCTCGAGTGTTGATGACTGGGATGATGGCCGCACTGCCTCATGGGTCCATGAGCAGTCCTCCATTGATGAGTCCCCTGATTCAGACTGTCCATCACCTCCCTCTGAGGTACCCTCCCCTGCTTCTGATGGTCCTGTCACTGCTGTGGATTCCCCAACAGCTGTCCCTGCTCCCCCACCGCAACCATCACCTGCCAGTCTACCTCAGGAATCAAATGTAGATAGCCAACTTACCTCACGATTTGGCATAGTCATTAGGCCAGTGTGTCGTTTGATTGAGTCCATGGCACAACTTGAGTCCATTCTAGGGGTTGAGCCAAGCTCCTGTACTGTTATTCATGTGTGAGATGTATGAGTCAGAGTGGCTTCCTACTGACGTGTTTCTTGTTAGGGTGTGTTCTTAGGACTCTCTTTATGTCGTGACAACATTATGCTGTGTGAAACAAAATTTTTTTTTTCTTTTCTCATTTCATCTTGGCCCCGGTGTTGCTAACCACTCTATCTGACACACTGTGTTGCAGGCGCACATACTGTGCCTGCAACACAGTCAGTCAGGTAGTCAGTCAGGTAGTTAATAATCCAGGACATGAGGGGAGCATCCACTTGCATCGCTGTCAGCTTCTCACCCAGCAGAGCTGGCCCGACTCCCAATCGGGGCTGGTAGGCGAACTGGAGTGGGTCCAAGTGAGGTTTGACCATGGGCCGCAGCTGCTCTAAAACCAGTCTCTCGAGGGTCTTCATGATGTGGGAGGTCAATGCCACCGGTCTGTAGTCCTTAGAGCCACTGGGACGTGGTATCTTTGGCACAGGAATGAGGCAGGATGTCTTCCACACCAAAGTGACCCTGGTAAAGCACTCAACATAGCTGGGGGCACAGGCTTTAAGCACCCTGGGGCGGACACCGTCAGGTCCTGCAGTCTTGTTTGCATGGAGTCTCGTCATACAGGCAGTTATGCTAATTAATGCTATGCAAATTGCCCAACATATGCAAGTTAGCATCTAGCAGTTTCAAGATACCTCGGAACCATGCTATACATTTCTAACAAACATTTTTGGGGTACTCAACATTTCCTGGTTCATGTTGCTGTTTTGCGCTGCTGTAACTGCTCTATTTATAATAGTAATAATAATACATTTTATTTGTAAAACACTTTTCATAAAAGAATCTCAAAGTGCTACAGAAACCAAGAAACAAAATAACAAAAAACACTAAGGGCAATAACACATTAAAATCAGCAACCAATAATAATTCAAGTGATAAAATACATTAAGAAAAACAAAAACATCTAAGGACAACTTAGGAATGCCTGCCTGAACAAGAAAGTTTTTTAAAAGTGTTCATAGACTGGGGTTTTCGCAGATGTTCAGGGAGGGAGTTCCAGATGTGAGGGTCAGCGGAGCAGAAGGCTCGGTCTCCCATGGTGCGGAGGCTGATGGAGGAGGTTTGTGCTTTGGGACCGGAGGTTACGGGTGGATGAGTGAGGGGTAAGGAGGTCTTTGAGGTATTGCGGGGCGTTGCTGTAGATGCAAAGGTGGGTGATGAGGGCGATCTTGTATTTGATTCTTAAGGTTATGGGGAGCCAGTGGAGGTTCTGAAGAATAGGGGTGATGTGGTCGTATTTGCGGGTTTTCATCAGAGTTCGGGCAGCACAGTTCTGAATGAATTGAAGTTTCTGAAGGTGTTTATTGGGTATACCGATGAGCAGGCTGTTACAGTAATCAAGCCTGGAGGAGATTAAGGTGTGGACGAGTTTTTCTGCGTCAGAGAAAGTGAGGAAGGGGCGGAGGTTTGAAATGTTCTTGATATGGAAAAAGCAGGTTTTGTACAGATGTTTGATGTGGTTTGCAAAGATCAGTTGTGGGTCCAGTTTCACACCGAGGTTAGTAACTGTGGTTGAGAGGGGGATGTCTTGACCGGAAAAGGAGATGGAGGTTATGAGTGATGACTGGAACTGATGAGGGGTGCCAATTTGTATGGCTTCAGTTTTAGAGCTGTTCAGCTGGAGGAAGTTGTGACTCATCCACGTCCTAATCTCCTCCAGGCAGTTGGAGAGGGCTCGAGATGATGGTGAAGAGGGAGCAGATGATGATGAGGGAGCAGGTGATGATGAAGGGACCGGGGTAGAGGATGGGTTGAGTGTCATCAGCATAACAGTGAAAAGAGATACCGTGTCGGCTGATGACACGACCCAGAGGCAGCATGTATAAGATAAAGAGCAGGGGTCCTAGGATAGATCCTTGGGGGACACCACAAGTTACAGGGGCTGTTTGGGACCTGGCAGATCCCAGGCTGACGTACTCTGTCCTGTCAGCGAGGTATGCTGCATTACCTGTAGGCTACAGTTTAGTAAGTCCCAAAAGATATAGGTTGTATGAACACTATTTTCCTCTCTCTCTCCTACTCATACACACACTGATGGCAGCAGAGCATGAAAGGTGCTGGTCTGGCCATTAGGAGCAATTTGGGGTTCTTGCTCAATATATGAGGAGTCGGAGATCAACTGTTGACCCTACAATTAGAGGATATGACCCACTGAACCCCTTAGCCACAGCTACAACATGTGTAGTTAGTGTATGCCTTCTCCAAACAGCAACACTCAAAGGCATGGCTAAAAGCCTGGCATCACAGAGAGGGCCATAGTTCTGACATTACTGACGCTAGCACCATTGTTGTTTAACAAACAGTGTCTTCTCGCTGCGTCACACAATGCCGGCCACAAATGCATAGAGCCCAAGGTTTAGACATTATCATTGCAGGATGTCTTAAAAAGTCTGAAATCCATTCCATCTCCAAAGCATTTTTCAGTCTCACTCGAAGGGAAAAATCTGTACTGATCATGCTGTAACAACAACAAAACAAATATGGAACAAATACCATTTTTTTCCATCATATCCTTTATAATGTTTTTTTCTTTTTGTTGGCAGTAGAGAAGTAAAAAAAGTTAAATGAAACCTGCAGAAACCCAGCATTGGCTGATCATAACAGGTCTCAAATTTAGGTTATAATACTTTCTGTTTATTAGAATTATTATTAGATTGTGTACCCACGCACATGATTTTCATAGGAAATTGTGAAAAAAAGCTGGTGCATGTGTGCATTGCAGAGAAGTTTGGGCCTTGGTAAAATGTTCTATTTTCTGCCTTTTAAAACTTCCCATTTAAAACAAGGCAAAGCAATGAATTCTTTGTTGTAGCTGCTCAAAATGTGTTTACTGCCTCCAGGGGTCTTTGCATGTGTAATTTCCAAACAAAATTCTGGGACCTGTATTACTGTATCTAGTTGCACTGCCATAGAAGACATAGAAAAAAAAGATGGATGTCTCAACTTCCTCCAACAACAAATTAAGCATAGCGTTAGTTCAGGCAGGCCACAAAGTCAAGCTCCGCTCTCAATTCCAGCTATATCCGCTGATCACAGCTAATCGTAAACACACATCAGCTGATGGCTCACCTGATTTCTCCTAAGCTTCTTATTGGAAAACTATACACAGTCAGCTGACAGCACAGCTGATTCCCTCAAGCATCTAATTGGCAAATATCATTCATAGTGCCTTATTTAAACTGCTTTAGCCTGCCTATCTTTGCTGCTTTCTCTACAAGCCATTTTGCAACCCAGCTCCACCCCAGCTCCTCCTTTTATGTTGTATCTAATTAATCAATGTCATTTTCTTTTTCTTTTTTTATTGGTGAAATTAAGTGACAAGGAGACATGAGTGACAAATACATCACACCACGTGGACTACAAGTACAGACAGTGGACATATGGTACAGATAACAACAGAAAACAACGTAAAGTTACAATGATATGTATATAGGTAGTATAGGTGTGTGTGTGTGTGTGTGTGTGTGTGTGTGTGTGTGTGTGCGCGTGCGTGCATGCATGTGGATGAGAGGCAGATGGTATGGTATTATATACAGATATAATATGGCATAGATAGATGATACAATAAAAATAAATAAGTACATAAATTAAAAAGTATAAATATGAGAAGAGAAGGAA
The DNA here is from genome assembly GCF_905237075.1 of Dicentrarchus labrax. Classification (NCBI taxonomy): domain Eukaryota; kingdom Metazoa; phylum Chordata; class Actinopteri; family Moronidae; genus Dicentrarchus; species Dicentrarchus labrax. The sequence continues at coordinate 1,244,846 of NW_026136703.1, read as the reverse complement.
GAGGAAAGAAAAAGAGAAAAATAAATAAATAAATAATAATATCCGTAATACGATATGGCATACATTAACATAGTATGGTACAATATAGGGATGCACCGATCCATATTTTTCCACTTCCGATCCGATCCCAATACCTGAATTTGGATATCGGCCGACACCGATACTATTCCGATACCAGAGCTCTGTTTTCTTTAATATTATTGTTATCATTATTGTTGATTTTATATGAGATAATATGAATAAACTCCTCTCAACAGGCAAGTATGATATGTACATATGTATGCATGTATGTCCCAAAAGGCAACTTGAGGTAAGCATAAGGTCAGAAAAGAAGGTCAGAAAAACAGGAAATCCTGTTAACAGGAAAAATCCCATTCTGAAAACAAATATGCAACTGTAAGGGTTTCAAATTTATTGTCATGTCAATATTTATTAAATTCCCAAAATGTCAAATATTTGAGTCTTGAAATATAAGAAAAGTGCAATAAGTGTAAACATCTTACACACACACTATCAATAAAACAGTGTGCATCTGAACAGCACAGATCAAGTACACTGGCTCTTGTAGTATCAATAAATCAAGGTTTTAAAATGTAAATTATCTGAAATATAAGAAAAGTGCAATAACTGTAAACATCTAACACACACACACACACACACACACACACACACACACGGTAATCCCTTTAGCTTTCCCGTTGTCTGCCTGGAGTTTACCTTGTTTTTGGAATGACTCCAGAAGTGATTCCTGACAGCTCGCCTAAAAAATCCTTGTGCTGTTTCGTGTGGTGCTTTTTTTAAAGGTTTGATTGCGTTCGTAGTGTTGTACGACGCGAGGGAGCTTCCGCGTCTCTGAATTACGGCTTTGCAAACATTGCATTTTGCTGTCTTGCTCTGCGGTGTTTCCAGTGTAAAGTATTTCCACACAGCAGACATGTTGGCTAGCCACAATGCTGCTCAATGCTATCCTGCTAGCTGGCTGCAAACTGCGGAATGGATTTCCTGAGCGGAGGCGTGTCTCATAACTCTGTGTCTCATTGAGCCACGCCTCCGTTCAGGAAATCCATTCCGCAGTTTGCAGACTGGCCGGCAGGAATCACCTGTGGAGTCATTTCAGCAGACAATGTTAAAGCGCAGACATGGCTCATGGATATCGGAAATCTGCGCAGGTTGGATCGGGAAATTCCGATACGTGAATTACGCTGGTATCGGTCCGATACCAATACGGGATCGGATCGGCCCCATCCCTAGTACAATATAATTTAACCTAATATAATGTGACAAGATAATGTGGGATAAGATAAGATAATATAGGGCAATACAAGACATTATAATATAATATGCAATATGATTTAACCTAATATAGTGTGACGAGATAATGTGAGATATGATAATATAATACAGGGCAATACGAGACATTATAATATAATATATCATGATGTAATATAGCACAATATAATATATAATAACATAATATAAGATCATATTGTATAACAGATATACATATATACACATATATGTAAACATAACCTAATGTAAACCAATATATCATGGTAATGACTATCATAAGACTAATTATTAGAATTATAATCAATAATTTATATTGATTATAATAATGTCATTATCGTGATTATTGTTAGGAAAAATAAATAAATAAATAAGAAACTATAGTTATGATGATGATATGATAGATAAATAAGATAAGAAACTATATTTGTGATGACGATATGATAAATAAATAAGATAAGAAACTTTAGTTATGATGATGATATGGTAATAATAACAATAATAGCAACAACAATAACAATCATAATCATAATATTCAGTCATAAGCATCTTTGTACTAATAATATTTATAAATGCAATCAACAAAATAAGCATAATAATAATAATAATTATCACAGTCATAGTAATATTGAAAATAGTGATAATATAGTAATAATAATAATAATAGTAATAATAATAAAGGAGGAGCAAAAGAAAAACAGGAAGAGAGAGTATTTTAATTAAGGGAGATAAGAAACCAAGAGAAAAAGGAAAAAAAGTGATGTTTTGAGGTGTTGTGAGGAATGTGGTTGCAGGTGCAGGTACAGGCCTATCGAGGAGAGGAATGGGGACCATCTTTCTGTGAAAGCTGTTATTTTGTTGTTATTGTAAGCAGTGATTTTTTCCATAGAAATATGTTCCAAGAGAAGATTGATCCAGTGATTGATGTTTATTGAGTTTTTTGATTTCCAATTTAGGAGAATTGTTTTCTTAACGACAGTTAGAGAAATGAGCAAGCTGTTCTTGTGTTTGTTTGGTATGGTGATTACTGAAGTGTCTCCTAGTACACTCAAAAAAATAATTCATTGGATGAACGTAATTTTATCTTGCCACCTATATTCCATCTAAATAAACCATGTTAAATCAGTCTATCTTGATTGTGTTATTTCAACAACACATATCTTTGTAAGTGTAACATAATGTTAATGCTCAGAGTGTATAGAGAGAGAGTATAAAGTGAGGACTATAGATTATGGCAATGTATGTGACAAAACATTGCAAATGTCAATAAAACATCCAAAATCCTCATGTTATTGGTCTTGTGTCACAGTTGTTTTTAATGTGTGTAATTACATCCAGCATATAAATGAATCAGTCTGAGTTTACGCGCGCAAAGCAGTGTGGAGAACTTTGTCAGCTGTGGCAGAGTGCACATTCATTCATGCTACACTATCTCTATTCACTGACGATCGTGTTTAATACTAAAATCTAGACGTTTCGCTCACTCAAAATTCTGTCAACATGTTTGCTGGACATGTCACAACTCTGTGGATTTGAATAAGTTGTGTTCAGCTGGGCATCCAACTTCTGCCCATATTTGCCAAATTAGTTACAATATCTAATTTGGTTGAAAGACTTTGCTGACATGTATAGAGTATAAATAAAAGATAAAAGTCTGTCAACTTTAATATGAAACGTGATCACTGGTAGACAGATGTTGCATCACAAGTTAATCTGATCATATAATGCTTTGCCACAGATCTACTTCATACCACAATTCTATCACATTTTATAATCTCTGTCCCATTTATTAATTATTAAACATATACAGCAGACTATGTTTCCTTACACACTGTGTGACAGTATAAACTCTTCTCAAATAGACATCAGATTAATAAGGATTTGTAAAACGACAGCAAGAACATTTTCTGAATTATTTATTGACATTTGCAGTGTTTGGAACAGGCATCGACACAGTCACCTACTGTGTCATTCTCTTCAAGCGTCCGGAGATCTCGGTCGCAATTAAAATTAATTCAAACTCCAGGTAACTCAGTTAATCTTATTTGAAATCAGAACTGGAGTTTTACAGTGTTAAGGGTTTCATTCCTGTTGGTTAAAATGATGAAAATAAGTAAATTCAGCCAGTATTTCTAGTGTACAAATCTGCAGCAATGCTTGGGAATATCACCAGTTAATTCAACCACCAGTTAAACTGTCACACTGGCAGTTAGCTCCTCACTGCTACTGAGTTTAGCTGCATTTCTACCGTCAATATTAATTCAATAACTGCTTCTAAACCAAAAACTTCACCACCGGACATGTTAGAGCGGGAGTCTGACCTGAAATCACAGAGAAATTAACAACATCAACAATCAGGATTACAGCTTTCTGTGACGTTTTCCTCAGGTAAATACTGCTATAAAAACCTCTATCTATCACATAATGTTAGTCTTTATACCTTAATTATGAGAACCAACACTGTGTTTTATGCGTGTCTTTACAGGTACAGCAGTGAGCAGTGACCTACAGTGAACTTAAACATATTATATGCCTGCAATACTTTATCCTGTACAACATGTCAACATAACTGAAGGAATCACTCATCTAATAAAGTAACTTGTTTATGTGGTTTAAAAACTGCGAAGTAACCAACTGTTAACTGTACTGTATCCATATTTCATAGTCTGATATTTGAACTTGAAAGTATTATTACCAAAGTTAACCTTCAGATATGTGTAAAAGCTGCAATTATGTTTGAACCCCATTAAAAATACTGTATATATAGTGAATACTCTATCATTTATTATATATTGTCATGTCATTTATCTTCCAACGTAATAAAGTTTGAATGTGAGACAGTAATGTATTGTGTTGCTTACAGTCATTAATACAGGTTTAACATTTTCAATTTGATAGATGTTACACGAACCAGGTTTTCAACTCTTGTACATCAAGGAAACCTTCATAAAACCTCTGTGAAATAACATGTTATTTATATAAAACCACACTTATTACTGAATTTAAAAATGACCAAAACTCTTCTTAAAAGTAAAACACTTTATTTATGTTTCATTCATATTCCAGTTACACATGTTGTAAGTAACAAAGCTATAACTTTTATGTAAACTGTGCAGATCATGTCCTTCAGACTGTCCTGATGCTGCAGCTGTCTCTGTCCACTGATCCAATCCAATCCAACTTTATTTGTTAAGCACTTTAAAAACTACCAAAGTTGACCAAAGTGCTGTACAGGAGAATAAACAAGACATCATAAATGTAAACCAGTGATGGTGATGATGAAGACCACTGTGAGGAATATAGACAGCGATGGCGATAACACTGGAAAGTTCCTGTGGCAGATAACATGGACGAAGTACACCTGAGCTTCATCAGGTCACCTGTAAAACAAGGCAGATTCAGTGTTACTTGTAAGGCAGCATATAATATACAGTATAATATAATACAGTATAATATAAGTACAACTTATAATACTTATAATATAAGTACAACAGCTCATTGTGGCTCAAAGTAGTCCTAAGTTCTAAAATAATAAAGCAGTGTTTGACTCCACAAAACAGCCTAGTGAGCGTCACAAACAGAAAAGAATCGCCATAACTCACTCCCGGTATTTTGGTAGCTTCTACCGAGGGTTAACGATCACACTGTCCCTCATATTACAACATAAAGTCCAACAGACTCAGTAACTATAGTAACACAGTGACATCACAGAGCTGCTGTGTGCTAATCAAAGCTACAATCCTACCAAACAAATGACCTCCGCTGCTGAATTTATACACGGTACGTACACGGTACAAGTACGTTGTCTTCTGATCACAGCTGTATTGATCCACACGGTGAACAGATACTGAGCTACCCAGCAGATATGTAAGTTACCAGGTTAAAGACAATTAAATCTAACTAATGTTATCTTCCCTGTTCTATGCAGCTCAACGAGCTAACAGCTGATGAGCTGGTACAGTTTGTTCGCTCAGAGGTTTTCTGCTCTTTCTAACAGCGACACAAACATATGTGACGCGCCACTACAAAACCAGCAGCAAGTCGGCTGGGAGAAATTCACATAAAAAAAGAAACTATTGTTTTTTTCAAATTAGTGATTTTCGTTTTTTTGCAGAATGTGCAAGTTGAGATCATGAAAAAGCCACTCCATGTTTCAGATAACAGTATTGGTTGCCTTAAAAGTATACATTTTGTGTTTGAAATCGGGTATAGTTTCAAGAAATGCTGGCGCTTCGTCAGCGTCTGCGGCGATACAGGTAATTTCCATACTGGCTACCTTTGACCATTCACATGCTTTTGTTATTTCTTTCGGCCAATCAGGTGCACGTTAGAAGCGAACCGCATGGCTACTTATGGTAATAGTAAATGGACCTGTACTTGTATAGCGCCTTTCTAGTCTGCAGCCCCCCGCATAAGTTGTGCTACTTCTGGAAGCTGCATGTGATTTCATCATTGAATGAAGATGGACCAGGAAAAATGCATTGCAGAAGAGCTAAACTGTGGCTCTTACAGCCTAAATCTATGGCAGTACTTTTCCGGGACGCTGGATACTTCTGGTTATTCCGACGCCGATTTCACTGCACTGACGATGAAAGCGACTGTATTACACTGGAGAACATCCCTAATCTACAGCTGACCTTAGCCAAAGATGAAGACGAGGATGAATCTCTCGGCCTCGCACCAGAGGAGCTGGAGCGTAAGATATCAGACGCTATATCTACGGTAACATGTGAAGGGAATAAAGACAGCGAAATGGAGAAAATCCATAACTTTGACTGCAAATGCTACGGAAGAAGAAAGGAGAACTCTGTCATTGGGACACATTCGTGCAGCGACAAACTTTCTCCAGAGCCTATGTACAGCATACGGTTGGATTCTCTAGCTGCCGAAAGAGAGTGGCAGGACATGCGAATAATTGGACATCTCGAGGCAAACAGACGCACAGTAGTTACTTCGGACATGACTACATCCACCAAAAAGCCCCAGACGAAGAGAAAGCGCCCCCGGACCCCTTATTCCATCGGAGGCAATGAAGTCTGCAGGAATACTTTTCAGTTTCTTATGGGGTGAGTTTCCATTAACATCCAAGTTATCTACTTTCGTTATGTGTTCGTTCAAAGTCGCAGTCAAAGTCACAGGGATTACAAACTGTTATCTCATGTTTTTTGTTTTCATGTTTGTACCTTAGCCTACATTGTTATTAGCTAGCTCAGTACTGTCGTTTTAAAATGATATGCACATCGAAACTAAGCTGTAATGGGAGGTTTTGGCTAGTAATGTGAGCATCTGCTCTTGATTTGAATAATGCTTGAATTGCTTGAATTGACTGATGCTAATGATTTAGCACCTAGCTTACTGGAGGATAGTTTGGATAAATGCATCCAGAGTAAGGTGCCAAGGTGCCTGTTAGCATTGCTTGAATTGACTGTGATGCTAATGCTTTAGCAACTAGCCTACTTGAGGAACAGTTTGGATGAATACATCATTAGCATGACCCATGATGTGAAACTTCGTTGTTTTCCTTTTTCAGAATTGGCAAAGACACCCTGACTGATATAATCAAACACTTTGAGGAGAATGGGGCAAGACCACGGTTAAGGAAGAAGCACTCACAGCCACGGCCAGCCAGGTTCATCAGCCGCAGCATTATCAACGGAGTTGTGGAATTTATAAAAAACTATGCAGAAGACAATGCCATCATGCTGCCTGGCCGACATCCTGGGCATAGGGATTGGCATGTGAAGTTGCTGCCAACCCATGTGTCTAAGGCCTCAGTTTGGCGTCTCTACGTGAAGTCTGCTAAGGAGCTTGGTATGTGTAAAAATGTATTTCGAATTGAGTGCTTGTAATGTGAAGCACTATTAGCAATTGTACCTCTCTCCTAAAGAGACCTTTATCCCTCTTAATTCAAAATCATCATATGTTTGATTATGTTCCACCAGGAGAGTTTTCATGGCCTCCCTTCCCTTTGACCTTTTGAGCCAGGAGGAGGTGACACTGTGGCGCTGACAGTCTCCTGCACAGAGAGTCTGGTTCTTTCAGATTCTCAGATGGGATCTCTAGGTGTCAATTTGTTTATCCTCTTTAACAGAACACTGATTCCTCCACAGATCAGAACGACACTACACTCGGGTTTTGGGAAACCCTTGTTGTTCTACAAAAGATGGGTTAATAATTAAGTGCCTTTTTAGTTGTAAATCAGGATACATATCCCTGAAATGTGTTTACATCTCTTTTGAACTGACAGGTCCACGTCCAGAGAAAAACTCCTCTGAAATCCACATCTGGTCTCCTGTTACTCCTTTTCCCCTTTCCTTTAAGGTGATTTATGAGGTCCATTTGCTAGTGGACATTCAATAGATAGCAGAAACAGCATTTGCACTGATATAGATTTAGTTCTAAATTAGTACTATTGTAAAATTTCATTTTCTCAAAATTAACAGATTGCCATCCAACATGAGAAGGTCGCAAATGTAATGTTTGTCTGATGTTTCTGTCTTCAGATTGGACTAAGTTACAAAATCATGTGTAAAATGTCTGAATGTTTGATGGAGCCACAGTGCCACCTTTTGGTAAGATTCTGGTATAGCATAAGGTATTTTCAATCACTTTATTAAATGTCCCTTGACAGGCGATTTGATTTGCAGCAGACACACGGCAAGCGTTACTGTACAATAAAGTGCATGGAGAATAAGTGGCCTAATAATAGTGCAAATGCAGAATAGCAGCAATATAGTAATCTGTATCTTTATTTATTAGACAGTTATGAACAGACACAAATGTCTTTCATTTAATCTAATCTCCTTTCCCTCTCTCCCTCTGTCTACTTAAGATAAAAAAACAAAAACAACTCCATGCTCTGGTACACTACATGGCGGGTTGGACACAAGCTTCATGACACAATTGACATCCACTTCCTTATTGCTGGCCACACCAAATGTTCCCCTGACTGTGGCTTTGGACTAATCAAGCAAGCATACATGAAGACCAGAGTCAACACTTTGGCAGACATCGCTGAGGATAGTTTTCCAGCAGGTCACGGAACAGTTTTGTGCTTGTGTAAAAATAGTCAACATAGAGCTTTTAACATGAATGACTTCAGTGCTGTTCTCTGTTCTGCTTCAATGAAACGTTTAACTTAAGATCTTTTTTTCTTCTTCTGTTCCTTTTTTGTCATCAGGTAGTGGAAAACAGCTCTCCTGAGAGTCACCTCAATATCCCACAGCTTGTTGGAAATGCAGATGGTAGAGTGTTAGTCGAGACCTTCGACTGGCAGAAACATCTGAGTCCCAAGTTCTGAAAGCTCCCACAGATCAAGAGTTTTCAGCACTTCAGTTATTTATATTGAAACTTTCACAATGTGTACATATAAAAAATAATTTCATGGACATGATAGTGTTTTATGAGAAAATAGTTAGCCATGTTTAAAATGTCCTGTTATGTGCTTATTCTGTCACAGCTTTGATGCCAAGAGACCAGGTGTGGTGCTTGCAAGAACTCACTGTGATGCACAACCTGTCGAATTCCAGCTAATCAAAAATAAAAATAAATCCAGTGGCTCATACATATGTAAATTTGTGTTGAGCTGTGCAGCCAATGACTGAACAGTTTGTCTGCTGAAGCCTTTGCCCAGACATTAGGCTGGCAGGCTGGCAGGCGGCAGGCTGGGCTCGCTTGCTTGTTCTCCGCTAGCTTGCTCTTTTATAGTAACAATGGCGGAGCTCCGATGGTCAACAGGAAGTAAACTGCGGTGGGTGGCAACATGGAAGCGAAATGACGTCAAAAAGTCTGACTGTCTGAAAAGGAGTGATTTATCTCCTGTATTCTGACTGAGGCAGCCCACAAAAACATGACTGAGTCATTTTTTTTCACACTTTGCCTGCAGATAGGCCCTCCAGAGTCCCAAATGTACATAATCAAATTATTAAAAAGTTGGTTTTGCATAATATGTCCCCTTTAAAATATTTGTACTAAGTTAGTCATTTAACATTGATTAAACATTTTCGTACAACAAAAGTCGCCTTGTTATATGAACTAATATGTGACCTGCTCCATCATTTTGAGTCACTTTGACCCAGAAACACATTTTGAGTTTTCTTCATGGCTGTAAAGAGGAAAGTCTCAGCTTTATGGCGATACCAAAATTATTTTTCTACTCCAAAAATTGTATGAGACACGCCCTTCCAAAGGTTGACTGTCACCAAACCTTGTTTTTGAGAAAAAGGGCTCTAAAGACAGCAATCAACATTCCGCCATGTTCCAAATGAATTGAAAGACATTCATAGACAGTTTATATTCAAATAAATAAACTTTACTGCTTTACATAATTATAATCAGAGACATTGTATGCTATCATCGGGTCAGCCACGAGTGGAATATCTTCCTCCTGGCCTCCGTCACACTCACTTTCTTTGCCATCACGATCGGAGCCGGCCGGTGTCGGTAGCGCGAAATCCAAGTCAGACTCGGAGGTCGAGCTGCCGCTGTCACTCTCACTCTCAGCTGCCGGTGCGGTGAAAAAGTCCGTAATAAGGTCAATCCAGTTGTCGTAGCATGTCTTACAGGAATTGAATTTAAAAGTTGAGCAATTTCGTCGTCGCGAAAATTAATTTTGTCTAGGCTGTCAATCTGTCAATCAGTCAATCTGACTCCGTGTCTGTGACAACTGACAGTTGACAGATGACGTAGATGACACAAACACGCTAGCCGGTGTTTTGAACTCTGACACCTGTTTCGTTTTTATTTATGCTAGCTATATTTATCCTTTGTATTTTACATTAATTTTGACATGGTATTAAAGCTGAGACTTTATTTAATTAGAAACATGTAAAAACTGAAATTAGCCCAAAATTGTATTTTCTTGTAAAAACCTGTTTCTACACAAACGGGCCGCTGCGACATCCGACTCATTTTGATGGACTGGTCACATATATGTTTTCTCTGTTATACCAATGTTAATCTTGTTAAATGAACTAATGTAGCTTTTGTCTGTAATACTCATGTCAATCTTGTTTTAGTTAGTATTTTTATTGCTAATGTAAGCATTAAATTTAATTAAATTACTAAAACATACATAAAGGACAGCTTGCAAAATCATTTTATCTTTCTTTTATTTTGCTCTAACATTCTTAAAACAATTGCCAAGATCCCTGTTCAGCCCAGCTTTCTCCCCTTTAACCACCCCATGCTAAACTTATTAGCACCAACCCACTGTGCTCAATAACTTCCTTCATGCCACCCGCAAATGCAAATCAATAATCCAAAGTGCAACCACACTCTTCTGAACGATGGTTCATAGCTAAGCGATCAAGCTGAGCTGATATGAGCGGAGTAAATAACAGGTACATTTAGAGTCTTTCATTAACAGCAATGCATGTAGGAGACTACAGAACTTCCATAACAATGAAGACATGCTGAATTCCTCTGGACCAAACATTATACCAGATCTAAACTATCATCATCGTGTAAACACTGCCATATTGTGGAAATGTCGGGAAATAAAACAGTTCACAAATAGTCCTTCAAAATGTGGGCACTTCTGTCATATAAGGTTTAACTTTCAACAAATGTAGAATATTTTGCCAACAAAAAATAATAGCCCTAAAGCAATCTTTTTGGATTTGTGCATAACTTTTTTTCATTTGAAGTTTTAAAATTCTACGTCCAACAATTCAACTTAAAAACATATTTGTGTAACATATGCCATGGAACCAACAATATGCATTTTAACACCATTTTAAAACACTGGTATAACATTGGACATGTGCATTTTAAAAAATAAATCAAAAGTAATGAAACATTACTGTAATGTTGCTAGCACACTTTTTGCTAACTTGTGAAAATGTCAAATTGTAAATTGTTTGTAAATTAGTGCTCCATTTTAAGTAAGCTATATCCATTAATTGTGACTTTATTCTGTTTAACATGTGGAGTAAATGTGTGTTGTATGTCCGAGTATGACTGCTCCACATTTTTTGAAAACCAGTGTGTACAACTTCCTTTGTAACAATTGTCCATGTGGTAAAATCTGTGTGTATAATGTAAGTGTATGAGACTTTAACTTAGCCAACAATTCAGTCTCAAGTCTACTGAGCAAACCAAATAGTCCTGAACAACTTCTAATTTTGAACTTTCAAAGTCAAACACAAAAAAATCTGCATTGCAGATATGGAAAAATACCTGGCTTCCATGAGTCTGTTTTCAGCTCATTCATCCCATGAGCTTGTTCTTAAGGAACTGTGCCTTGGATGACAACCTCTGCCCATCCAGATTCATGAGAATCTTTTGCAGGACTTCAAAAGTGCATTTGAGCTCCGATGGGTAGCTTAGGTTCAAACAGTCTATCAGTCCGAATAACAGAGCACAAGCAATCTCGATGCTCCCCAAACCAGTGAGAACCTCCACACCTTCAATCAGGACACCTCTATCCTCTGGGTCATCTCCAGGCTGTGCATCCTGCTGCTGTATGACATAACACTCCCATCACAGTTTGCTCCATGGCTTCAGTGTTGGCCTCAGTGTTCTGTGAAGTAAAATATGACAATAAATATATTTGTTTGAGTCTAGATATGGGTGGCAGGAGACTGGAAGCAAAAAAAGGTAAATATGCTGATTGCTGATCATAACATTATGAAAACATTTCCAATTGTATGAATAAAAGCCCAAATTAATCAGTACAATTGGAGATGTACGAGAATAATACAGATACACCCATTACAAATAGTAAAAAGTGAAATGAATTGAATGAAATGCAGTGAATTACATATTACACAAGTAAATGTATGAAATATGTGCTGTATGTCTACATCTTTGTCACACCTAGTGAATGTAACTCACCATGTATTCCTTCACAAGTTTCTCATGGTCTTCGTTGAGGTAGATGCACAAGGACTTGAGGATGCATGCTCGTCTTGTATGTATTGTGTCATCCTGGGGGAAAAAAGGGAATCCATTATGAGAATATTTAGCTTTTTAGGTAGCAGTTTGAAAAAAGAACTGTGGTAGACAATACTTAGGTCTCAGGAGACCAAAAGGCAATTACTCATCTATACAAGATCTCAACCAAATCACAAAATGAGGCAGCCACACACTTTCATTCTGATCAAGAAGTTCACCATATGATTTTATCAATTACTTAATAATCTCAGACTGACGCTGTACATGATTGTGTTTTGATTAGGTAAAAACAACTTAGGACTTTTGTCTACCATATGTGTACATATTTTTGCTCATGCAAAGGTCATGATAGGGGCATAAAAAGTACTTTATAAGCACAGGTCTAACCATTTTAATACAAACCTTGGAGACGGCCACCATGATGTGTCTAATTTTTCTTCCAGCCACCCCACCTTTGCATCGAAAGATCTCCATCATGCGTGGAGTGTATCGGTCTAGCTCAGAAAATAATGTAGATAGCAGTGGTACAGTCGATATGTGTCGATCTGAAAAACATGAATAATGCACTTATGACTTGCAATATGCAACAGAGAAAGGACGTACCCGGAATTATTAGCTGTTTGAACACTGTATTATATCAATATTAGTGAAGAGAGAAACAACTGGTCATCACTATACAACACATTCTTGCAGCATTGTCACTCAGTATTTCCTGCAATAACTTTCTTTGGTCTGTAGATAAAAAATACTCAATAGGCTCTACAACCCTAAAATTTAGCGTGTAGTATAGTTTTCTTTTATAAGAAGTGGCAAGAGGGCCACACTTTCCCAAAATTTTAGCCACAGGTTTAGAAACACACACAGAATTGGCAAGTTCTTCAATACCAGCCTGACCAATATGGAGGTTATGGCTTTTGAAAATGTCTGTAATTGTACACTTTGTCAGAGGCGCACTAGCTGAACTTAGCAGAAAATGTAACTCCTCTAATAACTCATCTACTCCTTTTGCTGGAATATGGAATATATGTTCCAATTTCAACAATATTACTGCTATTTTCCGTTCAATTAGTCCTGGCTGACTTTCAACAGCACTACCAGCACTTTCTGTCACTGACTCACCTTCAAATTCACCATATGATACATCTGCAGAACAGCTAGCCCTTACGTTATCAGAGGACTCTGTCACTTGAACCGGGTCCACAAGTGTAATTACATTGGCTTTCAAATCTTTAAGTGTGTGTGGATGATGCTTCCTCTTTTAAAAGATTTAAAAGTTACATGCTCCCCCACTATATTGCACTCCTTAAAGACACCAAACTCCACTGAGAAAAACAGCAATTTTACCAAGCAGAGCATCTTGAAACATTTCAAAACAACTTTTCCGACAATCACGTTACTGAACTGGAAGCTGTCTGTGTAAACTGAGATGACTGAGCTTTATAGACATGAGTGTTCAGTCCACTCCATGTCTTGAATGTGCATGGTCAATTTACATATATGCACAGATAATGTTGACCTATTCCATAATGATGATGTAATTTATAATGCTGGAGTAATTTGTACCTACTATGCTCTCTGGTGATACAATGTTTGCACTGCCACAAAGAAGTCACTGAAAGAAAGAGAAATATGCATTAGCAAATGATAATATACCAAACACAAGCCAGTATTTGGTCAGGGGGATTAAACCTGTGCATAATGCCAACTAGATAACAGATAAACAATAATAGGACAAAAATATGAACTTACCATGTATTGTTGAGGAGGTACACAAAAATCTCAGAGCATGGGGATGTGGCTTTATTTTGTGATGTATTACTGGTAAAAAAAGAAATACTATTTTAAAATTATTAATATTATTAATATGTATTTTATCTACATACACTGAAATGTGAAGACTGTTAGTCAGCCTTAATGCAAAGCACCAGAAAGCAGAAAAACAATGACATGAACAATATTCCACATAAATAATTTTGAATTCAAAAATGAAATGGGGATATGGGGATACAGAAAAAGAACATGCACATGCAATGACTGTGATAGATTTTATCTTGCTTCTTGTCATTATTTCACATTCAGTTAAATGTGAAAATATTCTGTCTCTACATGCTGTTGTCCCCCACTATATTGCACTCCTCAAAGACACCAAACCCCACTGACAAAAACAGCAATTTTACCAAGCAGAGCATCTTAAAACACTTCAAACTCATCAAAACTGTCTCGGTTAGTCTCTCCACTTTTCCGACAATCACCAACTCCGGTTAAGTAATAAGAAACGTATATTTCACGTAGTTATCTGTGAAAACATTACGGCTCTACGCAGCTTTCCCGCCTACGTCGCGCTCTTCAAAGTCAGCAAACTTGCGTGGAGAAGAATATCAAGAGATATGTGAATTACTTACCTCACTATCAAGTTTTCCAGAGGATTCACTACGCGCCCGCTCGTTAACGTCTCAACGGACTTTTCCGCATCCGGTGGGCGTGCCGATGGACCTCATTCCCATTGGATTGCGATGAATGAATTCAACCCATCAGAATTTTCTTTGAGTCATGTACAACAAACAAGAATGAGGTATTTAATGGACATAATCATGATTTATTCATGTAATGTAAGCATATTATTAGTTTGCTAATCACATGCCCTAGTTGATTTTTTGAGTGTAAGCAGAGCTGTGGGGATGAAGGGATTCTGCAGTCCAGTATGGTGGAAAGGTTTTTTGTGACAGAGTTCCAAAAAGAGTGAACAGGTTGACAAGCCCAGAGTGCGTGAAAGTAATTATCTGTTGTTCCTGTTGTGCATTGTGAGCAAATGTCTGTGGTTACTAGTCCCATTTTGTGCATTTTATATTGTTTGATATGTGTTCGGTGGATGGTTTTGTATTGGATTAACTGAAGGTTTGTATTGGATGTCATAGCAAATATATTTTTATTTATATCTATCCAAAGTCTGACGAAGGAGAGCTGTTCAAATCAGCGTTCCAGAGGGGTATTGCACAAAAGTAGGATAAATAAATCCAGGATAATTGAGCAAGCGCGGCTTGACTTAGCCTTGGCGCATCCTGGCTTAATTGGTTGCACGTTTGCCTAGCCAGGATTAAAAGGTGCGGCTATGTTAAGCCAGGTGTAGATAGTCGGGATAAGTGCGTGTTCACGGCATACTGAAATAGACCTCGCGATCGCTCACAGAATCACCGATGGGAACATGGATAAGAGTCGCACTTCATCTTTCACGGCCGCTGAACAACAGCTCCTGATGGAGTTCTATGAAGAGATGAAAGATATCATAAGAAAAAAAGGCAATACCAATGCCATAATTAAAGAAAGAGAGAAAGCCTGGCAGACAATAACAACATCAACATTAACATGAGACAAAATGACTTAACATTTCTTTCTGTTCATCTCCTTTCTTTTTTTTTTTCGCTCACTCTCAGAGAAAACACACAGAGTGGGGATAATGTAAATAAAACACAGTAATATAAAACATTTTTTTAAAACACAACATACATGAAATTAATGCCTCGTTAAGCCATATTAACATTAGCAGATGCACATTTCAACTCCATTTATCGGACTAACATCAATAACGTTTACTCACCAGAGGATCAAGCATCACATACACACACACACACACACACACACACACACTCCGGGCACAAGGCAGAATACACAGCTCTCATCAGTCCAGGTTCCACTTTTGAAGAGACAGGGACACGGGAGTTCAGTAATGTGTAACCTCACAAATAGAATTTAGCGAAGTACATGTGGCTAATGGCATGAGCTAGTGCCATGGCTGCTAATAAACACAACTCACGTTCTCCTTCGTTTCTGTCACAAAACACACGGTCCGCTAATCAACCCACGGCAAAAAAAACTTTGCTCTCTGCGCCGACGATAAAAATAACTCATACGTTGGAATATCTGGCTTTCTCACACAACCAGTAATATCTGCAGCAAAAGGTTAGCATGCAGCCACCTCGATGACGGCCCGGCGGAGAAAGAAAATAAAAAACAAAACACAACGGCACGTACACCTTGACGGCGTCTGATTGGTTACGCTACGTTACATCACGTGAACTCCTCATGTCACCCGAATCTTGTACACTTTGAGAAAGGCACATTCGCCACACTAAAACACACAAAAATATTCTTTTTAAACAGATATAAATACACTTGTGTATATTAATCTCTTTTTTTCTGTTTATTGACATATTTAAGATTTTAATCATAAATCCTCGTTATTCATTTTGTGTAAGATTATTTTAAATCAACTCTACTTATTTATTTATCTGTCACATAAAAAATATGAATTTATTAATTTATTGATCTAATCGATTAACTGATAAACTGGACTTCTAATAAGGGCCTAGTAACCTGGGTTACAGATGTGAATGGTGAACTAACAACAATCCCTACGGGAACCATCACTGAGACTAATAAGCTGATACACAGTACAGCAACAGTAATCCTAGAAATGCTTGGATACAAGATGGGCTCAAACCATAACAGGCAGCATCCACTGGGGAGAATTAGATTAGAGGCCAAGATAAGGGCAACACAGAGAGAAGTTAGCCAGCTAGCAGAGCTAGAGAAGGGCAACATGGTGAATAAAGGGGCACCCAGGAAATACACCAAGCTCTCCATACCTGAAGCACTCAAAACTGCCAAACAGAGACTAACAGCACTGGCCACCCGGTTGAAGAGATACACCAAGGAGGCAGAGGCCAGGAGAATAAACAAGTTGTTCTCCACTGAACCAGCCAAGGTGTACACTCAGTGGCAGGGAGGAAATAACAACAGGCCAGACACACCAAGAGCTGAGGTGGAAGAATACTGGAAGGCCATATGGGAAAAAGAGGCATCACACAACACAGATGCCCAATGGCTAGTGGACCTAAGAGCAGACCACAGCAACCTCCCAGAACAAGAACCAGTAACCATCTCAATGGAAGACATCCAAGAAAGAGTGTCAAAGATGAAGAGCTGGACAGCACCAGGCCCCGATATGATCCATGCCTACTGGCTGAAGAAGCTAACAGCACTCCATGAACGCCTAGCAGCACAGATGAACCAGCTGCATCCCATCCAACTACAGCTTACGACTCAGTGCCCCATGCGCTATCACCACTGCTGTTCTGCATAGGCCTGAACCCCCTCTGTCAGATCATCACAAAGAGTGGTTACGGGTACCAATTCCGAAGTGGAGCAACAATTAGCCACCTGCTCTACATGGATGACATCAAGCTGTACGCCAGGAATGAGCGAGAAATCGACTGGCTGATCCACACCACCAGGATCTACAGCAACAACATAGGGATGTAATTCGGATTGGACAAGTGCGGCCGGATGGTCTCAAAGAGAGGCAAGATGATCAGAACTGAAGGGGTTGACCTACCAGAGGGCAACATAGGTGATATCCAAGACAGCTACAAGTACCTTGGTATCCCACAGGCTAATGGAAACCATGAGGAAGCCGCAAGGAAGTCGACCACAACCAAATACCTCCAGAGAGTAAGGCAGGTCCTGAAAAGTCAGCTGAATGGCAGGAACAAGATCCAAGCCATCAACATGTACGCACTACCAGTCATCAGATAGCCTGCTGGGATCATAAGCTGGCCAAAGGAGGAGATAGAAGCCACAGATATCAAGACAAGAAAGCTCCTCACCATGCACAGAGGGTTTCACCCCAAATCCAGCACCCTGAGACTGTACGCTAAGCGGAAAGAGGGAGGCCGAGGACTAGTGAGCATCAAGGCCACTATCCAGGATGAAACATCAAAAATCCAAGAGTACATCAGAAAAATGGCCACAAAGGATGAACTACTAAGTGAATGTCTCAGGCAACAGAAACCCGATAAGAGTGCAGTGGCAGAGGAGCAGACAACCTGGAGTGACAAGCCCCTACATGGCATGTACCACCGCCAAATTGAAGAAGTGGCTGATATCGAGAAGACCTACCAATGGCTGGAAAAGGCTGGACTCAGAGACAGCACAGAGGCACTGATCATGGCAGCACAAGAACAGGCCCTAGGTACAAGAGCCATAGAGGCCAAGATCTACAAGAGTAGATCTGACCCAAGGTGCAGACTATGCAAAGATGCCTCTGAGACAGTCCAGCACATAGTAGCAGGGTGTAAGATGCCAGCGTACATGGAGAGACACAACCAAGTGGCTGGAATAGTGTACAGGAACATCTGTACTCAGTATGGAATAGAAGTACCCAAATCCCAATGGGCCGCACCACAGAAGGTGGCTGAGAACAACAGGGCCAAGGTGCTGTGGGACTTCAGCTTCCAGACTGACAAACAGGTCCTGGCCAACCAACCAGACATAGTGGTGGTAGACAAGGAGCAGAAGAAAGCGTTAGTGATAGATGTGGCCATACCAGCAGACGCCAACATCAGAAAGAAGGAACACAAAAGGTTGAAAAGTACCAAGGGTTGAAAGAACAGCTGGAGCAGATGTGGAAGGTCAAGGCGAGCGTGATCCCCATGGTAGTAGGAGCACTCGGGGCAGGGACCCCCAAACTGGGGGAGTGGCTCCAACAGATCCCAGGAAGAACATCAGAAGCCTCAGTCCAGAAGAGCGCAGTCCCAGGAACAGCTAAGATACTGTGCAGAACCCTCAAACTCCCAGGCCTCTGGTAGAGGACCCGAGCTTGAGGATGACACAGATACCACCCCAAGAGGGTGAGAGAGAAGTTTATGTAATATATATATATATATATATATATATATATTATGGCATGCCGTTGGAAGGAAGGATGGATTGTCGGAATTGGGACCATATAGTTGGCAATTGTAATTTTTTTGTTGTAGATGGATGCAGTAATTATGATGTATCGTCCTTCTGGATCAGTTATCGTGGAATGGTGGATCAGAGGGATTCTTTCATTTACTAAAATACAGACACCTCTTTGTCCATTGTTGTAAGTGGCTGAGAAAACTTGATTAACTTGTTGAGATTTAAGCATATGCGATTCAGAGTTAGATAGATGGATTTCTTGTAGTAAACATATATCTGCCTTTAGTTTGATAAGATGGTTTAAGATTCCTGTCCTCTTGGGCCGGGCACGGATACCGCGCACATTCCATGTTATTAAGTTAAGTGTCTGTGTTATGTTAATGTAGGTGAGATTCTGTCAAGATTGGGTCTGTGAGCATGGCTGATATGTGTCTGTGCATACACCATGTAAATACAATATTGACAAATACAGTACCATCAGTACAATGACATGAGACAGACTTGACATAGAGGTGAAATGTGAGGACATACAGTGAAGGAGTGAGCAAAGGTAAGGAGTATAGAGAGGAGAGAGAGAGAGAGAGAGAGAGAGAAAATCAAGGGTGAGCAAGAGAGATGAAGTTTGTTTGTTATTTAAAGGGGGGGGGCTTGTAACATGAAGTGAGATTTGTATGTATGCATCTTCAGTGAGCGTTTGAGCAATTAAGCTTACAACCGCATGTTATATGAGCCAGGGTGTGATAGAGGAGTCCCAGAATAATTGTCCTTCTATGTAAAGTTTGTCCACAACCAGGGTGGCCCGTTCACCCTTCTGCCTGGTTCCTTTCAGTTCCCTCCCTTTGCTTTCCACCAGTTCTTTTTGTTGGCAGTGTTCGAACTTTGCAATGATGAGACGGGGATGTAATCCGTTGCAGGCTCCAAGGCGATGTATGCGGTGAAATGTGATTTTGTTATGATGTTGTTGATGGGAGTTTGAGAGCGGACTGCATGAAGTTGCGAACAAGTGTGTCGGGGTTATCTGTCGTGTTTTCGGGGATTCCTGAGAAAATGAGGTTGTCTCGCATGCTTCGTGTTTGAATGTCCAGAACGGTTTCTTTCAGGGTCTTATTTTCTTTTTGGATTGTGAATATCTGGGAGGTAAGTAGCTCGACAGTGGTGTGCAATTGTGTGTTGTCTGTTTGGAGATCAGTTATTTGGCTATGTGTGAATTCAAGGCTGGATCTGAGGTCTTTTATTTCCTGATGAAGCATGCTGAGAACGTCCAGTATTTTGTTTATGGATTTGAGTACACTGACCTGTATATCCATGGTTTGAAGATCATCAGTGTCGGTGGCTGAATCTTTCTTTTTCCATTTGTTTGGGTTGGGAGTGTGGTGAACCGGGCTGTTGTTTTCCATTGCAATGCGGTAGTAGTAGTTGTCCACGTAATCCTCGAGGTCCTCCACTCTGGCGTGCGGTAACTTCCTGTATGTTATTCCTTGATGATCGTGAACGTTTTGGTATGTGTTATGTTATTTTTGGTTGAAAAGGCAGGAGAAAAGTTGTAGTCTAATCTAGCAGCTGGGTGTCGCCATGTTTAATCCCAATCTCGTTTCAGTGGACTCGCGAGCTCAGCACATCTCTGTGATCCCTCAATGACAATGTCATTTTCTGATTGCCATTGATGCTTGCTCTGTTCTGTACCCTGGGGAGTCTCTCCTTGTCTTAAACTTTTCTATGTATGCACATGGAAGGGCAAGGAGGTCCCAGAACAGAGCCATACCGCCAAATGTAACATTCTGCTTTAGAATAAAGTTCTTTTGAGAAAAGTGGTCCTGACTGAACTACAAAAATGAATCCAAAATATCCCGGATAAGGCCACTGCCATCTTTCACCACTCAGAGCCAGAGTCTGTTCAGTAGTGTCATTATTAGAATCATGTTCAATCTGGCAAGATAGTCTTAAAACATATTTAAAAAGGCCCTCCGTAATGCCAGAGCAGCCTATTATTCAACACTAATAGAAGAAAATAAGAACAACCCGAGATTCCTCTTCAGCACTGTAGCCAGGCTGACAGAGAGTCACAGCTCTATTAAACCATGTATCCCCATAACCCTCAGTAGCAACAACTTTGAGCTTCTTTTATGATAAAACTATTACTATTAGAGACAAAAATAATAACCAAATGCCCTCAACAGGTATCACTGACTCTCCAAGTTCAGGAACTTTAACTAATGTAAAATCAGATATATATTTAGACTGTTCTTCTGCTATCGATCTACATCAACTTCAATAATTTCTACATCGAAGCCATAAATGTGTCTGTTAGACCCCATCCCAACTAGGCTGCTTAAAGAAGTCGTACCCTTAATTGGCACTTCTTTACTGGATATGATCAATCTTTCTTTACTGTCAGGATATGTACCACAGTCCTTTAAAGTAGCTATAATTAAACCCCTTCTTAAAAAGCCCACTCTTGACCCAGGGGTTTTTGCCAACTATAGACCAATTTCTAACCTCCCCTTCCTCTCTAAATTTCTGGAGAAACCAGTCGCCAACAGCTTGTTTGAGTATTTTCAGTCAGGATTTGTTAAAGTTAATAATGATCTTTTAATTGCTTCCAAAAAATGTACTTGTATTGTACCGGCCCCAGCCCTTTGGCCGAAGCATCAGTCTGCGTGTGGGAGAGGCTTCATTTTGTTTCAATTCAATTCAATTTGTATAGCGCCAATTAGAGACAGAGAGAGAGCAGAGGTAACGACAGAAGAACAGACAGACAGAGAGAAGAGAGAGAGAGAGAGAGAGAGAGAGAGAGAGAGAAAGAGGTAACAACAGAAGGACAGCATTAGAGAGAGGTAGCGACAGAAGGACTGAGAGTTAGAGAGAGTTTTTGACAGGACAGAGGGACAGAGAGAGAGGTAACCACAGAAGGACAGAGAGAGAGAGAGAGAGAGGTAACCACAGAAATAGAGAGAGAGAGGTAACCACAGAAGGACAGAGACAGAGAGGTAACGACAGAAGGACAGAGACAGAGGCAGAGGTGATGAAAGAAGGACAAAGACAGGTGCACAGCAACAGCAGTAGCAACAACTACACTAATAGTAGTTGACTGATGGTGATGATGATGAGGAACATGAAGACAAACAACAACGATGGGGGACAATGATCAATGATAATAGTAGTAATAGTAACTGTAGTAACAATATTAATAATAATAATAATAATAATAATAATAATAACAACAATAATATCAGTAATATTAGCAGTGGAAGTCAAACAGGACCGTGGTAGGAGGCTCTACCAGGATCCATGAGAACCTGTGAGACGAGAAAGCACAAGAACCCCGGAGAAGAAGTGAAGTTAGTAACATGCATTAATGGGACATGAATGAGTGCAGAAAGAGAGAGAGAGGAAGAGAGGAGCTCAGTGCATCATGGAAAATCCCCCGATAGTCTAGGCCTATAGCAGCATAACTAAGGGATGGTTCAGGACTCACAAGGTATCAAAGTTCTTTATCTTAGTTCCTGTTAGTCAAACAGTCTAAGAGTATATCTGATTTTACATTTGTTAAAATTCCTAAATTTGGAGAGACAGTGATCCCTGTTGAGGGCAGTTGGTGCTTAATTTTGCCTCTAATGGCAATAATTTTATCATAAAAGAAGCTCATAGCTCATCACGTCGTTGCTACTGAGGGTTATGGGGATATGTGGCTCAATAGAGCTGTGGCTCTCTGTCAGCCTGGCTACAGTGCTGAAGAGGAATCTGGGGTTGTTCTTATTTTCTTCTATTAGTCCTGAATAATATGCTGCTCTGGCATTACGGAGGGCCTTTCTATATATTTTATCTTGCCAAATTGAGCAATATTATAATAATTTGGAAGAGCGCCATTTCAGATTTCTTGCTTCAATGGGCGGGTTAGGTGGTTGTACCACGGTGCTAGCCTCCTATGTTTCATATTTTCCTTTTTTTTTTTGAGGCAATAGAATCTAGTGTTGTCTGCAGTGAGCCTGCAGCACTGTTAACAAGATGATCAATTTGGGAGGGACTTAGGTTATTATAGGCTTTATATTCCGACATGGCATTGAATTAAACATTGATGGAATCTCCTCCTTAAATTTTGTGTCTTATAATCTAGTAATTAGAATTCAAAAGTTATTAATTAATGGTCAGATAGTTTGGTTGATAGATGGTTTCACCCTCTCAAATGCCAGCTGACACTGCTCCGTCCACTGGACCAGATCTGAGGCACCCTGTCAAGTGTCAGTGGTCAAGGGGCTGGTCAAGTCTGCGACGTTGTGAATGAACCATCGATAATAACCTGCCAGCCCCAAGAACTGCCTCACCTCCTCTTTGGTCTTGGGCCATGGGCTGGCTGCAATTGCTGCTGTCTTCTCTACTTAAGGAGGTACCTGCCCACTGCCCAAGTGGTACCCTATATACTGTACCTACCTCAGTCCAACTGCATACTTCTTTGAGTTGGCAGTGAGCCCAGCCTGCCTCAGCGACTCGAGCATCGCTGCCACACTGTGCATATGCTCCCGCCAGCTGTTACTAAGTAGGCAGCAGCATAAGCCAAGTGCGGATGCAGGACACAGTCCATGAGCCGCTTGAAGGTAGCGGGGGAACTAAACAACCCTTAGACTGTGGAGACAAGGGAATCTGCCAGTAGTCCTTGGTTAAATCCAGTCTCGTAAAAAACGAGCAGTGCCCAACCGATCCAGGAGCTTGTCCACCTAGGGGATCGGGTAAGCATCAAACTGCGACACATCATTCAACTTGCGATAGTCCACCACCAGGCACTGTTGGACTCTCATATTACTCCCATCTCCAACATGGCTTTCAATTCATTCTGAACCACTTTTCTTTTGTGTTCAGGTAACCGATAGGGCCGTGAATCCACCACCACGTCCGGGTGAGTCTCAATGTGGTGCTGTATGAGATTTGTGTGTACTGGCAGAGGGGGAGAACACATCAGCATAACGTTGCTGCAACATAGCAACATCTGCTCTCTGGGACAGTGTGAGATGGTCCTCACAATGGAGCGAGGCAGGATTTGTGGAATTTGGTACCTCAGGCCCCAACTCATTTCTCTCTTTCACCGTGGTCACCAGAGAAACAGTCTGTGACATCGCACCCACTCCGAGGTCTTGGTCGGGAGCCCCTCCCAGACTGCTCCTATACCACCTGCTCCAGCATCTGCCTCTCGCCGGAGGATTACCCCGGCTGTAGCTACCTAGAAGCAGCGTCATGCTGAGCGTAGACAAAGGGATGGTTGCTGGGTCCCAGTGTGGTGTTCTGGAACTGGCAACGGTGATCCTAGGGGGAGAAACCAATCTGGTCAAGGATAGCTCCCCCCCCCGTGTGGAAGCTGGCAGGCCAAGGATGTGCCTGTTGGCTCAAGGATCTCGAGGATGTCAGGGGGTCATACGCCGTTGTCATCTTGTGCATGGCATTTGGCCCATGTCCCACTTGCTAACATGGAGGGAGTGGGCTTTATGACTCCTAGAATATCATGGAGAAAGATATTAAGATATCACCTGACTTTTCCAGACAGAAAATAATAATAAAATAAAAATAATTATTATGGGCCATACAGAATCTAATAGTGTGAGCCAGTGGAGTAAAAACAATCTGAATTTTCAGTTACTGTTATGAGGAAAACTCTCATATATATCTGTAGCCTTCCTACATCTATTTTTACACCCTTTTCTTGTTGTTTTTTATCTTTATGGAATCTGAAACAAAATGAATTACCTAATTAATGGATGACATCTGTTAGACACTTTAACTCAAAAGACAAACATCACATCACTCCAGTGATTCTCTCTGTGTTATAGTTTTATTATTGTTTCATTTTAAATTAAATGGATTATTTTGACATGGCTATTAGATATAAGCCATCAAAAGCATTTCTGGCATAATTAAGCAGAGAATTAAACATAAAAGGCTGCTGTGTTGTTAATCATTCTGAATATAAATCCACTGAATCCATAAAGAAAAAGCTGAGGCCTGTGTTGTGAGATGTACCAAAAGTCTGCATGCTCTGTTCATTCATGCTTTGCCAGAGAAGCATCCAGTGAAGGGAATAATCTGTTTGGTGCTTCCTCAACAGGAAATGGCAAAGAATATGAGATAAAGCAAACTGAGGCTTCCATTTGTGGAAAAAGCCAGATTGGTAAAGCTTATTTCCATTCATAATGTTAATTCATTCCATCATGGCTGCTGAAAATTTTTCGGGGGGCTCATGGAATCATCAATTGTTGTATTGTGATAAATAAGACCTTCATACTAAAATGTGCCCTCAAGCAAATAGACGGCAATAAAAAATGTGCACATGAAATCCACAAAGATCACAGACATGTCAGCAGCGATTACATGCCTGTGTCGAGCATAATGTAAGATAACTTCCACTATATGGAGGCAATATACTGTATAGATACTGTCCATCTGTCTGTTTAGTCAAGAGCAAAATGTCTCAAGAAATATTCATAATTGCTATGACATTTACTGTGGCATTGTCCCAAGCTGATTCCTAATTATTTTGGTAACAAAATATGAGGTACATTCGACATTTCAGTCCCTTAAATAGTAACAATTTAAAGTCTGCAACTTATTATAGCATTAGCTTTTCAACAGCCAGCTTTCACACCTGCAATTTCTTCTCTAGTTCTAGCTCTAGTCCTTCTCTATTGGCATTAATGCCAGAGTGTGCGTTCTGCTCCGACCATGAACTGTCACCAAGCTGCTGTAAGGCTGTCAGCCCAAGACTCACTCACAGTGGATGGCAGTGAAGGAGACTGTAACACGCTGGGAAATAATTTGTTTCCTAAATTTACAAGAAGGCCCAAATTAGTAAATATCTGTTGTAGATACCGTTTCACAAAGTTTATAAAAATTTCTCTTGTGATATTGCGGTGGTCAGATCACTTTCACCGACAGAACAGTGTGTTTATAAACATCTGCTGCTTATCTTGGCAGGTAAAAGAGCCCAAACACACAGTCTGCATTGCAGTGAACTAATTGACAGTGTGTTTCTGTGTACTTACAGGATGTCAGTTAAGTTGGAGTTCTTTCACTTTACATTACAAAAGATATGATGCATGTTAATACCAGCTGTAGTCAGGCTCTGAGTTTCTGAATCAAAAGGTATGGCTGCCGAGTGTTAAAAGCAGAGCTAACATCAATACAAAGCAGCATAAGCTCTGCTGTCCTCAAGATGTTTTAGTGCTTGACAGTAATAGCATCATCAGAACTTTGTCACTGTCTGTAAAATAACTGTAATGGGTCTAATTTCTTGTTCACATCCATTTTCAACATAGACACCACACACTGCTCAAGGCATTTCATGACAACTGATGTAAGAGGTCTAAAATCATAGGTTTCAGTTGAATGTGCTTTCTTAGGAACAGGAATAATTACAGAGCTTTGTGAAAATGTGAAATGCTGTCCGGTTCCTTAGCCTTCTTTAAAGAAACGTGTTTAAGGAGATGCTCTCATTGGGGGATAAGGAGTCCAGCTCCTTAATACACTCAAAATCATGAGTCTCAAATCCTTTTGTTGCTCACAAAAAAACGAGTGTGAGGAAAGATTTGACCAAAAAATGTTTTTGAGCTGGATTTATGAAGTACCTGACAGCTGGTGCAATTTATTATTTAACTGGTGAAATAAAACTTCATGTTATGATGCTTTGTGCACTTTTCTGTGATTTATGAACCTACACCGCACCACAAACTCAAGAATTAAAGGTGGTTTTCTGTAGAAGGGAGGTAGCTGGATTGGTGCTTGATCTGAAATTTTACCAAAAAGTAGTATCACAACTTCACATGATGATTACAGAAAAACGGGTCAAATCTTTCAAGGCAGTCAGACCAAGAAGAAAAACTTGAATTGCAAGACAATTACCAGGCTAATGACTGACTTTGCTACATATTTCAAAGTGGGCATGAGCCTTTTTCAGGACCATCTTGCTGTTTGCAGGCCTTGCGGCATCTACAGGAGGAGCCTTTTTTGTTGCTAAATTGACACGGTTCACAGTGGCTTCACAAAGTATTCAGACCCTTCACTTTTTGCACACTTTTCACTGCTTTTCCTTCCTTGGAGCACTTTTGATAAGTACTGACCACTGCCGACCGGGAACACCCCACAAGAGCGGCAGTTTTGGAGATGCTCTGACCCAGTCGTCTAGCCATCACAATTTGGCCCTTGTCAAAGTCGCTCAAATCCTCACTCTGCCCATTTTTCCTGCTTCTAACACATCAACTCAGACGACAAAATGTTCACTTGCTGCCTAATATATCCCACCCACTGACAGGAGCCATGGTAACCAGATAATCAGTGTTATTCGCTTCACCACTCAGTGCTCACAATGTTATGGCTGATTGGTAGGGTGGCCATTCGTCCGGCTTTAGGCCGGACAGTCCGGTTTTTAAACACCCTGTCCGGCTGCAGGCGCAGCCTTAAGCCAGACACTCGTTTGTCCTCCTTTTGAGAAAATAACTAAAAAGGTCTGCCTTTTGACACATTACCTTGTTAGTTTAATACTTAATGGCTAAAAATGTGTGTCAGACTAAGTAATTTCATTGGTTACATTTTCGTGTGACCTATCAACACGTGGCTAATTTTAATATTCAACTGAGCCATGTGTTGATTGCCCCATGATCACTGCAGTTGCTACCACCAGGCTGTCAATCAAACTCTCAGCGACAGAGAACTAACGTGAGCTAACATCGGTTGTTGGACTGAAATTCTGAAAATGCTCATACTCAGATGTATAGGCAAAGCCCTTTATCCCCAGATAAAAACATTAAGAACAGTTTCTGTATGATGTTTATTAGACCTATGTAATCTGAATTGGAAGGCCACGTTGTCATGACCTGTATCTTGTATATTTATTATTAGCTATGTGGTATGTGTATGCACCTTTATGTAATCTGATCATGTAATCTGATCATACCAAACAAATATCTGCTTACGTGTCCCTGTGTATGCAAATTGTCCTCCTTTTTGATTTGAAGGAAATGGCCACCCTACTGATTGGTGTAGTTGTCATCATACTACCATCACCAACCCTGGTGAACAGGCTACCTTCACCAACATCTACCTCAGTTGCCCACCTGCACACCAGCACTGAGACGTAACATATGCTGGTCATGCTGGTAACCAGTTATGTTGGTTTTTCGAATAAGGCTTCGACTCTCCAGCTCTCTGAGTTTTTAGACCAGATTAGATTCCCAACCCTAACTAAGGAGGCCAAGACTGATCTTGACAAAAATTTAAATATTGAAGAACTATCATATGCGTTAAAGAGTATGAGCAGTGGAAAGGCACCCGGGCCTGATGGCATACCCATAGAAATATATAAGAAGTTCTCTGGAAAATTGTTGCCACATCTTGAGATGTTTAATGAATGCTTCGAAAGGAATACTACCTCCATCCTTAAAATCAGCAGTAATTTCCCTTTTGTTAAAACCAGGCAAATCCCCCTCAGAAAGAACATCGTACCATCCTATATCGTTAATGTCATGTGACACCAAAATACTATGCAAGGCGCTGGCTAAGCGGATAGAAACTATCATTCCCATCCTGATCGCTAATGATCAAAACAGGTTTGTACAGGGCATACAGGCATTTATATAGGACGTATTAATATTATTAAGATGTCTATCCTGCCCAAATTTGTATATCTTTTTCAGTCCATCCCACTCCCTCTGCCAACCTCTTTCTTGTCCACACTTAACAAAAACTTCACCTGCTTTACATGGAATAGTAAGCGTCCGAGACTGCGACTCTCCCTGTTACACCTACCATATGAACGTGGGGGACTAAGACTGCCTCATATGAAACTTTACTATTGGGCAGCCCAACTCCGTGCAGCCATGTATTACTTTCTCACTACGGAGGGCCCAGCATGGTTAAAGATAGAAAATAACACATTAGAACTGCCACTGCACCTGTACCTTTACTCGGAACCAACCAAAATACTCAAAAAAGTGTGCACATAATCCATTCCTCAAAAATACTATATCAATCTGGCACGAGGCCCACACATTTTTAAATGAAGCTCCTAAACTCTCAGGGTCTATTTGGGGAAATGAAAACTTCAAAGCAGGGAGATGCGATATGGAATTCAAACATTGGATAGAAAAAGGACTAAGCAAAATAAAAGACTTATATAATGAAGGGACTCTAATGTCATTCCAACAATTAATGGATGAACACAACCTTCCCAAGGAACACTTTTTTAACATTTGCAAATTCGAAGCTTTGTATATTCCCAAATTAAGACTATCTTAGAACCTACATTATCCACTCTCGAAAAATTCATGGTAAGACATTTATATGCCAGAGGTCAGTTGTCAAAGTTTTATGATATACTATTAGCAGGCTCCAAGGAGAACTCTGTATCGTATTTAGGTGCATGGAAGAATGATCTTCAGGTAAACATCTCTATAGAGGACTGGGAGAAGGCATGTCTTCACGCCCAAACCCAAACTATAAATACCAGATTTAAACTGTTACAGTATAAGTGGTTGCTCAGGATTTATATTACTCTGGTTAAATTACATAATTTTAATCCTGAGATCCCGGATACATGTAGTAAGTGCACTAAAGAAATTGGCACTCTCTATCACTGTATGTGGGAATGCCGAAAACTCCAGGTATTCTGGAAAGAGGTTCTAGGGCTGATTTCTAAATTGACAGATATTGTTGTTCCCATTGAAGCTAAAATGTGTTTCAGTCAGGACCACTTTCGTCAAAATATCTTATATTCCAAGCAGAATTTACATTTGGCGGTATGGCTCTGTTCTGGGACCTCCTTGTCCTTCCGCGTGCCTACGTGGAAAACCTTAAGGCAGGGAGAGCACACCTCCCTGCCCTTCCATGTGCCTACATGGAAAAGTTTAAGGCAAGGAGAGCGGCAGCAGAGACCCCAGGGTACAGAACAGAGCAAGCATCAATGGCAATCAGAAAATGACATTGATTAATTAGAAACAACATAAAAAGGAGGAGCTGGGGTGGAGGTGGGTGCAAAGGCTTGTAGAGCAGCAGCAGAGATAGGCAGGCAGGCTAAAGCAGCTTAAATAAGGCGCCATGCATGATGTTTGCCAATTGGATGCTTGAGGAAATCAGGTGAGCTGTCAGCTGACTGTGTATGGTATCCAATGGGAAGCTTAGAGGAATCAGCTGATGTATGTTTATGACTAGCTGTGATCGTATGATATAGCTGTACTGAAAGCTAAGCCTGACTTCGTGCCCTGCCTGAACTAACGCTATGCTCAATTTCAGTCAGGACCACTTTCGTCAAAATATCTTATATTCCAAGCAGAATTTACATTTGGCGGTATGGCTCTGTTCTGGGACCTCCTTGTCCTTCCCCGTGCCTACGTGGAAAACCTTAAGGCAGGGAGGTGTGCCTACATGGAAAAGTTTAAGACAAGGAGAGCGGCAGCAGAGACCCCCAAAGAACCATACCAGGCAACCTCCCTTCCATGAGCTACATGGAAGTGCCATTAAGAGGAGCCAGCAGCGCAATTTTTTGTAAGAAATAAATAACAGTAATAAAGCCGATAATTTATGCAGATACTAGTTTAAGTAACTTGGCTGAAGATTAATAAAGAGATCCCTAAGAAGTTATGCTAGAAGTGTATTTAGATTAAGCCAGCAAAAACATATTTCCTGAACCTCCCTTCCATGAGCTACATGGAAGTGCCAGTAAGAGGAGCCAGCAGGACTATATACCAATACGTCTAAGCAGACACTAGTTGAAGTACATGGCTAAGTATACTAGAGATATCCCCAGAAATTTGCTATACATTAATGAATTTAAGCCGGAAATTACAGGGCACTCATTGCTTTACTAGCATCAAGAATTGCTTGGCCTCAGGCCGGAGATATCGTTCGTAAGCAGATAATGAACATTTACCCATAGCCTTAGCGTCGAGACAGGAGCTACGGATGCTGCATTTGTTGCTGCTCCTATGCGAATTGAATGAGGAGTTATTTCAATGTAGATTAGCTAAGCCAGATCGCATATACTGAGCAGTAGATAGCCTGTAGGATTGCATGGTTGTGTTTAGTCTAACACGGTTTGAGAAAATGGGGGGCAAGTCAGGCTGGATGGCGCTGCCTCCGGGCACAGCTGGCGAAATTCTGCAATTCAACCGGGACAAAATCAGCAATTGTTATCCAAGATTGGAATATGAGATGCTCTAATAATGAATTTACCCAACATAGATAACCAAGTGAGGCGCCTTACAAATCTATTAATGAATGGAACTGAAGAACGCCCTTGTAAATGATGTTGGCAGTTGCCTCATTGTCACAAAAACATTCCTTGACCAGTCTTTTCCCCACAGAACATGAAACAACAATGGGGTACATTCATTAAAAAGATAGAAGAGGCATTAGCTGCAAGGACGACTGTATTTTAGCCATATGTCTGCAAACCACTGATTATTAAAATACCCCCCTAAAACCTACGGAACGGTGGTTATCATACAGTTCAATCATGCCACTTCTACTGTATGTTTGAATTAATTATATCTCCATTATTCTGTATTCAACACTGAAAAACTTGTGGATTCATTGCTCTTCCCTAAATGCCCCTCATGTCTGCTCCCTGTCTTCTTAGCTCAGCAACTGTTCATTAGTGATCTAGTAGATCATAGCAGTCACTCTATTAGACCTTGCTGTTGACATAAAGCTCCCAGGGTGAACTGGCACACAGTGTTCGATTCATTTATATGTACTCAATATGCTGCATCTTTTATAATTAATGGCAAATGATGATCTAGCTGCTCATTGTAAAAGAAGGAGATGCCATACCATTTATCACACAGGAGAGATCAGGACTGGGGCTCGGATCTGCAGCCCTCATCCAAGCTCACCATATCATGGAGTTCTCTATAAATCGGAGAGTTCCAGAAGCCTGGATATCAGGGAACTTCCCTGGGGAATAACACACATGCCAATTTAAGATGTCTAAGCAAGGAGAGCAGTTCTCTTTTGGAAATTACTAATGCCTGCTGCTTCATTACCTCTCTGATGCAATTTTTCATCAGTACACTATCTAGAGTGAAGCCTAGAACTCTAGCCTTACAGGGCCTGATGTTTCTCCTTGGATAGCAGAAGACCTAATGTTTAAAGGTATATTTAAGAGCAAAAACGCATGGTCTGATTTTGAATTGATAGTCAACTAACAGAAAATTGTCTACGAGATGGAGCACGAAAGCAGTTGCAGTTATTAAAAGAATCCAGCAGAGAGCCTCTGACAGTGTCAAATATGTGGGGCTGCTGTAACAACCAAAGGTGAGCCTAACTGAGAAGTACATTTCTCTTCATTTAAACCGAACAGATGCCAATGTGAAGGTGTAATACATGACTTAAATGCATCTGTGACCTCTACATGCTTCCTTAATCAACTGATGGCATTGTAGATTATAGCATAAAATAAGGAAAAAGTGCCAGAGGATTTAAACTATTATGCCTTAGTTTCGCCTTTGCAAGAGCAGATAAATTAATAATTATGTTTATTTATTTTCCCTGAATATTTCCTGGTAGCTATACCTTAATGCTTGTTGAGAAGGCGATTTATGAATGGACCAATATGAACCTTTGTTATCCTTTCTTCAGTAAAGCATCGACTATGTCAGCTCTTCAAAGCAGATTGTAGGTTTTTATAACCAAGTCAACCCAGCTAAGAACCATGAACCAGCCCTATAACAGAATGCTTTCTTAGCGCCTTCCCCAGCACAGGGACGTTTACTGGGGTTGAAGGTTTATCTCTCATGCCCCCTTTTGAGAGGCAGCACGTTCTTCCCTATGGTGATTGGGACTGCACTTACCAGCATTCTCGGCGGGAATGTGACGCCGTCAAAACAAGCTGCTGTGACGTCATCGTCAAGCGCTGCACCTGTGGGACCATGCACTCTACCTGCAGACAGCGAGGAGGGAAACAGGCCAACTGCGGACGAAGACTGGCCGGCCTGACGTGCCGAACCGAACCCTGGACCCTTGAACCCATGACGGCAAGCAACAACCGGATGTTGGACAGAACAGCCTGGGACCCACGCTCCCCTGGAAGGCAGTGCAGCGCAGCGCCGGAGCCGGGAGCCGGGACCGCAGCGGAGCCGCAGCGGAGGCGCAGGAGCAATTCCTCCCCCCTTCTGCAGACCCCGCGGAACCAGAGCAGCCGGACAGAACTGCGGATGTTGTTCAAAAGCGACACTCTCCCCAACGCCGAGATCGCTGCTGAGACTTCACAATGCAATCGACCCGCCATCATACCCACCGCAGACAGGACAAGTAGAAACAAACGACAAACCACAAGTAACGCACACAACATCCTGGCAAACAGGCTTGTAGAGCAGCAGCAGAGATAGGCAGGCAGGCTAAAGCAGCTTAAATAAGGCGCCATGCATGATGTTTGCCAATTGGATGCTTGAGGAAATCAGGTGAGCTGTCAGCTGACTGTGTATGGTATCCAATGGGAAGCTTAGAGGAATCAGCTGATGTATGTTTATGACTAGCTGTGATCGTATGATATAGCTGTAACTGAAAGCTAAGCCTGACTTCGTGCCCTGCCTGAACTAACGCTATGCTCAATTTATTGCACATATACCCTGAAGATTTCCCAGTAAATACAAAGAAACGTAAACTAATCAATTTATGTTTGTTGCAAGCCAAACGTGTAATTGCCTTGACCTGGGAGGATACTCAGAGACCTGATTCTAGACAGTGGGTTAAGGACATGTTGCAGTCTGGCACTAGAAAAATTGACCTACATAGCAAGAGGGAAAGTTGAGGATTTTTATAAGATATGGATGCCTTTCTTAAATTTTATGAACAACATAAATATACAAATGCCTGGAAACAGATAAGCGTTGGCACTGTTAGCAATTCCGCTGCAGATTAGCTTGAATCTTGTACTATGGTTATAAATTGGGGGAAAGAATAGAATGGTGACCAAGTTTTATAACTCTGCTCTTATTATTATTATTATTATTATTATTATTATTATTATCATCATTATTATTCCCTTGTTTGTTTCCATTTAATGTACTTAATGTTGTGTGATTTTTTATTATTATTATTATATATTTTTTATTTATTCTTATTTTATTTTAGATAGTTTTATTTTATTATTATCTTATTTACTCACTTATTTATTTTCCTCCAAGAAGAGTGTTGGTTAAGAGAGGGAGGGAAGGGGTTTTACGACTGTTATTGTTTGTCCATTGTGTATTGTTTATTGATAACGACCAAAAACTCAATAAATAAAGTTTTGAAAAAAAAAACTATAAACTTGATAGTTACTGTATTTAAACTACCTTTGGGTCGTGGGTAAAGCAAAAGCATGGGGACAACTACATCAACAACATTCCAGGTAACATTCACCTTATGTAGTTCCTCATCTACATTGCAAAACAGATTACAAATATGCTTATATATGTAGTTACCATGAATTAATTTATGCAAATTCTATAAACATAGTAAAGTAATTCACAAATTAAATCTCATCTTATACTATCATGGGACAAACCCATAGATAGACTTTTGTTTCTGTCCACTTTGAATTTTAATGTTTTGAAAGTTATGATGTTACAATTATGTGTGAGGTAAAATTACCATTTTTTGTCTATGAAGTCTGGTGGCAAATGATAGTGATATGGCTGTTTTTGAATATTTTTGCAACTAACTCAGAGAATTGTTACTTTAAACCAAATCAAAGTTGGTGATTGTTGGAAAGTCTGGAGAACTGGTTCTCCAGCACAAAAAGAATAACATCCCTGCCAGCCTGGACCATCACCAGTTTAGAGTCTCCAATTCACCTATTAGTTGATTCATATTTATTATGGAATAAGTGTAGGTAGAGATTGTAACTGTTTGTTATCTAAGAAAGTATGTGTTTACAAAGGATGCATTCAGACCATCATCATATAAAAGACTGACTCCACCTACTCCTGCTGTACAAAAATGAAACCAAAATATCCTGCAAGAGCCCCTGCACAGTAGTGATCAAAGTGATGAACCGCCATCTACAGTAGACTGGTGAATGCACAATTAAAACATTAGTTAGTACATTGATGAATCATTATTGGTTCAAAGGACCAGTGTGTAGGATTTAGTGGCATCTTGGGTGAAGGTGCAGATTGCAACCAACTAAATACTGTTCACATTCCAAGCATAAGGTCTTCTTCTCTTGCTCTCAACGAAGGCGGACGCATCTCTCTCTCCCTCCCGTCTCCCTTATCTTTCCTGCTTTGCTTCTCAAGTCTTGTCCTGTCTTGTCTCTAACTTTTAGGAGCCTCTCCCCGCATTGCTCTCCACACTTAAATCATGGAATTGGTCAACTGGTCTCTCAACGCAATTGACAGAATTTTCTCGACGAGAAGCTCAGGTTCGGGGGAACCTGTCTGCCCTGAAGGAACGTTTGCCGCTGGTTACACGATGGACTCCTGGGAGAAGTGGAGGGTCGTGTGCCTGGCGATTCTTTCCGTAGAGGACATCGAGGATCTCTACATATTCGGAACCATGATAACAGGCTATCTGCTGATTGGATTAGGCATTGCCCTGGTGTATCGGAAAATTCGGAAGACGGTGTCAGCAGTCCAAAGCCCCATGAAGCTGCCCGACATGATTGATGAAGTGAGCAGAGCTGTTAGCGCTCAGACTGTGGGTATAAACCGCAACATGGAAAACACCTTGGAAAGAGCTGTCAGTGCACTGACGGTGGTTATACACCGCAACATGGATAATATCTTGGAGAAATTTTCGGCTTTGCAAAGGAGAATGAATCGATTTGAAGACCAGAATGGACAATCAGAGTAAGTCGTGTCTATTGAAATGCGACTACTCGCCCTAACCCAAACAATCATAATCTAATCTGCATTCCGGCCCTCAGTAGCAACGGCCTTGGAACAACTCCTCCAGGAGATCGCTGCAGGAAGACACTCTGCCCTATTCCTCCCTCCCTTCCCACACGGACACCTGTTGATAGTTGACTCTGTTTAGGACCCGATCAGGGACATCTCCATGGCAACCTGCTGTGTTATCGCGATGACACCATGTGAACTGAGGCACTGATTGAGAGGCTAGACGAAGAGACTCTCCAGGCTTATGTGCACATAACGCACCCATGGACACTTACACATGCGCATATGCAACACTGACTTTCAATTTCATGGTAATGTTTTGGAGTCATTTACTTTCCAGGAGATCATAACTTTAAATATAGATACACACACCTTTAACACAGTTATTATCAAATTAACATCTACAGTGAAATTGCATTATTATTCATCATCAGCTGGATTAATTCAAACAGCATGCAAAGCAAACGTAGGCGACTGCTCCTATACTGTTGTTGCTTTTTATGTACTGAGGCTCATTTGCACATGCTATATATTATGTTCATTGGAGCAGTCGGGGGCCTCACCAGTGAGATTAATAGCATGCTTTATTTTAAATGAAAAAGCTTATTAGTTCTGAAACTTCCCAGAGTGCCTGGGATAAGTCATTTTTCACCAGATGAGTCCCCAAGGAGCGCTACTGCTGGAACATCTTCAAGTGGAAGCCAATGGAGTTATTTGTTAACGTTTACTTGCAATCAAACTTATTGCAAACTGCAATTAAATGGTAAACTGACGCTCATTGGTTCATAAAGAAAAAAGCATCCTTTTTTTCCCGGAAGTGTGTGTTTTCTGTTCACCTAAACTTTAGAACCCAGGACAGTGCATCAACCTGATATTACACTGTACATGTTGACCTTTTACATACTACATCTGGTGACATTTTGAAAGTGGTTCAGCTTTTTAAACTTGTTAGGTTGACACTTTTCAGCATTGTGACAGTGCTTCACCTTTAACCACACAGGAATTGATTTTGGGAAATGTCCTGACAGTCATTAATGCATTTTAGCAGCCACTGTTTCTAAGTAATGACTGTCATCGCTCACAAGTCATACAGACTTGCACGCCATGTGTCGAACTTCTATGTAAATAAAGATTCAGATAAATACAGACAATGATGTTTGAAGTTATATATACAAAATTCACTTGCCACTCGAGTAGACCACCAGCATCCCAGACCAAAACTATAGAACATAAGCAAAACTCTTTATTAGTCTCTCCACCCTCTTTTCTTTGGTTTGGTTAAAATAATCCCTCAGTTCACAAGTTAAATGCAAAACTATTTGTGATAAAGTGCTGCAATGGCCCCAACCAGAAACCGCTGTAATATTGCTGTCGCTCGCCACCAGTAAGGGGTCTATGTTATGTCCATATCATCGCAACATCAATACTTAATTCAAAGTGGGCAGAAGCAAAATAAATTAAAGCTGCAAGCAGCATTGGGTTGATGACCTTGCCATCAACCTACGTCGGGGCCTGCACGGCGGTCGCCCACCACAGCCGCGCCACCCCACGTCACCTAACTCCCAAGCCCTCAGCGCCAGAAGCTGAGGGAGACCACTCTACGGTGTCGCGCATTTCAGACACTGTGAAAAAGACTTACGCTATCATAGCGAGATTCTTCACTGCGAAACGTGGAAATTCAGCGCCATGCCACGGACACGCCATTTGACGCACAGTAAATATTTGATTAACTTTGATCACCAATGTGTCTAGATTGCAGTGATCGAAATTAAAATCTATAGGAGTTAGTTCAAATTGAAGCCCTGAAATGCCAGAAATGGCATCACAGCTTGACATTCAATTCAAGCTGGCCAACTTTGACGGCAGGCCACAGACACCCTAGGAGGAGTTTGTTCAAATACAAGGCGAAAAAGTGAAAATGAAAAACAAAATGGCCGCCGAGACTAAAAATCTAAATTCAAAATAGCCGACTTCCCGGTTTTTGGGCATGGGTCCAAGAGGCTTTTCTGAAGGTCTCGTTACACGTGCCTACCAAGTGTCATACATATTGGTGAAACGTGGCGCTGGGGCCGCTTTGTTGAAATACTGTAGGGGGCGCTACAAACACATTTTTGGTATGTGAGCTACAGGCACCAGTCTACACGTGCCGTGTGAATTTCATATTCATAACTATAAAATTTTCGGCAGAGTGATGTACACTGCCACCAGAGCGCCACCTAGTGGCGGATTGTTGACACATTTTTTAGCAAGCCTCAGGGAGCCACTGGCAAGCATCGTACCAAGTTTCGTTTTAATCATACATGCCGATGTGGATATATAAACTTCTTCATTATAAAGAGCGCCACCTTGTGGCGATTACCTGAAATTGTACACGATGCCTAAGGAAGACGTGGAACTATGGACCCAAGCTTGGTGTCAATTGGACATACCAATGTGGAGAAATGCTCCACTTCCTATTTTCACCATAATCTACAGAAAGTGCTAATTTTATAACATGCTTATTTTTTGAAATATCAAAATACTTTAAATTAGTTTTTTTTGCCAGGACGGTCTCCAGATGCTACGTGACAAGTTTCATGCGAATCAGACAAAAGTGCATGGATGAAACACGCAAACGTAGTTTTTGGACATTTCACGCTGTAGCGAAAAAAAACTCTAGAAAGTGGGCGTGGCCTATATAGGGAGATGCAGCTCCATTCACAGAATGGGTGGATATAGGTCTTTTGAATGTGAGACAAACGATGCAGGAGTTATTAGTCTAAACCTACTTTTCTTAATAGTAGCGCCACCTAGTGGCCAAGCCGAATGTGACGCATAGACTATCCAATTTTTAACCAGGCCTGACCACTTTGCCAGATAAAATACATGTTCAGGGGGTCAAAAATGCAGTGAACATTTCCCACAAATAGTAATAACTTTAGCAAATACATTAGAGACCTCACATTGTTTGACACTGGCTCAGTCCCTAATAACCTTTGGTTTGGTCAACATTAATTAATAATTCACTGACGTAGATGATAAAAACAGCATTTTCAGTTGCTCTTCTCAGATGCACACGGAGCAGAGCTGCTATGTAAACAAACCACAGAAAGGCTGCAATAGCAATACAGGTAGAAGGAGTGTGACAGCATGACTCCACTGTATCTTTAAGTAGAGAATAGTTGTTTGCTGCTACAAAAGTCATGAAAGTGAAAAAGGATCATAAGGATTCAACTTGCAAGCATGAAGGAGCTCAGAAATGTCATTGCAATATTGCATTATCAACAGTGTTGGGCAGTAACTCATTACTAGTAATAATATTACTTTTCCCAGTACCTACTAGTGTAACTAATTACTAATACATTTCAGTATTCAGCATTTCACTAATAATATGACAGTTACCGCCCCAAAAAATAACTAGATACAACCTTACGTTTGTTGACACCCTTGCCAACAAAAGTAAGGTTGTAATACTATAGTGTATTTACAGTGTACTGCATGTAATCATCACACACTGGCACCAAGGTTTAAAACACAATAAAGCAATATCACAGAGGAAAAAATTACGGCAAGTAGACGCCTAGCCTAAACTTGTGTTTATCACTATGGTGCAATCACTATGGTGCAAACCAGCATTTTTCATAGGTTTTTATTTTTAATTTTTAATTCAGTTTCAGTTAGTTTCCAGCATTTACTCGTTCCAGTTGAGTTTGTATTGTTTTATTAAGCAGATTGGACTGCTTGAAAAATAAACCCTATCACACAAATCACTTTCTGTTATGGAAGAGTTCAAGACAAGACTCAAGAGGTTTGTTTACCTCTTCAGTTACTTTCATTTTCAGTCACATTTATATTTTATTGAAGGAAATTAAATGGAACAGACCTGAACTGAGTCACTAAGTGTATGCATCTGGCCAATGTGGTGACAGCACTTTCAGCTCTGAATAAATCTGCAGCCTCAGGTGAACTGAACCAAAATAACTTGTTCTACTAAATTCATGTGAAGAAAATATTGATTTAAATTAAATTAAATTAAAAAAATTTAGCTTTGATAATGTATATACATTTAAATAAACAAAATGACAAAAAAGCAAAAAAACTTCAATAACACTTTGTGTATGCATAATGAGGTTGCAGCAGAAGGAAAGGTAAGTGCTTTTTTCCCCTGCTCATTGAGCAGGTAATCATGCAGATTTATGCTGGGAGCTGTGGTTTCATACACAACACGTTCACATATTGTGCTGCAGGGAGACGCTGTTATAAAGGCTACACAGTGAAGCACTGCAAGTGTGCATGCCTGGCTGCATGTTTACTTCAGCATGTGTTGTGTACACATGATTACAGAGGTGTGATTATCTGTAGGCCTGGTTGAAATATGTATGTCTCTGTTTAAACTATACTTGAAAGGAAAGACTTTGTATGTTTGCTCAGTAGCTACATAGTCTAATGTCTCTATAATATTTATATATTGTGCTCATTAAAACCTTTTATCTATGACTGTCAGCGTGTATTTAATTTCTACCTCCTTAAAGGACCAGGTGGTTTGTATGATTCAATGGCTTCTAGTGGTGTAATGGTGTAATTGCAGATTGCAACCATTTGAATACATCTGTTCTGGACTACTGTAGAAACATGGCGGTTCATAGAAGAGGACCCTCTCTCTCTGTGGATATAAACAGTTCATCAGATCCTTGATCTTTAAATTAGCCTTTTTTGTTAAAAAAGTGGAAAAAAACACACAACAAAATAGGATTGCAACAGAGTCCCATCCTCTTTAATTAGGATTCCCTGTTCATCATATCATTATGCCCCTCGAACAGCTCTGGTGCTCTCTGTTCACTCTGTGGTTCATCTTCTCCCAACCTACAGGCAGAAACTAAAATCATCTAAACCAAGACACTGTAAAGATGGACCAACGAGGCATAGCTGGAATTAAAGCTGCAGTAGGTAACTTTTACAAAAGTAGCTTTTTGTGATATTTGCTGAAACTTTAACTATATCCTGATGGTAGCACATGAGACAGGTCATCTGTGAAAAACTCAGGTTCTTCCGGCTCCTCTTAGTGCCTCAATGGCATTTTCAAGAATACACCAGGCCTGAACGAAAACAACCAATCAGAGCCAAGAAAGACAGAAAGAAACCTTGGGTTTGTGGCTTGAAGAAAGGTAAATGGTAAATGGACTGTACTTATATAGTGCCTTTCTAGTCCTTCAACCACTCAATGCGCTGCACACTACATGCCACAGATTCATACACTGATGGCGGTGGCTGACATGCAAGGTGCCAACTGCTCACCAGAATGGAAATTAATCATAGATAGACAGTCATACACCGATGCACAGCATCGGGAGCAATTTGGGGTTCAGTGTCTTGCTCAAGGACACTTCGACCTGCAGCGAGAGGAGCTGGGGAATCGCCAACCTTCCGAATAGTAAATGACCCACTCTACCTCACAGCCGCTCCAAAAGGTGATTCTTGAGTCTCATTCCCAACATTGCTATTTGATTTGGGAATGAGATTGAGCAATCAACTATCTTTGAATGCACTGATTGGAGCATTTTTGAAGTTACATACCTGGATGAACTCACTGACACTGACTGTGACAATCAACCAAACCCAGTTCCCAAGAGAGCTTGGGAACATTAAAAGTTACCCCTGCATGTGAATCACAGCCAGTCAACCTCCTAGACCTGCAAACACAGAAATGTGTGAACAGAGGTTGGCTCAATCTCAGGAGTTCCAAAATTGTCTAGTGGACTCATCAAATTCAAATTCTTTTGTGACACTGCCATGTCCCTGGACTTGTCTTTAAAAGTAAGGTAAAGTTAGTGAGATGTTTTGGCTATAGTCAGTGCCAGACACTACCGTTCCTCAAGGCCTGTGTTTGTTGTTGAAGGCGAGCTGTCAGAGCCAGGAACGGCTGTCAGAAGCTGAGCCTGGCTGGCTGCACAGCGTCTCTGGTCTGATGTGTCTTTACTTTGATATCCACTCACCGCTGGCACTACAGTCTCTGGCGAAAAGAGTTTATGGGACCAGATGGTTGATGAGAATTAACTTCTTGTCTTTCAGAAATACAATGCCAATTCAAAGTGGGCGCAGTTCCTGAACATCTTTCAAACTGTGCATTACCAGACAGAGAGGGTCTAATGAAGACATGCTTTTAGTTGCATTA
This sequence comes from Dicentrarchus labrax, assembly GCF_905237075.1. Taxonomy (NCBI): domain Eukaryota; kingdom Metazoa; phylum Chordata; class Actinopteri; family Moronidae; genus Dicentrarchus; species Dicentrarchus labrax. Next base: position 1,202,918 of record NW_026136703.1, on the reverse strand, counting down.
TGGAAAATGTAGGACTGTTGCATTTTTGGAGCTTAAGCCACTAGGGACCAAATCTATGTATCTTTTTTTATCTGTCTCTTGTGAGGCCAACAGCATTATGGAATATGCAATACTAACTCACTGAAGAACCCTTTACATTTAATGGTGTGAAAATCGTACTTAAAGCCTCTAAGGAACTATAATTTTGTGTTGATTCTGACAGCCCCTTGCACAAAAGCAGTAGTCTTTTCCACCTAAATCCAACCCAATGGTAGGAATTAAGAATAGCTACACGGAGCTAGAATATTGGCGCAGTGATTGGCCTGCAGCTCCTGAAAAAAGCGTTTATGATTTATTTTGTAGTAAACTGTCCTTTTAAAGGCTGATAATATGTCAAATATTATGTTTAATAAATACATTTTTAGCTTGTTCTGTTGCCCTTAAGGGGCCAAAAATCAAATAGTGCAGCTCTAAATATTTTTAATTTTTTTAATCAAAAGAGGAAACAATTATTTAATGTGCATAAACCTAGTAAAGACAAGTCCTTTATGCTGAGTGTCTGACTGCTAATGGTTCCACATCTGGACACATTTAGATAAATCAGATCTGTTCCCAGTTGTATCTGTATTCTTCCTGCACAGCAGAATAGAACACTAGTCCAGACTTTTGTTTGTTCAGTGAAAGTACCCTTTCGCTATGGAGAGCATGGTTTACACACAACTGCCTCCAATTGATTCCTGGCCCCATGTGGCTTGCAGGTACAAATACAAAGAATCCTTGGGTGACCCTGTTGGTTGTTCAGCTGTATGAGCACACCATCTCACATACTCTAGCGTAGCCCATAGCAAGCATAACCTTCACACCACAGACTGCTCTAAGCCTCTTACACAGCCCCAATGAGAAAATGGCTAATATGATCCAGAATGCCACCACATTCTGTCTGAGCATATTCAATAAAAAAAACATTCAGATATTTCCTCTGAGCAATCAATGTGGCAGGAGGCTTCTCCGAGCGCCCATCGATCCACAGGCCAATTTATGGCAAAAAAGCTGTTACGCTTGACTCTGTCAGTATCACTTTTATTTCTGTTTGTTTGACAGGACAAATTAAGGATTCTTCTCTCTGTGTGTGCAGGCTTTTGAGCTTTTGAGCACACTATTAGCTCCCTGCTCAATCAATAATACAACATTCATGCCAGTTAGGCTCAGAAAGAATTTTATTTGTTGTAATTGTCAGTCGCTCTCTCCAGCTTCCTCCATTCTGCCCTCCGAGAAAGCAAAGATGCTGAAGAAGTTTGGTAGTGAAACACAAAGCGGTGTAACTGTACAGCCCTGAAGTAAAAGAGCGATGTACTGGAGAGATGGAGGACTGTGGGCGGTACAGTACGGACTGTGGGCAGCGAGTTTTATCTTCCAAACCCTATAGTGCACTGTTTATACCGGTGCTGCAGCAGTAAACTAGGCTAAAGATAGTCCACAGCCTCAGGCAGCTGTTGTGCTGAGCTCTCCACCCTCCAGCTGATCAGACTGCTTTCTGTGAGTGCAGGGGACAGACGCTACCAGTCCTCATGACACATTCACACCATCAGTCCTGTTCAGGCTTGGATTTTGATCTTGAGCCCCTGTCAAGCCGGAGGAATAGCAGGTATTAACTAAGCTTTGGCTGGTTGTTCTTTCATAGTCTCCTCAGTCTGTCTCTTCAGGACAGGAAATACTGGGCAGATTTTCATGGCATTTGCTGTGGATATTCTTGGACCCCAGAAGATTGATCCTATAGCTTCAGGTGACCTAATTACTTGGTTTTTAGTCACCATCAATATGTTTCCCCCCCCCTTTGACAACATGTTGGTCCATGACAGCGTATACATATGTAACCCTCAAATCAAGAAAACACTGATTAAACGTTAAGTCCTGCAGTATTCAGTCATAAGAGACATAAGAAAAATAAGCTTGAATGACAACACATTTTGTAATGTGATGTGGCTGTACTGTGGAAGGGAAGGAGGCCAACAACTCACAGAGGCTTGTTGGCAGTGTACTGCTGACAGAGTAAATTCACAAGTAACTTTATAGTGTCATAGGTTCTCTATTTTTTTCTTACGGACTTGTGATATGGTTGAATTGACTAAGGAGCCAGGGGTCCGGGTTAATATTCATAGATTAAAGTGATTAACGATTTAACAGGATTAAAGCAAGAAAGATCTGTGAGCCTGACAAAGTTATCTGGGAGGAAATTTGTACAATGTATTGAATTAAGTATTACATGAATTTACAACTGAGGCCTGAGAGATTTAAACCCTGAATCTACTACCTAAAGCAGAGTCTGACATATATATATATATATTGTATCGGGGGTGTTTGTTATAGATACAACTACATCAGTACACCTACCCCTGGATAGATCTAAATGTACCATTATCCACTTAACTTATCCACAGTCTATGGTTCGATTCTAAAGTTATAAATCGGTTGACTGAAGCTTTGCTGCTAACAGCATCTCCACTCTTAGGATAAAAGATCAACTAGAGGGTCTTGTGACAAGAGTGATGAGAGTTAGCTCAGCGTGGCTCACAAGGTTGGTACATATCATGTCAGGTGCCATCAACTATCAAATCTGAAATCTAAAGTTTGGAAGAGATTCCGATTCTATCAGAAGGAAGGAAAATTTGATAAAAGTCTAAGACAAACTGCAGTCAATCACACCAATCACCTTCCTATGGAATTCCTACAGACAAAAAGTGTTGTGTATATAGGCCTAGCCTATGTATATTAAAAAGTATTGTTTATATTGAGCAGTACCTATGATCCCATAGAAAGCCTCTTTGATTAAATGGGCAGGGAACATAATAAACTAATTCTGGCCCTAGAAGCTGCCATAGATACTGAATTCCCTCAGATGAGAATCAATATCATTCATAAAGAACACCATTGGGAAAGAC